>NC_133330.1:155590003-155894164 GCF_042186555.1 Aquarana catesbeiana | reverse complement strand
CTTTTGCCAATTACCAGGGGGTGGAGGCAAATGGCGGATGGGTGGTGGTGTGGAATTTGGCAGCGGGTGGTTTGTCGAGCGAATGGCTGGTGTTGGCACTTTAATTATCCTGACACTATGCTTGATATGGTGTCAGGATGATCTAATCACAATTATTTCTATTACTGCATTATAATATATAATGAAATAGTTCAACTCACCATAATGCAGAATCAGTGGGAGCCCTGAGCGTGTCACTTGCCACCAGATGCAGTGTGTCCAATTTGTCCACTGCAACATTGCAGTCCCACTATAAGTCGCTGTTTGTCACCATTACGAGTAGAAGAAAAATAAATAAAAATTCCATAAATGTTCCATGTAGATGCTATAAACATATAAGCGCAAACCAATCAATATACGTTTATTGGGATTTTTTTACCACAAATATGTAGCAGAATACATATTGGCCTAAATTTATGAATTTTTTTTTTCAATTTTTTTATTGGATGTTTTATAGCAGTAAAAAAATATTTTTTTTTCAAAATTTACGCTCTTTTTTGTTTATTGTGCAAAATATGAAAACCGCAGAGGTGATCAAATACCACCAAAACAAAGTTCTGTTTGTGGGAACAAAAAGGATATCTTTTATTTTTATTTGGTTACAGTGTTGCATGACTGCGCAATTGTCAGTTAAAATAACGCAGTGACTTTTTGCAAAAATGGCCTGGTCATTAGGGAGGGGTAAATCTTTTGGAGAGCAAGTGGATAAGCCAGTTTTGTCTCATGTTTCAGTGTAGCACACATAGGCAGTAGACATGTACAAACCCACTGATAGCTGTACATTGCCCTCTCCCTCCTGAGCACTGGTTTATGGTCCTCTCACAGTGATTTATGATTCTTCTAGCACGGCCACCACGGAGCATTTCAAGTTGGCAGGTTAGGGAGGGGGGAGGTGAAAAAATGCACTGACAAGGAGGCTCATTCATCTAACAGACAGCTTTATAGAACTTCTACAAGTCCCTCTGACAATCCAGTGTGTCCCCAGCGATTCTCCTTATGGTGTGGGCAGAGGCTGGTGGCTCCCCCCCTACTAGAATAACACTCACTGTGCGATCGGGGAACATCCCTGGTGTCAGCTGCTCTGTGCTGTGAAGGGTCAGGTGCCCAGTAGAGATCCCTGTGGAGACTGGAAGTGCGGTAGCAGAGACTCTTCTTTGGGATGCCGTGAGTGGGGCCCCCACTGACACCTGGCCCAGATGCCGTGTCACTTGCCAGAGGATGAAGGAGGTGGGAGGGCATCCAGCGTGGTGGAGAGCACTAGGCGCGGAGGAGGAGGAAGTTAACTCCTCCTCCGCTTTGAGTGCTGAGCAGGGAGTCGTATTACGTCACTGGTTGCTACACGCCAGGCGGCTGTAGCAACCAGTGGCCAGTAGAGTATCAGGTGGAGGTGAAGTGAGCACCAGTGCTACAGCAGGGTTTGCTCACTCTGTCAGTATCATTCCGGGACACTGTATTGTCCCGGAATGAAGGTGCCCGGGACCCAGGACAGACCTGCTCATTGCGGGATTGTCCCGGGCAATCCGGGACACGTGGGCACCCTAGTAGTGAGGAGTGAAATCAAAAATGTATGCCCTTAGAAATCCTGAAAATTGGTTTTCGGGGCCCCGTACGCGGCTAGGCTCCCAAAAAGTCCCACACATGTGGTATCCCCATACTCAGGAGAAGCAGCTGAATGTATTTTGGGGTGCAATTCCACATAGGCCCATGGCCTGTGTGAGCAATATATCATTTAGTGACAACTTTTTGTAAATATTTTTTTTTTTTGTCATTATTCAATCACTTGGGACAAAAAAATAAATATTCAATGGGTTCAACATGCCTCTCAGCAATTTCTTTGGGGTGTCTACTTTCCAAAATGGGGTCATTTGGGGGGGTTTGTACTGCTCTGCCATTTTAGCACCTCAAGAAATGACATAGGCAGTCTTAAACTTAAAGCTGTGTAAATTCCAGAAAATGTACCCTAGTTTGTAGACGCTATAACTTTTGCGCAAACCAATAAATATACGCTTATTGACTTTTTTTTTTACCAAAGACATGTGGCCGAATACATTTTGGCCTAAATGTATGACTAAAATTGAGTTTATTGGATTTTTTTTATAACAAACAGTAGAAAATATCATTTTTTTTCAAAATTTTCGGTCTTTTTCCGTTTATAGCGCAAAAAATAAAAATGGCAGAGGTGATCAAATACCATCAAAAGAAAGCTCTATTTGTGGGAAGAAAAGGACGCAAATTTCGTTTGGGTACAGCATTGCATGACCGTGCAAATAGCAGTTAAAGCAACGCAGTGCCAAATTGGAAAAAGTCCTCTGGTCCTTAGGCAGCATAATGGTCCGGGGCTGAAGTGGTTAACAGGTACAATTTCTTTATATATACTTTTTACATTTTACATGGGGGGGGGGGCGTGCTGGATAGACATCAGGAGTCTTAACAGACGCTTAATGTCTCTTTTTTGAGACAGAGAAAAGGGACTGAAGACAGTCCTTTTCTCTGCAGCCTGAGCTGCACTGTAGATGAATGAAAAGGAGTCTGCATAGAGACTCCTATTTATTCACAAACTAATGCATAGTAAACATTGTTTTTTTGCCTCAGTGTTTTTAGATGAAAAGCTCTGATCAGCAGCTTGGTAGCCGTTAATCTCAGCTATTGTTTTGTTCAGCAGCACAGTTTTGCTATGACATGACTAGGGATGAGCCGAACACCCCCCCCGGTTCGGTTCGCACAAGAACCTGTGAACGGACTGAAAGTTTGCAAGAACTTTAGAACCCCATTAAAGTCTATGGGACTCGAACGTTCAAAATCAAAAGTACTAATTTTAAAGGCTAATATGCAAGTTATTGTCCTAAAAAGGGTTTGGGGACCCGGGTCCTGCCCCAGGGGACATGTATCAATGCAAAAAAAACTTTTAAAAATGGCCGTTTTTTCAGGAGCAGTGATTTTAATGATGCTTAAAGTGAAAAAAAAAGTGAAATATTCCTTTAAATATCTTACCGGGGTTGGGTGTTTATAGTATGCCTGTAAAGTGGCGCGTGTTTCCCATGCTTAGAACAGTCCTTGCACAAAATGACATTTGTAAAGGAATAAAAGTCATTTAAAACTGCTTGCGGCTTTAATGTACTGTAATGTCGGGTCCCGGCAATATGGATGTATTATCAGACCCTTTGGGTCTTGTATGGATATTAGGGGAACCCCGCACCCAAATTAAAAAAAGGAAAGGCGTCGGGCCCCCAGGCCTTATATACTCTGAACAGCAGTACACAGACGGTGCAAACAAGACAGGGACTGTAGGTTTTTTGTTAAGTAGAATCTGTTTGTAATTTTGAACTGGTACATTTTTAAAGTGTAGCTCCAGCCAAAAAATCTATTTTTAAGCTTTTTGGAAAACATATGGAAGGGTTATCACCCCTGTAACATTTGTTTTGCTGTCTGTGCACCTCTTCGGAAGATTTCACCTCACTTTCTGTCCCAATGACAATTTTTTTTTAAATTTGGGGTTTTTAGTGAAACAAGTATTGGTGATAAAGCATCAGTGAAGAGGAGACACGTTTTTCCCATATTAACTCTTACAGGGGAGAATTTCCCTTCCTAGGGGTAGATTTCATCTCACTTCCTGTTGTCTCCTTCCGTTTGCAAGTAGGATTCGTTTGTAAGTTGGATGTTTGAAAGTAGGGGCCTGCCCTATATACTCTGCAGAAATTGAGGCCTTAGATGTTGCTGTTGCCACAACACTGTAAACCCTCACAGTTACTCTTGGTGGGCGCAGGAATGGGCCCTGCTGTGAAATATTAGATCAAGAATTGTAATTACATGCCATTGTTGAACAGTGGTAGAAAAATTGGGCCTTTGGTGGTGGTGCTGGTGCCACAACACTGTAAGTCCTCACAGTTACTCTTGGTGGGCACTGGAACGGGCCCTGCTGTGAAATATTACATTAAAAATTGTAATTACATGCACCTGTTGAACAGGGGCAGAAAAATTGGGCATTTGATGGTGGTGGTGGTGTTGCCACAACACTGTAAGCCCTCACAGTTACCCTTGGTGGGCGCAGGAATGGGCCCTGCTGTGAAATATTAGCTCAATTGTAATTACATGTCCCTGTTGAACAGGGGCAGAAAAATTGGACCTTAGGCACTGGTGCCACAACACTGCAACCCCTCACAGATACTCTAGTTGGAGCGCAGGAATGAGCCCTGCTGCAAAGTATTGAATCAATAATTGTAATCACACGCCCCTGTTAAACAGGGGCAGAAAAATTGCCACAACACTGCAACCCCTCACAGATGCTATAGTTGGAGCCCAAGAATGAGCCCTGCTGCAAAGTATTGCATCAAAAATTGTAATTACAGGGCCCTGTTAAACAGAGGCAGAAAAATTGGGCCTTGGCCACTGGTGGTGGTGCCCAGAACCAAAAATGTTCTTACAAGCTATCAGCATGAAAATTGAGGAGGAAGAGGATTATGACTCAGCATAACAGGATAGTCACTCAACATCAGCATAGGCAGTCTTTAAGGGATCTCACATTTAAAAAAAAATTAATCGGTTACATCAGCATCACGTGCTTTGTAGCTGGTGATCCAAGACTGATTCATTTTTATGAAGGTCAGCCGATCGACCGATTCGGTGGACAGGCGCACCCTGTGATCGGTTACAAAGCCTCCAGCAGCACTGAATGTGTGTTCCGAAAGAACGCTGGATGCAGGACAGGCCAGTAGCTCAACTGCATACTGTGCAAGCTCTGGTCAGTGATCCATCCTCAAGACCCAGTAACCCAGAGGATTTTTGGTGGGAAAGGTGTCCAAGTCTGATCTTGCCCCTAGGTAATCCTGCACCATGTGAATCAGACGCTGGCGATGGTTGCTGGAACCGATCAGACCTTGGGCCTGCGGACTAAAAAAATTGTCTGAACGCATCGGTCAGACGGCCACCTTCTCTACCGCTCCTTCTGTGACTGACCGAAGCCTCAGCAACATGTCCAGGAGGACCAGGAAATTGTAACCTCCCAGGCTGTGGAAATGCGTTGCACAAACCTTTCTGCAAGGCCTCCCGCAGATGTTTCATCCTCTGCTCCCTCTGCGACGGCAAGATAAGGTCCGCAACCTTACCCTTGTAACGTGGATCAAGGAAGGTTGCCAGCCAGTAATCATCCCTCCCCTTGATACCACAAATACGAGGATCCTTCCGCAGGCTTTGCAGGATCAGGGAGGCCATGCAGCGTAGGTTTGCTGAGGCATTCGGTCCAGAGTCCTCTGGGTCACTAAGGACGACATGATCCGTAGCCACCTCCTCCCAGCCAGGTACAAGTCCATGGGTTTCTTCGGACTGTAAATGATCCCTTGAAGACTGCTGCTGATGCTGAGTGCCAGGCTCTACCTCCATGCTGACACAATCCTCCTCCTCCTCCTTCCTGTGTGATCGGCGGGCATGCAGGAACACTGTCTGGATAAAGGGGACCTTGAGAGGTAAGGAAGTCCTCCTCTTCCTCCCTCTGTTCTGCCTCAAGTGTCCTGTCCATTATTCCACTCAGCGTGTGCTCCAACAGGTGGACAAGAGAGACAGTGTCACTGATGCATGCACTGTCACTGCTTGCCATCCTCGTGGCCTCCTCAAATGGTGACAGGGCAGTGCATGCATCCCTGATCATAGCCCACTGGCGTGGGGAAAAAAAAAATCAAGGTCGCCTGACCCTGTCCTGGTGCCATAGTCGCATAGGTACTCATTGATGGCCCTCTGCTGCGTGTGCAGCCGCTGCAGCATGGCCAACGTTGAGTTCCACCTGGTGGGCATGTCACAGATTAGGCGGTTCTTGGGCAGGTTAAATTCCTTTTGGAGGTCAGCCAGCCGAGCACTGGCATTATATGACCTGCGGAAATGCACACAGACTTTCCTGGCCTGCCTCAGGACATCCTGTAAGCCCGGCTACCTGCCCAAGAACCACTGCACCACCAAGTTAAGGACGTGAGCCAAACAGGGCACATGGGTCAGTTGTCCCTGTCAGAGGGCGGAGAGGGGGTCGGTGCCATTGTCGCAAACCACCATACCTGGCTTAAGCTGGCATGGCGTCAGCCATCTCTGAACCTGCCCCTTCAGAGCTAACAGAATCTCTGCCCCAGTGTGGCTCCTGTCCCCCAAGCACACCAGCTCAAGCACCACATGGCATCTTTTTGCCTGCGTGCTTGCGTAGCCTATGGAGCACCGCTGGTTCTGAGGACAAATCAGCACAGGAAGAGGCCATGAAGGAAGAAGAAGAGGAGGGGGTGGAGGAGAGAGGTGTGGCAGAATCACCACTAGTAGAATTTTGGAGGCGTGGTGGCGGAACAACCTCCAACACTACTGCACCCTGTCCTGCATCCTTCCCAGCTGCCAGAAGAGTCACCCAGTGTGCGGTGAAAGATAGGTAACGTCCCTGTCCATGCCTGCTGGACCATGAGTCAGCGGTAATATGCACCATACCGCTGACCGCTCTGTCCAGCGAGGCCAAGACATTGCCTTCCACATGCCGGAATCTCCTTCCGTGAGAAAAAGTGGCGTTTAGGAACCTGCCACTGAGGAACCGCACATGCCACAAACTCACGGAAGGGGGCAGAGTCTACCAACTGAAAAGGCAGCAGTTGAAGTGCTAGCAATTTTGCCAGGCTAGCATTCAACCGCTGGACATGTGGATGGCTGGGAGCGAACTTCTTTCGGCGGTGCAACAGCTGAGGCAGGGAAATTTGCCTGGTACAATCTGACGTCGGTGTACCGATAGCAGATTGCCCGCAAGTACTTGGCTGTGACACACCTAATTCTACACCTACATTCCTCTCAGTGCAGGTTTCAGAGAGGACTGAAGGTATAGTGGGGTTGGAGACCCCAGCTGATGAGAAGCAAGGAGAGGTCCGCTTTGTTCTTTGGTGTGGGTCTTTTAGATACGCTTGCCAACTAACTGCATGGCAGGTCGATATATGTCTGGTCAAGCATGTGGTGCCCAAGCGGGTGATGTTTTGGCCACCCAAGATAGACATATGTTGCAAATAGCAGCGGTGGGATCTGATGCACTCATCTCAAAAAAGGCCCGCACCAGAGACAGCAGCGCCCTGCACATGCGGAGCTCTGCAGTGTGATGCAGTCGGTGTGCTGCTCTTAAGCTGGCCCCTGGAGGGCATGCTGCCTCATTGGAGATGTGCTGCCTCCTCCTCTCTCCTATCCGGCACCCACGTGGAGTCAGTGACCTTATCATCCCCTCCCTCCTCATCACTAGAGCAAAGCTGGCAGTATGCTGCAACTGGGGGAACATGACTGCCAGATTGCTGTCCTTCTTGGGCACCCCCTCTCTCTGGGCTCATGTTACTGCCTTCCTCTAGCTGGGTACCATCATCGGAGCCTTCAAAACGCTGGGCATCCTTCTGGAGCATGTACCCAACACTGTGGTCAAACAGTTCGGGGGACTCCTCAAAAGGACATGATAGGGCTAGGGAAGGAGTGACTGATGCCATTGAGCCGAGGGAAGAGGCCGCATTGGCAGCTGCTTTGCCAGACAAAGTACCCTGAGCCTGGGTGAGAGATCATGAGGAGGATGAGGACGGCTTGGTCATCCACTCTACCAAGTCTTCCACGTGTTGTGGCTCAACATGGCCAACTGCCGAAAAAAAGGACAAGCGTGTCCCACGGCCACATGCTGATGAGCATGCACTGTCTCCACGACCAGCACTGTTGCCTATAGACACAGAGCCTGCTTGCCCTCTTTTATTGGCTTGTGACTGTCTGCCTCTCCTTGTTGGCCTTCCATACTAATGGCCTGCAGTGAGATGTAGCTGCAGAAAGCTGGGATGTATATATATACTGATACTGCAGCTAACAGAATCAACTGCCTACCTGTAGTATTATTAGTATGAGAACACCACCAATTTTCTTCAGGTAGCTTTAGGTGCACACTGTGCAGAGGACACAGTACACTAACTGTAAATACTGTAGCTGCCTGCCTGTGGTACTAATAGGATCAGAAGAACACCACGAATTTTCTTCAGGTAGCTTTAGGTGCACAATGTGCAGAGGACGCAGTACACTAACTGTAAATACTGCAGCTGCCTGCCTGTGGTATTAATAGAATCAGAACAGCAATTGTCTTCAGGTAGCTTTAGGTGCACACTGTGCAGAGGACGCAGTACACTAACTGTAAATACTGCAGCTGCCTGTGGTACTAATAGGATCAGAAGAACACCACCAATTTTCTTCAGGTAGCTTTAGGTGCACACTGTGCAGAGGACACAGTACATTAACTGTAAATACTGTAGCTGCCTGCCTTTGGAACTAATAGGATCAGAAGAACACCACCAATTTTCTTCAGGTAGCTTTAGGTGCACACTGTGCAGAGGACGCACTACACTAACTGTAAATACTGCAGCTGCCTGCCTGTGGTATTAATAGGATCAGAACAACAGCAATTGTCTTCAGGTACCTTTAGGTGTACACTGTGCAGAGGACGCACTACACTAACTGTAAATACTGCAGCTGCCTGTGGTACTAATAGGTTCAGAATAACACCACCAATTTTCTTCATGTAGCTTTAGGTGCACACTGTGCAGAGGATGCACTACACTAACTGTAAATACTGCAGCTTCCTGCCTGTGGTATTAATAGGATCTGAACAACAGCAATTGTCTTCAGGTACTTTAGGTGCACACTGTGCAGAGGACACACTACACTAACTGTAAACACTGCAGCTGCCTGCGGTACTCACAGGATCAGAATAACACCACCAATTTTCTTCAGGTAGCTTTAGGTGCACACTGTGCAGAGGACACACTACACTAACTTGTAAATACTGCAGCTGGCTGCGGTACAAATAGCATCAGAAGAACACCACCAATTTTCTTCAGGTAGCTTTAGGTGCACACTGTGCAGAGGACGCACTACGCTAACTGTAAATACTGCAACTGCCTGCGGTACTAATAGGATCAGAAGAACACCACCAATTTTCTTCAGGTAGCTTTAGGTGCACACTCTGCAGAGGATGCACTACACTAACTGTAAATACTGTAGCTGCCTGCGGTACTAATAGGATCAGAAGAACACCACCAATTTTCTTCAGTTAGCTTTAGGTGCACACTGTCCAGAGGATGCACTACACTAACTGTAAATACTGCAGCTGCCTATGGTACTAATAGGATCAGAAGAACACCACCAATTTTCTTCAGGTAGCTTTAGGTGCACACTGTGCAGAGGATGCACTACACTAACTTGTAAATACTGCAGCTGCCTGCGGTACAAACAGGATCAGAAGAACACCACCAATTTTCTTCAGGTAGCTTTAGGTGCACACTGTGCAGAGGACGCACTACACTAACTGTAAATACTGCAGCTGCCTGCGGTACTAATAGGATCAGAAGAACACCACCAATTTTCTTCAGGTAGCTTTAGGTGCACAGTGTGCAGAGGACGCACTACACTAACTGTAAATACTGCAGCTGCCTGCGGTACTAATAGGATCAGAAGAACACCACCAATTTTCTTCAGGTAGCTTTAGGTGCACACTGTGCAGAGGACGCACTACACTAACTGTAAATACTGTAGCTTATAGGACTGATAGGCTCAGAAGAACACCAGCAATTTTCTTCAGGTAGCTGTAAATACTGTAAAAACACCTGCCTGCCTGTCAGTAGGAAGAAAATAACAGGAACGAATCTAGCTAAACTGAATACAGTGTGTGTGTGTATATATATATATATATATATATATATATATATATATACATAACCTAGGATGCACATATATACACAATACACTGTAAGTGCAGCTAACTAACTCGCCTGCCTACTCTAACTTAAATCAAATGACACTGTCTCTCTCTCTATCTCTCTGCCGCAACACACTACTCATGAGCTCATAGCAGAAGGATCAATCAGGTCCATATGGCGTATGGACCTGGCCAGCTGGAAGCAGTGCTGTAGGCCAGTACCCCATTTGGACCTGGCAGCGAAAGGGTTAAAGAGTAACTCCCCTCTTGGTACACTGCAAGGATTTTAACAAACTTTGTTGTAGATTCCTACCTTTTGTTATTTTGAAGAAATAGTTGTTTGTCTGTGGCCATGTGCAAAATAAATGTAAATGGGAATGATTTTATAATTATTAGTCAGCTGCTGCGCTTGCAGGGTTCCAATGAGGAAAATTGCAGGGTCTGCATCCCTTTAGATGTAATTTCTCTTTAGGAGTATCACACCAAAAATGTAATTTTTTTGTTGTGGGGATGCCTAAAATCTGATTTGTATCTTACTGCAGTAAATCAGTAATCAGTAAGTCAATCACACAAGTAGGAAATGATATTTTGGGTGGTGTTGTGTACACCATCTGTGTACATCGGCATTGTATCGCACGGCACACACCAGTGACCCTGCATTTAGAGCGCCTTGCTGGTGTGAAGCCTTAGTAAAGACTTGTATTGTGATTTGACTCCACTACATTACAGCCTAGCACAGGATACATGACATATGCTGTTGCTTTCATAATTAACTAGATGACTTGACAGTCATGAAACAAACCTTGTTCTGTGTTAAAAGAATATAGCATTTGTGAAACTGGCATGGATCAGGAATATTTTAAAATGATCTTTTGCCCTTATGACATAAAACTGGTGATAAGCACTGCACTGCTGTGTTATGTGCACACATCTATGTCAATGAGATCTTCCTGTCACCTCTGTTAAATGTGTTCTGACAGCTGGTCAGTGATAATTAAGGTTGCCTGGTAACAGGAAATGACAGGCAGTGTTAGCATTATACATCTAAGGGATGGGTCTTTACCCCGGGGTGATTGAGCTATGGTCTATAACTTGGCAACAGGGTCATACAGTGGTGCTGGAAGAGAAAAATCAAATGGTTCTCTCCATCTTTTGCAAACAATATATTAATACAAATTGTGTAGTGTGTAGTATTTTCTGTTGATTAGAATATTTTGACTGTTATTTAAACAGGACACGAAGGCTGCATATATTATATCATTTGATTTAGTTTTACAAGGAGACATACATTTACCTTTATTTACCACTTAGGCTGGGTTCACACATATGCGGCTGCGATTTGCAGTCTGGAGTCCAGTGCGTTTCTGTTCACCGCTTCAAATGTCTACCTGAATTCGCACCTGAACCGGACCCAAAAATCAACAGAACCCTTTTTAAAACTGTGCCACGGCCGTCCCGCACATGTGTAAACTGGCTCCATTGAAAGCTGGTCAAATTGACATGTTATGCAAATTGGATGCAGTTAAAGACGCATCCAATTCACATATATGTGAACCCTGCCTCAAAGTGGTTCTAAAGGCATTTTTTTTTACCTTAATGCATTCTATGCATAAAGGTAGAAAACCTCTTGGGTGCTGCCCCCCCTGTATACATCTCGATCCAGTGATGTGCATGAGAGCAGCAGCTCTCCTGGGTCTCTCTCTCCTCATTGGCTCACACTGCAGAGGGAGCCATTGGCTCCTGCTGATGTCAATCACAGCCAATGAGGAGAGAGCGGGGGGCGGGGCCAAGCTACACTCTGCATGTGAATGGACAATGTCCATTCACAGGAGCGTGGCTCAGGAGCAAGTCTGCTCCAGTGCCCCCATAGCAAGAGGCTTGCCATTAGGGAAACTCAGCAGGGGGGAGGAGCCAGGACCGTCGGTGGGGAACCAAAAAGAAGGGGATCAGGGGTGCTCTGTGAAAAGCCCTTACACAGAGCAGGTAATTATAAAAAAAATATGTATTATTAAAACCTTTAGAATCACTTTAAGCTCTTGAACCTGTATACCACTTATGGCCCAGATCTTTTTTGACATACTATGAGCCTGTTTATTTAGTGATAACTTTTGTTATTACCTAAGATAACAAAGTAATGCATACATTGTTCTGGAGGCAAACTTTTGGCAATATTGCCTTGTAGAAATTGTTCTAGTTTTTATTTAATCTCCATTTCCAAAATCAAACAAATTAAAAATTAAAGGTAAAAAACCTAGATATAATAAAAATCAGCTGAAAGGAATAGCTAAGGAGAGAAAGGCAGGTGGAAGTTAATTAGGGACAATTAGGTTTAACAAAGGGTTAATAGGGAGTAAAAAAAAAGGATATATTTTATTAAGAAAACTTTTTGTTGCATACATGGTTTCTTTAACTAGTGTCATAGACAGCAGAAAAAGTCAAATTGAGGAGCGGACTTTAACGGCTGCCACTGTATTCCCAATTGGGAAGAAAGTACTCAAAGGTATATATAAAAAATATCAAAATATATTTAGACAACATCGTAAAAACATGTCATAAAGACCAATGCATAGGTATAAAATATATATAAACATTCTCCCATTTGTACAGATATACATATTGTACAGATATAGCTGGATTTTGTCTAAATAAATTTTGATATTTTTTATAAATAGCTTTGAGTACTTACTTCCCAATAGAGATTACAGTGGCAGCCGTTAAAGTCCGCTCTTCAGTTTTTCTACATATATTTTGGATGTGATGCCACTCAATACAGGTGTTATCTATGTTTCCTTTATGATGTCCTAGACAGATCAAAGGTCACACATTTAACAGTAACAGTACAGTGATCAATGCACTGTATTACCCAATGACACTTACAGACTATCTGCAAGTGTCGTTTAACACAAGAGCAGCTACATTTTGACAGCCCCTGCTGCAATGTAATACATAGCTTCTGCTGTTGTCATTTTGACAGCTGATAATTACCAGTAATGGCAGCAAAGAGAAAGGAGCTGAACATAGGAAATACATCCAAGAAACTTTGTTGACGTTTTTTTTAGGACATGAATGTAACAATCTACTGTTTGTGCATTGTGATCATAAACGAATCGGTATACAAACATATATGTAGACTCTTATATAGGAACACATGAATAAATAAATACATACAAAAATCAACAATTCATACTTGTATATGTGCAGTCATATAATATTAGTCCATAAAAGTCCCAACAAACAAAAACCAAAGTGAAAAAATTGTAGCCAATCTTCACATAAGACTTCACCACCAAATGCACCATGTATGTGAAGTGGTTCCACCACCTAGAAATGCAAGATGGCTGCTTATAACATAGCCTTTTAAAAAATACAGGTCAACATGCTTGTTGTTCTTTTTAAAAAAAATACAGTAAGTGAAACCCTGGTGGCCTTGCAATCAAACTTGGGAAAAACACAGTGTCCAGTGGCAGGAATTCACCACCTAAAGATAAAATAGCTGCTCACTTTGAAACATGGACATTTAAATGAAATGTTCCCCTACATTTATTTGACCTTTACTTCCATTGCAGGGCCCTCTATAATTCCCACTTCACACTGCTGTGACTTGCAACTCGTGATACATAAAGTCGTAGGACAAGTCAAACCACATTCATTTCAATGAGTGCTGTCTTAATCAATACAACTCAAGTCACAGCAACACAAAAAAAGGTTCATGCATTACTTTTCTGCTCTTTGGTGCACTTTAGGTGCCAAAGATTGCAATGCTAAATCACAAAAGTTGCTAGCAAATCACAAGCAAGTTCACAAGGAAATCGCAAACAAGTCATAAGAGAGTCGTACTAATTTGTGGTCACAGCGATGTGAACTGAGCCTTATGGTCCTGCAGGTCACAAGAGCTACCTTTGCGACCCTGGTAGTTCCGCCACTGTTTGTATAACAATTCCTTTTTTATTACAATTCATTGTTTTGTGAGCACAGCACTAGTTACACTCATATTTTGTAGAAAGTTGGTCACTTTGTGTGCTGCACATAATATATACATTATAACTGTATAAATTAAATAGGCGAGTGTGAGAGGTTTCACAGATTAATTTGTTAGACACGTTTTTTTTAGGACATATCTCCTATTTTTAAAATCCTGAAATGGTTAAACACTTTAGTCTTGCCTTTTAATTCTTATAACCTATAGAGTCCCAGACCATATTTCTGTTTTGAAGATATCTCAGTCTCTCACCTTATAACTTTCAGCTTTTGTACAATACCCTAACACAGAGGTGCTCAACCCATGAGCCTTCTGATGTGGCCTGTGACCTCAATCTAGGGAAGCGCATGCCCGGGGTTGGCAACTCATTGATCGTGATTTGGCTTGCTGACCCATCATCCCAAAGCATCAGAGTGCATCAAGCGGCCAAAGAAAGAGCAGCAGCCGCATATGTCAAGGCTTCCTCTGTAGTGCCAACTCCTGTCCCAGGTTAAGTGCTACCAGGTACACTTCTCCTGGGACCTTTCTAGCAGCATGGAGAGCATTAACAGCAGAAGCTGGAAAAGGAAAAGAAGGTCAGTGTATGAAACAACACATCTGTCAAAGCTAATGTTCTTCGAAGAGGAAGCATGAAAATAGGACCACACTTTAATTTACTAAAAGTGTTTGCTATGTGTATCAACATAACTTTGCATGGAGAATAATTTAGATTTTAACATGCATTCTAGTCAGGAGAACAACGATTTGAATTTTGACCTAGTTAGCAAGAACTTGAACAGTTCTTCCACTGTGGTTCCATTGCTAAGTTTTAGGTGGACTCAGAAGTGCACAGCGATATAAGACCTTCCTGCTATGTTTTCTCTGCCTTTGATGGTCTCTTTGCACTTGTGAATAGCACTGTTCACCCTGTAAAAGGCAGGGTTTCAAGGGCCCTGCTAGGATTATGAACAACCTGGGGCACCTCTAAACACTACAACTATGTTGTATTAGCCAGTTACGTTGCGTGCAGCATGCCATGATGAACAAAAGTTGTGGCCGCACTGCACTAACAGTGGGAAGTACTTAAAGAGGCATAGTTAAATAGCACATGAGCCTACATGCTGTATACACTGCACACATATGCCACAGAGTACTCACAAAATACACTATAAACAGTCCTCTGCTTTATCATTATCAGTGTGCAAATTTGTAGAGATGTACCTCCCAACTTTTTGAGATGGGAATGAGGGACACCTATCAGCAAAAGTATGCAGGCATAGTACACGCCCCTTGCCACGCCCCCTTAAAGGAGAATTGTACAAAAATAAAACAAGATTGGTTAAACCCACACGTGCTTTTTTTTACCACTACTATTCCTTTATATTGACTTTTGGAATTTACAAATACAGCAATTTAGAAATCAGATTTCAGGTTTAGTGCTGGAAAACACTTTTTGATACTTAAAAAGTGCATTTTATATACATCTATATAGATCAGACCAAAATGAGGGACAAATGAGGAGGAATGAGGGACAGAGGGACATTGCTCCAAATCAGGGACAGTCCCTTAAAATCACAGACAGTTGGGAGTTATGGTAGAGAGTCTCTCGAACTGTATGCAGACAGAGAGACGGGAGCTGAATCATACCTGTGAAATTGGCCACTGCTCCCTGCAAATCTCCACACTGACGATGCAGAAGATGAGAGTGGAAGCCATTTGTATGCAGTGCTACAGCTGCAGAAGAAGCTGAATAATATAAGGATCCAATGCTTCCAAAACTGTCAGATTCCAATTTATTTAGCAGAGCTTAAAAATAAAGGAAAAAGCAACCAATTAAAAAATATGTTTCTTCTATGTCTTAAAAAAAACGCCTTAATAAAAAAGCTTAATCTGATTATATGGCCTTTTTAATTACTATGGCACAAACAGGTTTTTCACAGACACATATCCTTGAAGGCAGGTGCAAGTTTTCCTCCATCCAGTAGGTGGCACTGTGCCTTCATACAGATGGAGTGGATTCTGTTAGGGGAATTGTCCCCTCATGAACCTGGTCAGTGTCTCAGAGGAGTAAACATTATGATCGGATGTTGCAACCTATGGTGACCTTCCGTTGCCATCTTGGTGTGAGATCTTGTAAAATAGGGTACCTGTGTCATTTGGGTGTGCCTAGAGCAAATGGTAGGTGAGGGACAGAGACCCCACTGGTTGGGGAAAATGAATATTGCATGTTAAGTTCCTGGGGAGAAGGGTCAACTCAGGGACAATGCCTCTATAGAGGAAGCATTCTGGTATCGGATCAGTGAAGTGGGGCTCCTCTTAGCAGCTTTAGGGGGCTGTCCTAGTGCACCACAAACCACCATCCCTTCAGCGAAAGCCATCCTTCTGTAACACAGGCTCAAGTCTGGTGACACTGTACTAATATCAACAGCTATATTGCCTGATATGCAATTGAGAAGAGAATGTATGTGAGTTTACGAAGGGGAGCAGGGGTCTGCATTGTATGTGGTAGGGGGCTGCAATGTGCATGAGTGTATATTGTATATAGGTTAATGATATTTAATAAAGGCAGTTTCTATAGGTACTAGTATCAGGAAAAATTAAAAATAAATGGGTAGTGGAGCTGCTAAATAGTATGAGATTTAATACATTCTTCCATCAATAAGACTTTGAAGTGCATACTCAGTATATATGTGGAGGGGGAGAGATGAAGAGGGGAGACCTGTATACAGTGCCTTCCAAAAGTATTCACCCCTCTTGGCATTTTTCATGTTTTGCTGCCTCGCAACCTGGAATTAACATGGATTGTTTGAGGATTTGCATTATTTAATTAACAGAACATGCCCACAACTTTGAAGATGTTTTTTTATTGTGAAGCAAACAACAAATGGGACAAAATAACAGAAAAAATCAATGTGCATAACTATTCACCCCCCCTAAAGTCAATACTTTGTAGAGCCACCTTTTGTGGCTATCGCAGCTCCAAGTCGCTTTGGATAAGTCTCTATGAGCTTGCCACATCTTACCTCTGGGATTTTCGCCCATTCCTCCTTGCAAAACTACTTCAGCTCATTCAAATTTGATGGCTTGCGCTTCTGAACAGAAATCTTTAAGTCTGACCACAGATTTTCTATTGAATTGAGGTCTGGGCTTTGACTAGGTCATTCCAACACATTTACATGTTTTCCTTTAACCACTTGCCTACCAGGCACTTACACCCCCTTCCTGCCCAGGCCATTTTTCAGCTCTCAGCGCTGTTGCACTTTGAATGACAATTGCACGGTCGTGCTACACTGTACCCAAACAAATTTTTTATCATTTTCTTCACACAAATAGAGCTTTCTTTTGGTGGTATTTAATCACTGCTGGGTTTTTAATTTTTTTTTTTAAAAAGACCAAAAATTTTGAAAAATAAATGTTTTTTACTTTTTTCTGTCAGTAAATTTTGTAACTAAGTAATTTTTCGCCTTCACTGATGTGCGCTGATGAGGCAGCACTGATGGGCACTGATAGGCTGAACTGGTGGGCATTGATGAGGTGGCACTTATGGGCACTGGTTAGGTGGCACTGATGTGGAGGCACTAATATGTGGCACTGATGAGCACTGATAGGCGGCACTGATGGGCACTGATAGGCGGCATTGATTGCCAGCACTGATTGGCATTGCTAATGGGCACTGATTGGTGGCACTTGTGGGCAGTGGTGGGCACTGATTGGTGCCACTGATGGGCACTGATAGCTGGCATTGGTGGGCAATGGTGGGCACTGATTTGTGACACTATTTTACTTTATTGTTATCAGGGCACTGATGATCAGTGCTCTGATTACATTCCTAGCTGTCCCCTGTGAGGAGTTGCCACTGATCAGCTCTCCTCTCCTCCCACTCTGTCAGTGTGAGGTGAGGAGTGCCGATTACTGGCACTTCCTTGTTTACATGTGACCGGCTGTGATTGGACACAGTCGATCACATGGTTAAAGAGCCAGACGCGGCTCTTTCCAGATATTGGGATTGCGTCGTGTCCTAGCAACACGGTGCGGCCCCCCTGGGAAGCTGTCCTATGAGGGCGTCCCAGAACGAGAGCCGCGCCGCCCCGCCGTCATTTGACGGTGGGTGGGTGGCAAGCAGTTAAACCACTCAAGTGTTGCTTTAGCTGTGTGTTTGGGGTCATTGTCCTTCTGGAAGGTGAACCTCCGTCCTAGCCTCAAATCACACACACGGAGTGGTACAGGTTTTGCTCAAGAATATCCCTGTATTTAGCACCATCCATCTTTCCCTCAACTCTGACCAGTTTCCCAGTCCCGACTGCTGAAAAACATCCCCACAGCATGATGCTGCCACCACCATGTGGCGATGGTGTTCTTTGGGTGATGTGATGTGTTGGGTTTGCGCCAGACATAGCGTTTTCTTTGATGGCCAAAAAGCTCAATTTTAGTCTCATCAGACCAGAGCACCTTCCTCCATACATTTTGGGAGTCTCCCACATGCCTTTTTGCAAACTCAAAATGTGCCACTTTATTTTTTGCTGAAAGTAATGGCTTTCTTCTGGCCACTCTGCCATAAAGCTCAACTCTATGGAGCGTACGGCTTATTGTTGTCCTATGTACAGATACTCCAGTCTCTGCTGCTCCTCCAGGGTTACCTTAGGTCTCTGTTTTGCCTCTCTTATTAATGCCCTCCTTGCTTGGTCCGTGAATTTTGGTCTCTTGGCAGGTTTGCTGTTGTGCCATGTCCTTTCCATTTGGTTAGAATAGATTTGATGGTGCTCCTAAGGATCATCAAAGATTTAGATTTTTTTATAACCTAACCATGACTTTGTCCCTTACTTGTTTGGAGAGTTCCTTGGTCTTCATGGCAGTGTTTGGTTAGTGGTGCATCTTGCTTAGGTGTTGCAGCCTCTGGGGCCTTTCAAAAAGGTGTGTATATGTAATGACAGATCATGTGGCGCTTAGATTGCACACAGGTGGACATCATTTCACTAATTATGTGACTTCTGAAGGTAATTGGTTGCACCAGAGCTTTTTATGGGCTTCATAACAAAGGGCGTGAATACATACGCACATGCCAATTATCAGTTTTTTATTTCTGAAAAATAGTTTTATGTATATATTTTTCTAATTTTACTTCACCAACTTAGACTATTGTGTTCTGATCCATCACATATAATTCAGATTAAAAAAGCATTGAACTAAAGGCTGTAATGTAACAAAATAGGTAAAACGTCAAGGGGGGGTGTGAATACTTTTGCAAGGCATTGTAGATTACTTTAGCAGTCCAAAACAACCTTGGCAGCCTTTGAGGGGGAAGTTGAAAGCAGACTCCAGATATACAAATGAGAAACACAGGCGCCTCTAGGTTAGAACTGTAAACATGAGATAGAGGTGCGCCATTGCAACCCACCAGTGATGTCATCATGCCCGGTGCCGCGTTCCAGCCCTCACTATCGGCCTGATCCAAGCCTCGGTTTCATCACTGTGGTTCTAGAGATCCTGCTGGCTAGGATTTCTCCCCCACAGGCAGAAAAATCAGCTGTTCAGAACGCCACTCTGCAGTGAATGCCACGCCAGTGTGGGTGGACTTATGCCTTACTTCTTTAACCTCCATGTAAGTGGATAATGCACCTGTATCTCATTAAAATGTTTACAGTTCTAAGCTAGAGGCGCCTGTGTTTCTCTTCTCATTTGCATATCTGTAGTGTGCTTTCAACTTCCCCCTCAAAGGCTGCCAAGGTTGTTTTGGACTGCTAAAGTAATCTATACAGGTCTCCCCTCTTCATCTCTGCCCCCTCCAAAAATACTGAGTCTCCACTTCAAGAACTTATTGATGGACTAATGTATTAAATCTCATACTATTTTGCAGCGCCACTACCCATTTTTTTTTTTTATATACTGCCTGATACCAGCACCTATAGAAACTGCCTTTATTCAATATCATTAACCTATATACAATATACTGTACATTCATGCACATTGCAGCCCCGTACCACATACAATGCAGACCCCTGCCCCCCTTCGTAAACTCACATACAATGCACCTGGATTCCCATTCCTACTCACACTTACATGAAATGAAGAACCACGCCCCTGCCGACATATTGCAGTCCCTGTCTGCTCACACATGCATACAGTGTACCCCACTTGCTCCTCCTTCCCTCACTCATACGTGCAGTGAAGGCCCTCTCCCTTCACATGTACAAACAATGCTGCCCCCCTCTCCCCCATTCAAACAATGCAGCCCCCTGCCCCCTTACACATACAAACTATGAAGCTCCCTTGCTTGCCCCTCACAAACATTATGTCCCCCACCACAGTAACTCACTACTCTCTTCCTGAAGATGCCAGGAGCTGTTGGTGGGCATGGCCATGTACTGTGCAGGAGCAGGAAGTGTCCTTATATAGGACTCGTTCACCCTGCCAGCAGAGATTGCAGGGCTGTGGGCAGCACCCCAGCAGCAGTCAGCAAGCTTAAGGAGGGCGTAGTTGGCCATGCAGTGCCTACCCTATGAAAACTCTGCACTTAGCAACTCCCTCCTGAACCCAATCATTGTCTGGGGTCCTCTGGCCTGACATGTTACTGTGCCCTTGTTTTTTCTGGTGCTTGATTTTGTACATGACCATGCTGTGAGCAGTGCAGTTATGCCAGTTGTTTTCCTGGAGCTCATTAAAAGCAGTGGCTTGTACATGCAAACGCAATTCAACTTCTTTAACTAAGGTAGGAACCTATGAAAATTACCGTAACTTTAAATTGTAGATATTTTAGATTTTAGAACAAGCACTCTAGGCGGGAGAACATAGATTGTGGTCATCAATCTGGTCATCAAGAATTTGAACACTTCTTCCATTGTGCTGCCATTGCAAAATTGAAGTTCAACCAACATCTCGGAGCCACTTGAGAAAATCTCAAATCTTGAACAGCGGGTGCTGGGGATCTCTGTGCGTCAGAAAAACCATGCCTCATTGTTTTATTTAATTTTTTAGGTCACCTTTCCACCTCAGTCTGCAGGCACCATCATTTTCTAACATTCTCAGAAAATTAAAATGTAGTGTCCTAGCATTTTGTATATCAGAAATGTCATAGCCTTTTTGATTGGCTCACTGATTTCTCAGAAGGATACAAGTCAAATTCAGGCATCTCTTGAAACAGAACTTTGATTTTTGGTGGGATTTGCTTGGGCTCATCCACTGCTGAAGGTATACAGACACTAAAGCTAGTTTTTAATACAACATTAACATTACAACAAATGAGTTTGTGATGAATGCTGTAAATCCTTTTCAGAAATCACATGTTGATGCAAACAAAAATTGGGTACTCAGCCTTTTTTGGGGGGCGGTGGAGCGCAGGGCGGTGGCCGGTGTCCTGGAGTAATTCTGACTTCATTCGCAACCTGGTGCTATTGGAATTGTTCCCAATAGTGTTGCCTGTTGAAATCTGGGGCCAGGACTTCCTGAACAAGCATGTGCGATTCCACTGTGATAACTTGGGTGTAGTACAGGCCATTAACACCGTTACTGCTTCTTCTCCGCCAGTTGTGCGTTTGCTTAGGCGTTTGGTTTTACAATGTCTGAGTTTAAATGCTTTTGTATATGCTGTCCATTTGCCTGGGGTGAATAACAGTAGCCGATGCACTTTCTCACCTGCAGTGGGAAAAATTCCGCCAGTTGGCACCGGAGGCAGAGCAGCTCGGAATTCCATGCCCCGATCACTTGTGGGACTTCGCCTTGCCACCGTAGCCGGTTTGATTCGGCAGTCAGTTTGTTCTTCCACTTGGACAGCTTATGAATGAGTCTGGGGCGAATGGCACGGATTGGTGAGTTCAGTGGGTGGTTGCTTTCAGGAGGAAGATCGTTTGCATGTCTTACTGTACTTCATTGGTAAGAAATTCGAGGAGGGAGTCTCTATCTTCTCGCTGAATCGAAAGATGGCAGGTTTGGCATTTCTGTTTCGACTCTCAGGTTTGGCAGACATCACAAAGTCTTTTTTGGTTAAAAAGGCTTTGCGGGGTTACAGGAGGGGTAGGCAGGTGCCTGATTCCCGCTGTCCCGTTTCCTTCGCTATGCTTGGAATACTTTTGCCTAAAGTTTGCTTAACTTCTTTTGAAGCGATCCTCTTTAGGACTGCTTTCATTTTGGCCCTTTTTGGGGTTCTCTGGGTGGGGGAACTGGTTAGTCCTTCTACTCGTGTTGGGGGTGGTTTGGGTGTTTTGGATGTCTTGGTTCATTTGTAAATCAAAGACCGATCAGTTGGGACGTGGGGCTAGCGTGGTGCTCGGACAGGTTCCCAATTCCTCTTCTTACCTGGTCACCGCCGTGCTCGCTTGGTTAAGAGCCAGGACGGCAGGGCCCGGGTCTTTTCTGACACACGCCGATGGGTCGGCGTTGTCCCGGTTTCAGTTTATTTCGGTTTTTAGAAGATGCCTACTGCCTGCTGGTTTTACACCATCGGCATATGCTTCCCATTCTTTAATAATAGAGGCTGCCATGGAGGCGGCCAGATGGGTCTGAGTGACCAGATCCTGCAGCAGATTGGTCGCTGGAATCCCGGCGTTTCAGTTTATATGTTCGTCCTCATCTCCTATAACTTGCTAGTTGTCATTGTATCCCTGTGTTCTTGTATGTCATGGTCTTGGGCAAGTTCTTTGTCTCCGTCTGTTTCTGCTTTTTTTCATTAAATGTTATTTCTTATACTTGAAATGATATGTTTTTCAGACAGAGAATGTTTGGTGTGGATACTCAGCCACTCTTACCTTTTTGTGGGGTGCAAAAATGGCTGCAGTCAGACTGTAAGGCAGACAATTGGGCTTCCCACGGAGCATGGCCAGTGTGAGGTGGATCAGAGTCCTGGGCATGCTGTGGTCCCAGTACATCGGTATGCCAGGTTGGATAGACCCCCGGACATCTTGTTATTGCATGTTGGGGGTAATGATCTTGGGCTCCGGGCTACACGGGAGTTGATTCAGGATATAAAGTTGGATTTTCTTGCGATCCTTTTGCCTAGACACTATTTTAGTGTGGCCCGACCATAGGTGTGCGCAGCCTATTGCATTAGGGTGTGCACCCCAAAGCTCATATGCATGTGTGTGCATGTGTATATACTGACAGTGTCAGTAGAGCAATGGACGGTGTCAGTAGAGAAGTGGACGGTGTCATAAGGGCAGAGATTGGTGTTATTAGGGCAGTTACAATATTATTTTAATTTTTTTTTTTTTAGGAGAAATAAGAAAAAAGGAGTTATTTTTTTATTTGGTGAAATATCAGTGGCCTAAACATTGTAAATATGCACCACACAGGGTGATTAGGGTGTCCCCAGGCACACCTGGCACACCCTGTGCGCACACCTATGGGCCTAACATTGTGGGTAGATCTGCCTGGCGTCTGGCTCGCTCTGTGGACAAGCTTATAAGACTAGAATTAAGCTGAACAAAGAGGTGGCAACATTTTTTGTTAGAAACGGTGGCCTTGCGGTGCGCTATTTAGAGTAGGAGAGTGACAACTGAATCTATTTGCGGGGGGGCGGGGTTCACCTGAACACCATCGACATTGATTGATGTGGTTCTTGAGTCTGCAGGACGGTGTTCAGAGGGCTTTTTGTCTGTGGCGGGCCACCCAAGTGTGAGGTTTTGCACTTGGGCATCTGTGGCAGGGCCATTTAAATCCATTCTACAGTGGTCGTGTCTTATTCATATAAGGTGGGTAAGGTGGGAGTCAAGTGTGGTCAGGGTGCCAGTAAGTCAGCAATACACCAGTCATGTTAAATGTTTGTTAGTGTAAACTACTGGAGCCCTAAGTTGTAAGCAAATTGTTACATCACTGAAACAAGATTGTAGACTAGCTATGCTTTACACTTAAAAAGGACCAGCCTTGTCCTTGGCTTTCCACATTTTCACTTTATCTAATTACATATTGTGGCTGCAGTCAAACAGATCACATCAGAACAAGGGGGCAGCCAAGCCCCAGGGAGCTCTGTTCACTCAGACTGTGCAGTGTTCCTGCCTATAGAGAAAGCTCACTCCCCACACTCTCCCTCCACCCATTAGCTTGTTAGCAGGACATACTGGTGATACTTCAGTGAGAGAGGATGCTGTTGGATAAAAGAAGCAAGGAAATTTGATAAATGAAAAAGGCTCAAACAGATAATCATAGGATGTACAAGAAGTGAAGAAAATAAAACTTGGATTGTTACCCAAAAACGTTTGGATGTGACAAAGCTTGAAAAATCAATACTGACACATAAAGGACGAATCAACTTTCTATGGAAAAGGGGTAATTGATTACTTAACACAGCATTAATGTTTCACACTGACCCACCTGGGTAATGTTTGTTTTTTAACAAAAATCTTCTTCTTTTCTAATAACTATAACTTTAGGGGCTGTCGGGAGACTCTGGTTGGAGGGAATTTTTGTTTATTTTTAATGTATAAGCTTTCAAACTTTATCTAAAAAAACTTGTACAACCATTTTTTTTTTTTTTGGAAAACGCTTTCCATGGAGGCATATGTGCGACTTGGTTTATATTGGCTTGTATTATGGGATTCCTTTTGGGTCACTGCAAGAACCCCAAACACAAAGGCAGGTTTGGCGGAAGAGACAATCCAAGGTACATATAAACCACCAATGCCAACAGAGTTACCAACAGAAGCTGACCGATGCAGAGGATACTATGATGTGATGGGTCAGTGGGACCCACCATTTAATTGCAATGCCAGCAGTTATTTGTACTGCTGTGGTACATGTGGATACCGCTTCTGCTGTCAGTTCAAGCACGGGAGGTTAGACCAAAGCATGTGTTCAAACTATGACACCCCAAATTGGGCAAACCCTGGTAAACCACCTGCCCGAGGAGATGAGTCGGGTGAGGACCCCAGCAAGGACAAGACCAACATGATTGTGTATATTATTTGTGGCGTGGCTGCACTAATGGTATTGATTGGGATCTTCACCAAACTGGCTGTGGAGAAGACTCAGAGGCCACCAACTGAAATGAATGTGTCTAGGTAAGCAGACAAGGCAAGTACTAGTGCATTCTTGCCTGCATTTTATATAAATGCATTGCTGAGTTGAAATATGTGGGGCACGCACAGTACAGGTTTACATAACACAAGGGCACTATATATATATAGGGATATGTGTATTAATTTGGAAAAACAGATATTTTTCATATCAATAAAATGTTGTGCTTCAAAAAACAAAAAAGCATTTATGTGTGACAGTGATTATTGACAGGCACAAGACTGATCTTATACTTAAACTCTGACTCTATTCCTGGAAACTAGGGGCAGTTGGCAGTCAGGGGTGTTGCTAGAGTCCTAAAAGACCTGGGGTAGCCTAAAATATTGTGGGTTTTGTAAAAGGCTACATTGTAAAGTGTGTGTTTGTGTGTGTGTGTGTGTGTGCTGGAGGGATGATGTAGTTGTCCCCATCTCCTCTTTTCTTTTTCTCTACTCCTTTCTTTGCTGTTTTTCCTCAGTTTGATTTTCTTCCCCTAATGCACGGTTAGACCCAAGCTAATGTCCTGGATGTTTGCTGACAGGGAATCTGAGCACGTAAGAGGATACCAGAAGTGATTTACAGATTCCCATCTTCTACAATTTTTTATGTTCCATATCCCTAATAGAGTCATACGAAAATAAGCTTGTAGTTGAAATTAGTTGAAACTGTCTTTCACTGATATTTAAAATCAGATGTAGGTCTACTATTATAAAACAAATTTGTTTAATTATTCATAGCACTAATATGATAAATATGATGCTATAACTAAAAAATAAAAATCTAATGTATGAAAAAAAAAATAGTTCACAGGTTGATAAACTGCATGGCATGCTGTTCAAAAAGGATATTGTGCATTAAAGTACAGGCAAGCATAGAAACCCTGTTGTTTATTTAAAAACGGATAGATTTTTAAAAAGCGAAATAATCTGCCTAAAATAACTCTAAACATTTTGAGTGTTATATGCATGTAATAGTCCAAGAAGTGGAGTTATGAGAATAAAAGATGATAAAAATATCAGATCCAAAGTTCTGTAGAGAATGACGTATTTTTTAACAGGAAAAATTGTGGCTGATTTCAACAACTGCTGCAAAGGAGTCCGGGGGCATGTTCTCTGAGTGCCAGAGTCTAGCAACTGCCACCAAGCATCCCTTCTACCCCTTTGACAACTACTGATTGTTAGTGTAACTAAAAGTGTATCTCTCTTTTTCGGTTTTATCAAGCCTCTTGACGAAGGGGGATAATGTTGAAGACAATAGATTACAATTTTTTAAACCAAATATATACATTCCCAAATTTGCCAGTAGTAGCAGTAAATAAATTCTTACAGAAGAATTTTTTTTTTTGTAAAACACTGTCATTAAATTATTTTTTTTTGTCAAAAATGCAATTTTCCCCTTACTTTGTTTTTTACAGTTTACACTGGAGTGTAAAATGCTGTGGTTGCAAAGCTGACCCTCTTTCCAATTTTCAGTCTGAGAATAAATTGTAATTGTGTCTGGGACTTGTGTCTGAGACTGTTGACTAGGAAACAGACAAAAGTACCTGAGTTTGGTTTGAGGCAGCTTTGGTGAACATTACTGAAGATTGGGTGGCAAATTGGAACCCAATTGATACCAATAGGAGCTGAATAATAAAATATAGCAACGGCCATTTTCTAAACTAATAGGCTGTGGTTGCAAAGCTGACCCTCTTTCCAATTTTCAGTCTCAGAATAAATTGTAATTGTGTCTGAGACTTGTGTCTGGGACTGTTGACTAGGAAAGAGCCAAAAGTACCTGGGTTTGGTTTGAGGCAGGTTCGGCGAACATTACTGAAGATCAGGTGGCAAATTGGAACCCAATTGATACCAATAGGAGCTGAATAATGAAATATAGTAACGGACATTTTCTAAGCTAAATTTTCTGAATTCAGAGGCCTTGTAGACTAAAACATTGGTAGTTACTATCTTTTATGTTGCACAATATTTGCAATTTTCTCAGGAAAAAATACACCTAAATGAATTTTAATGCACACAAACACAGTGTAACCCTCAATTGTCTTTTACAAAATAAAAGATGAGGTAGTCTCAAGAAAATAGATACCAAATATATCAAGCTTTTCAACTTTGTGCACCTGTGAAATGGCGAAAAATTACAGTACTTAAAATTATCAATAGGTGACAGTTTAAATGCTTTTACAGCTCATCACTTTAGAGTTAACCATAAATTAGTGACCTATAATTATTGATCTCGCTCTGGCTTGTGCTGTGATACATCACATATGTGGCGTAATCATTTACATACACTTGTGCACTCTATGCATGCTTGTGTTTTGTGGAGTGATGGAGGTGCTTTTATTTATTTTTTTGCAATTTTATTTATTTAATTATATTTAACATTTTAACACTTTTATTTATTTATTTTTTACTTTAAACTACATTGCTATCATAGGGGCTAACAAGCCCCCTATGTAATAGCACTGATCAGATTTCAGGTTCTCTTTATGGAGACATAAAGATAGACTTTATGGAGACATCATCTATTAGACACCTAATGTCTCCCCTGCCCTCTGCCTCTCCTCTTCCCTGCCCTTTACACGGGCGACCTTTATTGCTAAAAAGTGTTTTTAGATTTCAATAATAAACATGGATACCCCTCAACATGTCGAGGGTATGTGGCCTGGTATAGTTCAGGAGGATAGGGGGACAAGCACACTTCCACCTTCATGGCCACCTAGGCTGCATACTCAGATCAGGACCTGGTGTAATATTGCTGCTAAATGTATCACTTCCCACTGCTAATCGAGGTTTGACACAGCTGAATACCAATTTAGTTTGGCTATTTGCCAAACCTGCCAAACAAGCATAATTTGGTCCAGACCTGGATTAGGACTGTACCTGCAGGTCATTCCTGTTATTGACTTGAGTGAGTGTGCATTTGGAGAACTTCCCGCAGAGAAATCAATTGCTGATTTTATTATTTTATATATATTTGTAGATATATAGGGCAAAATGAATATGTCATGTTCTTGACTGATATCTGTACGCATTACATTATTTTGTTGATTGCTATGTTCCATTATTTTTGACACACACACTATATTTGAAGACTTCAGTCGTATAGTTTTACTCATGTAATAGTTGTACACTTGTTTAGGTCTATTGCAGCTCAGTACACTTTGCTCATATGAAGAATTCACTGAATCATGAAATGTTATTTTCATATATTGTATTTCCTACACAAATCATGTTGTCAACTATTGTTAATTAACATATTAAATCTGTTCAAACCACAAACAGATATTTTTCAAATTAACTGCCAATAATTCAAATTAAGCTTCCTTTTACCTATGGCAACAAAGGGGTGTTCAGAATTTTCACAGAAATGTAATTTCCTGGCGTATCATGGCAGCACACACTGGGTTGTGGCTCCACCCCCGCAACCTGATAGGACTGTTTGACTATAAGTTTTCAGCTACACCCCACCACAGCATTCTCCTTTTTGTCCTCACCTGCTTGGGACTGGATGGTTCGCGTGAGCACCCCTTACCCTTAGCCTCTCCTGGGTAGAAGTCCCTGTCCTGTACAGCCTCTAAACAAGCTCTTTGGAGGGAACCCCTGTGTGGTGGTCTTGGGGGGGTATTGGCTAGCATTGCAAAGCTTTTAAATGAAGCCTAATTCTTGCAGCAGTCTCCTGTTCTTTTCTTTTTTTTTCCCTTTCGCCTGTCTCTTTTCTTAGCCTTGTTGTCTTTCTCCTGTCTGTGACCAACTCCAAGATGGCGGCCGGAGGTGATGCTCTCATTGCCAGTTTCCAAGATGGTGACGGGGTCACATGTCACGTCTGAGCATATGTGGCGATTACATCACTTCCACCGCTCCGGTGGCATTTTTAAAAGTGCTTTTTTGTCTCCTTGCCCTTGCTGTACTGGCGGTCTCTGCACTAGGAGGTAGGGTGCCTCCTCTCGTTTGTAACCCTCTCTCTTCTGTGACCCTCCTTGGCACCCTGCTAGGGTGGTGGTGATAACGCTACTTCAAGGCAGGAGAAGCTCCACAAACAGCACTTATCTGAAAATCGCTTCCTCTCAGTCTCCCAGCAACAGTCCTGGAATTCAGTGTCTCCAGAGGTGGCCCAGGTTTTAAGTTCTTACAAATGGGGCTCAATGAGGACCTGAGTTAAAGTACCTTGAATGTCCAAGTTTCAGCCCTTCCAGCCATGACTGGGATAAAATGGACAGGGAATCCTCTTGTTACTCAATTCATGAAAGCATGCTTAAAAATAAGGCCACCTAAAAAGCCCAATTTCCCTTCTTGGGATTTATCGATAGTTCTGGAGGCATTATCACACCCTCCTTTTCATCAGCCACAGTAGGCCTCATTATGGGACCTAATACTAAAGGTGTGTTTTCTCATTGCTGTAACCTCAGCAAAGAGGGTATCGGAAATACAAGCACTTTTTGTACCTCATTTTATCTTCTATCTGGACAGAGTAATTCTGAGACCATCAGACCGATTAGCTACCGCTTTCCACTTCAATCAGGAGATTACTCTGCTATCTTTTCTTAACGATCAAGGAACACTGCATCCACTAGACATTGGTTTGAATATAAAGGCATACCTGACGACCACTGAATCATTAAGAAAAGCACATACACTTCCAGTAATCCCTCACAGGGTCAGAAGGGGCAAGTGGCATCTTCTCGCACCAGATCATCTTGGCTTATCAGGACCATAAAAAAACCTACTAAATTCTACAGCATCCAACTCTGGAAGGCTTGAGGGCACAATACACGAGTGCGGTGGCAACCTCCTGGGCAGCATACTGTAGAGTTTCTTCAGAAACAATTTGTAAAGCAGTGATGTGGACATCCAGCATTACATTCATTTCACACTACTCTATGGATCCGGCACAGCTTACGACAATAGAGATCCATTATCCAAGCTGATCATGCCAGTTCCGGTTAATAAATTAGATTTTTTTTTCTTGCACATTACCGACTGGCGAGTTATTTCCCCGTGTATGCTGCCATGATGCACCAGGAAAATGGAAAATTGTATACTCATCTTTCCTTAATTTTCCTTTCCTGGTGCACCTTCATGGCAGCATACAGGTTCTCACCCTTGAGGTAATAGATACAGAGAATGCTGTGGTGGGGCCTAGCTGAAAACGTATAGTTAGCCATTCCTATCAGATTGGGGGGGGGGGGGGGGGTTGGATCCACAACCCAGTGTATGCTGCCATGCAGATGTACTATGAAAAGGAAAATTACAAAATAGGTGAGTATACAATTTTCAGTTTTCCTGCTCATGCATCTGAGACAGATTTTCTGACCATAGCAGATGGACCCTTAAATGTAGCACTTAAGAGATAAGAAGTAAGTGAAGGAAGTGGAAGGTGAATGGAACGTAATTTTTGGCCAGCAGCAGGTAGGACTTGCATGGTGAAATTTGAGTGGACTTGTGTTTGATCAATTCCCCCCCCCCTCCCCCGCAGGAGATGGTTGCGAAAGCGGCAATCTGAGGCCTCCTTACCTTAGGAAGCAGATGACAAGGATCTGGGGTAGGGCTGCTGCTCCTCTCTTCAGCTACTCCTCGCTACGGGGCTGTTGCTTCTCCTCCTGGCCAAACAGGAAGTAGGTCCTGAGACCCGATTGGCCGGGAGTCCTTAGACTCCCTGGCCAATCGGGTTTCAGGACCCGCTTCCTGATTGGCCAGGAGGAGAATCAGGAAGACGATAGCAAATATTAATTTGCTATTGTTACACAACTGGGTGGGCTCAGGGAGCACTACTATAGGAGGTATGTTATTAGCCATATCACTGAGTGAAAACAAGAAAAAAAAAGAAAACTAATGCAGCCACCACTGCTAATGATTGGTAAGCTGCAGTATATTACATTTTTGGTTTTATCGCTTTAAATACTTGAAATTTATTACTGACCTGGAATGATTTCTTCCTCAAGAAAAGTGGAGTAACACTTCATAAAAACTTAGCTTTTGCACGTATATTTTACTGACTTGCATGATAAAAGATTTCTGTACTTATTTATACAATTGTGTATTTGTTCTGTCTCACTGTCCTCCTGTTTTATTAATCTTCAGGGAATGCAACTGAATGATGTAACACGCTTTGTTTGCAAATACAAAATTGACAGAAATTCTGTTTTATGTCAATAGCTAGTTATTGGCCATAAATACTGTTTAGGGGGGAAAAAAATCTGCAGTATGCTGTATGCTATATCAGAAAGTGTGTCCAATATAAATATTTAAAACACTAATAGCGCTTATAAAGTCCAAGAGTCTTTAGACTTAATGCACAGTCCACTTTTGATAAAATAGGAAGCAAAAATGCAAAAAAAGAGATTAACGGTGATCCACTCCAGAAGAAAAGAAGTAGAGGCAAGTTATAATTCATTGATCCAGACGATTAATCATCTCCGCGACACTTGTATGACAATCCCCCAAAGGAAGTTCACTTATCAGATATTACTGGATATACTGCATATCTCTGTGCATCAAGTCTAAAGACTCTTGGATTTTATAAGCGCTATTAGTGTTTTAAATATTTATATTTGGACACATTTTTTTATATATTGTTTTCCTATTATAGTAGCAGCTTTGTAGATATTGTACCTTTACCGTGAGCGCTGAGGGAGAGATATCTACTATTGGTTGATCATTTCTCATTTGTTTGTCAGTATGCTGTATGCTATATCCACTAAATGATGGATGTACCAGAAATTTCAGTAAGCAGACAGACCTTGCTTGTAATTTAGTGGGGTATTCCCTATTCATCAGAGATTAAGTCCAAAGGAACAGGTGAATCCAATAGTATTTTTGAAGCTGAATCCCACTTTGTTAGACACGGCACAAATAAACATGGCACATGTATATGGATAAGCAAGCTAGATGAAAAGGGAAAAAAATTTGAGTTCGTTCAATAACAAACTAATAGTTCATGTTGAATTTAAACAGTGTCAGCAGTACTTCTAAATTTTATATTTCAGTTAATGTAGCCATGTTTACGCTGTACTCCATTTTGCACACTAGCACTTTACTGGTGACTGAACTGTTAAATTCAGTATTGACTGTGTCTATTAGTTTCTGCAGGCCACTGAACTATACCACACGGACAGTGTCACCATAGTTACCCTGAACTCAATCCCGCACATGACTAATTCACTGGTAGTTGTACTATTTCAATTCAATATCAACTGTCTACTGGTCTTTTATCTACACTAGAGTATTTTTTTTTACAAACATCTGTTTGCTTATGTGTCACATTAATCTTACTTTATATGACAAAGGAGGTTGTACCCTTCAAAATGTTACCATTTTCGCCTGTGGGCTCTGCATCTCTAACATTGGAACTTGTCCTCTTATCCCTGCAAATGAAGTCTGTCTGTTTATAGAAGTTGTGTTCATATTATAGAGGACGCATTGTCCATTAACCATTTTTTTGTTTACAAAAGTTTTTATTTGGAAGATCATGAACAAACAATAAAAAAAATTAAATTTTTACATTAAGAAGCAGTTTTGTGGATTAGAGTAACAGTAGTCTTTTATCTATAACAACAATATAGTAGTTTACAGAAGGAATACAATCATGAAGTACATACAGTGGTTATGCTAGAGTTGTGAGGAGTATAAGATGGAGCTGTAGCATATAAGAGAATTATATCATGGATTAATAGGGATATCTAAGGGGGGGATAATAAAAAGGACTCATAATTGATAAACTGAAGATAGTAAGTAAGTGACTGATCAAGGTATATCCAAGAAACTCATTTTTTTTCGAAGATATGTAGATTATCATGGAGTGTATGGTGCATACGTTCTGAGAGTTTAATCACTTCTATTCTAGATAGAACCTGAGACCAGATAAGGTTGGGTGTTTTCCAGTTAAATGCAATCATCCATTGAATGGAACTGAACAAAGAGTGTAGCAATCTGTTACATGGAGTGGGAATATTCGGTATAGAGGCGCAAGAAGGCATACATGTAGAGTGAGAGTGATTGTTTTGCCTGTGGCCTGTGTTATTCTGCATTCGGTTGCTTGCCATATTGGTTGCAGAAATTTGCAGCTCCAAAATATATGTAGAAAGGAGCCTGGTTCTGTGCAACCTCTAAAACAATTGGGAGAGGTTGTAGGGTAGAAGGAGTGTATTTTGGAAGGGGTCATATACCATCTGGAAAGTAGTTTTGTTGGAGTTTCCCTGATTGAAATTGATTGGTTAGTTTTGCGAAGGTTATCAATCATGGTACTGCAGACCACAATATCATAGGAGCACTCCAATTCCTCTTCCCATTGCAACATTGGTTTCGATTTTTCAGGAAGAAAAAAATTATTAAGATGTCTATACAAATGAGAGATCAAGCCTTTGTCTCTCGGGGATGAAATTCAGATGTGTTCAAATTGAGAGTTAGGAGGAAGGAGGGTTAATGAATAGTGATCTGCATCTGCATCTAACATTTTTCAGTAGTAAGTATCAAGAGATTTCTAAGGGAGGAAAATTGAATTTAGCTTGGAGAGCTTCAAAAGAGATGAATTTCATATTAATGGTGAAGGATCCTAATGTTATGAGGTTATAGCAAATATAGCAAATGGGCTTCTGTCCTTATAGGCAGGTGTAAATCTAGGGTCGCCCAAGAAGGGGGCCAATGGTAGGACTGTAGAGGACAGTTTAAAGGCGTCTTTATGGCGGAGCCATCGTTGGTATGAATGGGCTACTATTGTGTTGTGGGTGAGGATTACACGAGGAGGGATTGTGCCTGACCAAAGTAGGCCTTGTAGATAAAAAGGGAGAATTGAGAAAGATTCGAAGGAGATCCATGAGACCTTAGTATCAGAGGCAAACCATTGAATTAGTTGATTGAAACTGGCCATCAAGAAGTATAGCCAGATGTTGGGAAGGCCAAATCCACCCTGAGGTTGTGGTCTATACATAAGAGAGTAACTGCACCTTGGTTTTTTGCCTGACCATATGAATTTGTTTATTTCTTTCTGTAGGGATGCTGTTCTGGTTTTAGGGATAATAATTGGGAGAGCACAAAAATAATAAAGTAATTTTGGAAGAATTGTAATTTTAATGGTGCATATTCTACCAAGAAATGATATTTGGTATGATGACCATAATTTTAATAAAGAGCTTATATGCATGAAATAAATGCTAAAATAAATATTATCCGAGGGTTGTTACGGAATTCCCTCTATTTATTCGATATATGTATTAACTTGTCTATTCCTATAGTTAGCTAGTCTATTAAAACTCTGATAATGCTACTGTTGTAAGCACAATGATAGAAGGTTAGCTATGAAAACAAACACCCTGCTTAGTACAACAACGTATTATTTATTTCCCAAGAAAATAGGAAAAGGCTAACATAAAAACACTAAAGGAAAATATTACAGAGCATATTACAAAAGAACATCAAAGATACTTATCACAAGGCTGTCCTCTAGATATTGTCTCGTCAGCTGGGCTCAAAATGATAACAGAGAGAGCCATGAAGCTCAGAGAAGCAAGAGAGAGCCAAAAGAGAGATCAATTTCCCTTCTGTGTGCACTTTTACACTGCATTCAGACCCACTCATAACCACACCCCACTAGCCTCCTGTCCAATGAGATATTGTCAAGAGGCAGTCCTTTTAATATATTATATTTCTGTTAGTCCTGCTGTATTGTCCTCTAGGGGCAGCATTCGTCCATTTATCATTGCCATGTGACCTGGGTCATCTTCAGTGTTAGCTGGCCCTTAAACCTTCTGTAGCTCAACTACATTAATCATCTCCCTTTGAAGCTGGCTTGCAGAGTGCTAATCAAGGATTTCCATCTTATCACACCAGTTGGTCAGGAGCCAAGCTTTTGCTCTACAAAGCTTTGATGTGCAACTTGTTACATTCCAGTCAGGCCACCTGGCTGTATCAACCAGGAAGGGAAACTCCAGAAATATGATATTAAACCATGTTGTCTTCCAACAATGCGTAAAAAGGGGGGGGGTAATTTGTTTGGAAAAGTAATTTGTGGGATGATGTAATATGTATACGTAGATATCTGAATAAGTGAGAGCATCAAATGAATGAAATTTTTTCCTATAAGGAAGCAGTCATATTAGGGAGGTTAATAGGTAGAGCTGAACATTTGGTTATGTTAATTCCCAAACCGGAAAGATTATGGAATATGTTTAGTTCTGCAATGAGGTTGGGTAGAGAAATAAGTGGGTCAGATAAAAATAAAAGAGCATTGTGACGGAACGTCCCCCACACTCCGCTTGAGTGCTTCCGTCAGTATACCATTTCTTCCCATTCTGAATCCTCTGGCATGCTGCTGAACGTGTTCTAGCAGTTTCCTGTATGCCCTTTCCAGATGCTGTTCCTTCCTTAGCAAATGGTCCAGATCAGGTTTTAGCTCTGAGACCCCTGCAAGACCGAGCAAAGCCTCTCTATTTTCTCACAGGTCCTCAAAGGTAGGTTCCCCTTCATCACCAAACACAAAACAATCTGTAAGGCTCTCCCACAGCAATCCAGGTCCTCCAAAGTCATATCCCTCTGGAGAAAGAGGAGCGCCACTAAGTAAAATCATTTATTCACCAATATAAAAACAAAGTATCAACTTACATTTAGGAGCGGTATATAGAACAGACAGATGTGATTCCTGATGGAAGAGGGGGAAGGGAACAGTCAGTGATTCCCCGGGGATGCCTCCAAACACGACGCAGTCTGGCGGGGAGGCCAGGACGGTACACAGCCTGTCTCTGCGGGAGGACGGAGCGGCAGCCCAGGAAGCCGCTGGCAATGTTGTCAATGAGGAGAAAAAACACAACGTGTTTCTGAGCATGCGCAGGGTCTGTACGGCACATGCGCGCTCCTTTATCAAGTGTAGAGTAGGGAAAACAGTGAAGAGCTATTTATAGCAGATCAAAGGTAATGGGTGGGCGTTCACAGCTGATTGAATCAATGCCAGAGTGTCAGTATATGAACCACGGACAATAGCAATGTTATATAACACGGCCAGAGCACATATCTGTATCTTTATGAGCAAGCTGGATGTCTGATAAAAGAAAGCTGGGGAGAAAAATTACTAGAGTACTATATATCTAAAACGGGTGAATGATTGAAAGAAGATGTGTCTCAAAAGTATATATATGCATATATATCAGAGCATTTATGATAAACTATCATAGAAGTATTATAAAATATATTATGAAGACATGATCACAAGGTAAATAGGATAATGAAAAAAAAGAGGGGGGGGGGGTTTAGTTAATTAAAAATTGCATGAAAAGAATTATTATATGACAATGTAAAAAATAAAAATTAAATGATAAAAAAATGGATGATAAAAGAAAAAGGATATATATATATATATGTGTAGAGAAATATATATATTAAAAAAAAAAAAAAAAAGAGAAATAATAATGAAAAAATAAATAATGAAAAAATGGAAACAAAAGTAAAAATAAAGGAATATTGCTATACATGATACATACAATATGCTGAATGTCACACCCCTGAATGATTGGTGCGACAATTATAAATTTAACAAAAGTCTGAGAGCTGACCCCTAACATGAAACACCTCCATCCCTAAATAACAGAGAAAACGAACGTCGCCCCTGGGACTTTAAATGAGATGTTCATGGTGATCAAAGGATAAACAAGTGTGGAAGTCAAAAATGGTTTATTGAGAATAATAAACATCATATAATCGCAGACATGAGCATGGGTAGACAAATTCATAAAAACAGCAACATTGCAATTGTGGTCCCAAAAACATAGCCATAATAAAATAGTAATAGTAATACATGTGATACAGATATGCATGGTACATCTCTAACCCAACGCGTTTCGTGAGCTTTCCTCGCTTCATTAGGGGCTGATGTGCATATCTGCTTTCTGTAAAAAACAGATAGAGTATATATTAGAGTATCGGTTATGATTGGGCAAATGCAAGGAGCCTGAACCCATCATACCCATACTTACTTGTCAGACAGGCTTCAGAGACTGAACCCAGGTGGGGGTCGGCAGAAGGCATCTCCCCCGGGAGCTGAAGAGACGGAGAACCCAGCAAAGAGGACCGAGGCCAGACATGGGGGTCAGCATGGCAATGTCGGAAGAGAAAGAAAGCATAAACCCACAGTACTCCCATGTATCTTGCAGGGCATACTCACTGTATGGGATATATAAATATGAGGTATGTATAAGATGGATGTCTAAAGAGTATGGAGTGATATGCATCATTGCACAAGGTACAAGAGTGTCCAACAAAGGAATTCTAAAGTGGTTGCATAAGGGCGTATAGGGTGTGTACTGAATGCAAAGTATGCAACAGTACGATGCAGAGTATTGGGGAGAAAGGCGAGTCAGGCGGAATGGAGGAGGACCGCACCGCACCTGCCGCTCAGCGGCATGCACTCGCAATCCTCAACCCCCGCCTGAATGGTACACCGCGCCCAATAGAGTGGGGGATACCGCTGGAGTGCGGACATCCCCAAATGGGCGTGGAGCATGACGCCGATGCACGGGTGGCTCTGCCCATCAGGAAACACCAGAGGGACAGAGACAGCTGGGGAGAAATTACTCCCCATTTGTGCATCGCAGCTCCCGGAGGGTGGAACAAACCACCCACCCCACAACAAGGGAGCAGCACAAAGGGCCGACAATTAAAACAAAAAGATTAAATATATTGGATTGCGACTTATGGAGCACCCATAATCGCATACAAATGATATGTGCAAGAAATGCGTGAATGACATTATTAGATAGCCAATGGTAAGTAAACCAGCTAAACAAAGGTAAATGCAAGAGAAACCATTCTGAATATATATAGGAAGGTGTTGGTTTCCAGTTCCTCGCATACATGATCGCATTTGTATGCGATTTGTTTGTATATATTGTTTGTATGTATTTGTTTGCATAAAAATGATATATGCAACAATGCGTGAATAACATTATTACCAAATAGCCGATGGTGGGCAGGCAAGCTAAAGCAAGACAAATAAAACAGAAACCATTCTGAATGTTTAGAGGATAGTGTTAATTTCCAGTTCCTCATTGAGTCCATTAGGGGCAAGCGTGTCAAGGGTGTAAATCCAGAACGTTTCGCGCTCGCACAAACGTGAGAAACGCTCGGCTTCAGACAGATCTTTTGATATGGACTCAGTGACCCAGACTTGTAGGCCTCTAGTGGAGCGAGCATGATATTTTAAAAAGTGACGTGGTACACTGTGTTTGTCGCTACCTAATTCAACCAAACGACGGTGCTTACCAAAGCGCTGTCTTAATGGGCAAATGGTCCGGCCTACATACAAAAGTTTACAAGGGCATATAAGGCAATACACTACGTAGTCGCTGGAACAGTTGTGGAATTTGTCGAAGGTGAAGAGTCTACCTTTATGGGTAAAACTTTTTTGGCCATGGTTCACAAAGCCACAGGTTAAGCACAATGGTTTATTACACCTATACATTCCCACTAAGGGAATGAGACAAAGGGAATTATCTTTGGTTTTGCATTTTAACTTACTGGGTGCTATTTTATTTTTCAAAGTAGAGGCCCTTCTGTAGGTGACTTTGGGTCTTTGGCGCAGGGAGGTGTTCAAGTGGGGGTCTTGTTTAAGGATATTCCAATGTTTGGAAAGTATATGTTCCATCTTTCTGTGTTGGCTATGAAAACCCGTAATAAAGCGTACCTCCGGTTCTTCCGGGGGTTTGGTAATCTTGGGTTTCTTGCCCGGCAAGTACTGGTGGTAGGCCTGTTCTATCAATGATGTAGGATACCCTTTCTCTAGAAACTTGTTTTTGAGGTGCGTACTCTGAGTGACATAATCGCAAGTTCTAGTGCAGTTCTGCCTGAGCCTGCAGAACTGCCCTTTCGGGATATTGTTCTTCCATAGAGGATGGTGGCAGCTGTCATAGTGCAAATAAGAGTTTCCAGCAGTGGCCTTGGTGTAGTTACGAGAAAAAATATGATCACCTTCATGATTGAGTTCTAAATCGAGGAAGGCTAAGCTATCCCTGTTCCAGACTGCTGTAAAGGAAAGGCCCAGGTCATTGGTGTTACAATGGGCGACAAAGTCATCGATCCGGGAGGGGGAACCATCCCAGATGATGACGATATCGTCGATGTAACGACCAAAAAAGACTATGTGCTTGGCAAAGGGGTTGTTATTCCAGATGAATAAATTTTCCCAATGACCCATGGTCAGATTGGCATAAGACGGGGCAAAATTAGCGCCCATGGCAGTGCCATGGGTCTGTAGATAAAACTGATCTTCAAAGTGGAAATAATTATGGGTGAGGCAAAATGACGTCGCTTCCAAAATGAAAGCAGCCTGTCTAGTATTGAGCATAGGGTCTGTTAATAGAAAGTTCTGTACAGCCAATAAACCCACCTCATGTGGGATAGACGTATAAAATGAATTAACGTCAAGGGATAACCAGGAGTAATTTTTGGTCCATTTATAGGGAGACAAGAGTTCCATTAAGTGTGTGGAGTCACGTATGTAGGACTGTAAGGCTTGGGCCAAGGGTTGCAAGAAGGAGTCTATATATAGCGAGAATCCGCTAGTGATGCTATTCATGGAGGCCACAGTTGGTCTACCAGGTGGATTTTTAGCATCTTTATGTAATTTGGGCAAATGATAGAAATAAGGCGTGCTGTAAAAGCCTTTACGTATAAAAGCGGCTTCCTTTTTATCAAGAACATGATCATTAATGGCGTGTGTGATAAGGAGATCAGCTTCTATGCGAAAGGAGGGTAGGGGGTCGCAAGACAATTTTTTATAGGTTTTACTGTCAGAGAGTAGCCTCATGGCTTCAGCTACATATGTGGATTTGTCTAAGATAACAATCCCCCCGCCCTTATCGGCTTGTTTGATGACCAGCTCTGGATTATTCAAGAATTGTTTCAAGGACAATAATTCTCCGGAGGTTAGATTGTGTTTGCTGCATTTTTTAGCTGGTTTTTGGCAAAGTATTTGAAAATCAGCGAACACAACCCTATAGAAGGCCTCCAGATAAGGTCCCTTTGATTGGGTGGGATAAAAGGAAGACTTAGGTTTTAAAGAAGTGTGTACTACTGGGGGAGATGTTTGAAGGTGCTGCGTGTACAACTCATAATTAGGGTCTACATCCAATAAATCATCAGCCTCTACTGGATCATTATAAACACTAGGAGGGCTATCCACCTCTACCTCCAAGTTGGTGTCAGCTGAAATAGGGGGAGGCGATATTGGGGGTTCAATGTTTTGATATATATGCATATATATACTTTTGAGACACATCTTCGTTCAATCATTCACCCGTTTTAGATATATAGTTCTCTAGTAATTTTTCTCCCCAGCTTTCTTTTATCAGACATCCAGCTTGCTCATAAAGATACAGATATGTGCTCTGGCCGTGTTATATAACATTGCTATTGTCCGTGGTTCATATACTGACACTCTGGCTTTGATTCAATCAGCTGTGAACGCCCACCCATTACCTTTGATCTGCTATAAATAGCTCTTCACTGTTTTCCCTACTCTACACTTGATAAAGGAGCGCGCATGTGCCGTACAGACCCTGCACATGCTCAGAAACGCGTTGTGTTTTTTCTCCTCATTGACAACATTGCCAGCGGCTTCCTGGGCTGCCGCTCCGTCCTCCCGCAGAGACAGGCTGTGTACCGTCCTGGCCTCCCCGCCAGACTGCGTCGTGTTTGGAGGCATCCCCGGGGAATCACTGACTGTTCCCTTCCCCCTCTTCCATCAGGAATCACATCTGTCTGTTCTATATACCGCTCCTAAATGTAAGTTGATACTTTGTTTTTATATTGGTGAATAAATGATATTACTTAGTGGCGCTCCTCTCTCTCTTTTTTACCTGGATGGATCTGCGTTTGACTTCTCTCAACAAGTAGAGCTGCCTTTCGTGAATCTGGCCACACAAATTCCCACAAGAAAAGAAAAGTTTTATTCCGGTGTTTTGCTTTACCTATGACTTATCCTCCAGGGATCCTCTCCTGCTTTATAGACTGTTTCCTGGCTCCTGTCCAAGACTTCCAACACCGTCCTGATTACACCATGATTAATCCAGCTTTTAGACTTTATAATTTTATTAACTTTTATAGTCATTTGCCTTATAGCCTCTGAGCGCCAGTTTATTTGTTTAAATATCCCTCTGGAGAAAATTCTGTTGTCTCCCCTAAATATCCCTGCTCTGCGTGTCATTGCAGAGCCTGATAATGATTGTCCAACTCTATCTCCTGCTGGACCAGCCTGTCCAACTCAGTCACCCATTGCTCCTGGGGCCGCTCTCACAGGAATGCCACCTGCAATGCCCGTTGGTCACTGGCCCATTGCTCTTGGGTTGGGAAGCACTTACTCTGTTTTATACCAGCGAGCTGGAGGGCTCCAATCCAGAGCTCCACCCGAATCTTCTGCCTGAGCGCCAGGTATTCATCCTCAGACACAGTCCTGGTGTATGCTGAAAGGACGATCCGCAACAGCCCCGGGAACTCTAATGCCAGGTCCATATCTCCGCTGGGGTGACCGAAGCCTGCTCTGCTGATCTTGGATCCAGGTGGAGGTTTGGATGTCCCCAGAATGCAGGAAGCGTCCCGCTGCTTGCCACCAATTGTGACAGAACATCCCCCACACTCCGCTTGAGTGCTTCTGTCAGTATACCACTTCCTCCCAGTCTGGATATAGATGTCAGATATTCCAACCGCTCATAAGCACAAAACAAGACGAGATTTGCTTAGTTGCTAACATGGACTCATTTATTAGAACCAGAATACAAGTCTTTTTATACAGTAGAAGAGGAGGTTCCCCCCTCCTGCTCATATTACTCTAACAATACACCTGTAACAAATTAACATGAGCTAATTAACTAATCCCTTTAAGCAGCCGATGTGACTCTGTCACCGAGCTTCACACAGTACATTATACATTATCATAAGTACAACCACAGGACATTTTCTCGCAATAGCAGGATCTCCACTAGGAGTCGGCCCATCTCCTACATTGTACAGAGGACAATGTGATCAGATTTCTCAATTAACTAACATGTTCAGTTCAGAATCAAACAAACCAAGAATAGTCTCTACATACATCCTAGGAGATATTGTGGACAAATATCACTGTCCCATTTTAAGTAGTCCAAGATATATTTTCTTATTCACCACGTGGATAATACATGCAAAAGAGTGATGGACCCTCCACATAAGGACAAAATGAAGGCTTACCAGAAGGATTGAACTCATAAGAACATACGTTCAATGAGTCAATCAAGCTTGTAACCCCAACGGGTAATCAAAAGGAGGAACCTTGCGACTGAATGGTGGTAAAGCTTCAGTATATGTCCACACTTCTGACGGAACTCAAGATAAATGGCAAACCTTCCCACGGGTCATCTCAGATGGATAATCCATATAAGAATAAAGAAGGGGAGCCACATAGCATAATACCGTTTGGGAAAAAAGATTTATTAAAATAAGTAAACAACTTACATTTCAGTAGTAAGAAAAGCGCTTCAAATTAAAATTATGGCAGGCAGTGGAGTCTCCCGACGCGTTTCGTCTTAAAAGACTTCTTCTGGGGTGCTCACTCACTGCTGCCATACCCCCTAATATAGATATCTAAGCCCCCTTAATGAGGATATAGCTCGTGTCTAAATTACAAAGGTACTTCCGGGTTTGGCCAAAATGGCGGACCCGCGTGTGTTCCACGCCTCAATTGGGTGTATGTATATGCGTTCCAGCATTGTACTGAGAAGTTGCTATAAGATATAATCAAAATATGAGTGTAGGGACAAATTAGGAATGTAACTGGAATAGGAAACACTTCCTAGTGAGGATATTTACAGTATAAAGCTGTTATTACCACTCTCTATATCATAGTGGAGAAAGGGAACGAGATACCGGACGTGCGTCACCCGTTCAGACGGGATGAACACGCGTCACTTCCCCTCACATGGACCGCTATGGATAAACAGCGGTTCAAGCCTCGTTTTGATGCCTATCGACCTATCAATGGAGATAAGGAGACCGAGATGTCGGATGTGCGTCACCCGTTCAGGAGGGATGAACACACGTCACTTCCCTTCACATGGACCGCTATAGATAAACAGCGGTTCAAGCCTCGTTCTGATGCCTAAGTGGGGCGTACATCGCCACGTCAAACGGGGCGAGAGCATGTGACTCCCTATCACGTGGGCGGCCGAAAATAAATCTTAAGTCAAGCCTCGTTTTGATAACGGACAACATAGTGACGTCAGTAAAGAACTCTATATGAACAACTTTGGAGAAGCACAATGTGCAATAGCATAAAAAATCTACGCCACAGAGAGTATGATCTTTTAATGAATAAATGGAAAATTTAGACATAATGACTCTTAGTGTGTTCCGTGAGTGGTGATATTGTGATAGATTAATAATGATAAATAATAAAAATATAAAAATAAAAATAAAATTAAAATTAAAATTAAAATAAAAAATAAAAAATAAAAAATAAAAATAAAATTAAAAATAAAAATAAAAAATAAAAATAAAATAAAATAAAATAAAAAATAAAATAAAATAAAATAAAATAAAAATAAAAAATGAAAATAAAAATAAATAAAAATAAATATAAAAATAAAATAATAAATAAATAAAAATAAAAAATAAATAAAAAATGAAAAATGAAAAATGAATAAAGTGAATATAAATAAATGTGCATATAAAGGGTGGTAAGGAAATTTTCATCTACATATACCATCTCAGAATGTTATGATGTGAATCAAAAAAAGTTAAATCTAAAGTGTGAAAGATCATTGGTAGTGACATTATCCATATCAGTGAAATCTTTGTATATATGTGTACATAAATTTGGCTTCCATAGACTCGAGATATATTCTCAAAAGAGTTCTTCACAGTTAAACACCAGTATACAAAAACTTATGATTACTCTAAAGTAAAACTAGGAGTCATTGATAAATGCATTAATGTCAATTTCCATATTCATACCCCTTGGGGAGAGGGACTGTAGCTCATGTATCCAGAAAGTCTCTAGGCGGGAGACGCCCCTGGTCTTAGCACCCCCTCTCCAAGGTGGAGTATATTGGTCGATAACTAGAAATTGTGAGCCTAGTGGGTTACCGTTATGGAATTCTTTGAAATGTCTAGGTACACTGTGTTTGGACTTCCTCCCTTTAATTAGGGCAATATGTTCACCCACTCTTCTAGTAAAAGTTCTCGTTGTGCGGCCAACGTATTGTTGGCCACATGGACATGTAATCAAATATACCACATATCTGGAATTACATGTGCAGAAAGGTTTAATGGTATACCTTTTCCCTGTGACTGTCGACATAAAATGTGTGGTCTTGCGTCCCGTTAATGTATTATGTTGGCATACAACACATTTCTTACATGGAAAAAATCCAGTCAGATTGTGGAAAAAAGAGGGACGAACTGGAGGGTTCGTAACATTGGGTGCTACCAGGCCACGTAGGGATGGTGCTCCTTTAAAGATTAGTTTGGCTTGTTCCGGTAGTATCTTAGCTAAAATATTATCTTGCTTCAACACCCCCCAGTGCTTTTTCATAATATTTTTAATTTGTTTGTGTTGCACTGAATATGAAGTTAGCATTGCCCACTTGTATGTGGAATCTGGTTCCCTGTCAGGTTTGACTTCAAACAGGGAATTTCTGTCAATATCTGTAACTCTCTGGAGGTCCAATTCTAAAGTAGTGTTGTCATACCCCTTGTCTAGAAACCGTTGTTTTAAAATATTTGCTTGTTCTATAAATACTTCCACGTTTGTACAGTTCCTACGAAGACGTAGAAACTGACTGCGAGGAACTGCGTTAAGCCAAGATCTGTGGTGGCAGCTATCTGTGGGAATGAAACTGTTTCGATCTGTTGGCTTAAAATATGTATTAAATTCAAATTGATCGTTAACAATCCTGATTTCTAGATCTAGGAAGTGGATCACATCTTCACTCGCTTCATAAGATAAGGAGATACCTCTATCATTATTATTAAGGTGTTCAAAGAATTGTTTCAATGATTCTGGAGTACCACTCCATAGGAGGAGGATGTCGTCTATGTATCTAGCCCAGAGGACTAGTGAGGTAGTCCCGTAGGCATAGACGACATCCTCCTCCCATTTGGCCATGAAGAGGTTCGCAAGACTCGGAGCGAATTTCGCTCCCATGGCCACTCCACGTTGTTGCAAATAGAACCTTTGATCGAACCAAAAATAATTATGTTTGGTCGCGAATTCAAGCAACTCTATCAAATAATCGCACTGGAAAGAAGCCAGAGATTCCTCCCGGTATAGGAAGTGTCTGACAGCCTCTATGCCTCTTTCGTGTGGTATGCACGTGTATAACGAGGCCACATCCGCTGTAGCCATGATGAAACCTTTCTGTAACTGAATCCCTTCCAAACGTTTAATCGTAGAGCTGGTATCCTTCAAAAAAGAAGGTGCCTTTGAAACGATAGGTTGCAAATAGAAATCAATGTATTTGCCTATTCTAGACGTGATAGAATTAATACCACTCACGATGGGTCTCCCTGGAGGGCACGTCGGGTTTTTGTGGATTTTTGGCAAATAGTAGATGGTGGGGATTCTTGGTGCAGAGGGGTACCAGGAAGGCTTTCTCCTTTTTATTTAGAATCCTAGAATCATAACCCTTGGTTATAATGGTCTGTAGTTGTTTCTTGTATATATTAGTGGGATTATTGGAGAGTTCTACGTAAGTATCTGGTTCTCTCAATATCCGATACATCTCCTTCTCATATTGGCTTTTATCCAACACCACTATACCTCCTCCTTTATCCGCGGGGCGGACAACTAAACTTTTTCGTGCACACAAGGATTGTAATCCTTTTTTTGGCAAGGATGAATGTCGAATATGTTTTTCTGGCAGTCTGGCAAGATCATCGAGAACGAGATCTCTAAAGATTTTCACTGCAGGAGTGATAGGGACCGGAGGAACGAATAAAGACGGGTTGGATAATCCCGAGTGTACAGTACCTGAGGTAGCTGCTGGGTAATCAGTTCGAGTGGGATTGGAAATCAGATACCTTTGAATGTTAATTTTACGTATGAATTTGTGAACATCAATGAATGTATGAAATGTATTCAGTTTCTTGGGGCGGGCATATTTGAGACCCTTATCGAGCACTGATATTTCAGCCTGAGTAAGTGCCTGGGTACTCAAATTAAATACCCCTTGTCCTACTACACTCTTTTTCTCTTTTCTTTTCTGTACTCTCCTCCCCCCTCGGCACCCTCTCTTGGGTCTGGACCCCTTTTTGTAGTGTGTCGGTCCTCGTGAAAAACCTGATTATGGTAGGTCGTAGGATTTTGAATATATGGAGGATCGACATAGCTGTCTCTCCTAGTGTGGGTATCTCTAAGAGGTGAATATCTATTATAGGTGCGGACTGGGGAGGAGGGGTACCGATAGTAAGGACTTTCGTCATAATAAGAAGAATTAGGACGTGTCTCATGTCTTGGAAAAGAGGGGCGTTGGGGTTGGTTATCATACTCCCAAGGGGGGACGTGTGGCAGAGTGGTATACATCCCCTCTGGGGTTTCCCCTACCTCCACGTTTCCCTCTATGATTGCCCCTACCCCTTGAAAGGTTTTTAGGAGTATGTGGGCTATAATGACGCACTCTTGGTTGGGATTTGTACGGGTCTTCATTATATCTTTCAGTGTCCCTAGAGGATCGACCCTTGGTGACAAGGGGATGGGAGGCTAGAGTTGTTGGAGGTATAGAGGCAGTTGTTGGCATGGCCGTTTCACTGTTGCCAGACGAAACTTCCATAGGTGGAGCAACCAAAAAGAGTTTCTGCCACCCAAAAACACCATTATTCCTATAGTCGCCAACATCTCTAGAATATTTCTTCTGTTTTTTATATTTCTGATCTCTGTCCTCCTTCTCCAGATGACTCTGGAGATTAGAGGACAAAGAGTTATATTCTTGAGTATTTTTATGTGCTAGTAGTTTGTCTTTCAAATCCTTGATCTCCCTATCCAGAGAGACCAATCTATTCTTTTTCTTAGAAATAAGTACATTTAAAAAATTAATACCAGCATCATTAAAGTATTTAAACCAGGAGTCTAAATCAGTTTCGCCCTGTTGAGGTTGAACTTCCCACCGGAGGCTTCTTGGTACCATTTGTTCAGAGATATATTGTTGTAAAAATACTAAATCCCACTGAAGGTGAAGTTCAGTGGTCAAGATGTTTTTTAATCTCAAAAATAGACCTCCAACCTCCGTGTCACTCCCAGTTGTGACAAATACTCCCTCGGTGTTAACCTTATGGGCGGCTCGATAGTCAAAAATGTCCATCTTGGCAGAAGAAGCCAATATAGATAAGGGTAGCTGCAGTGTTTGTTCCAAAATCGCATACAGACCAGAAAAGATAAAAGTGTAACCCTGCGCTTACCCAACAAGGAAGCAGCTCACACAACAAATAAGGATTTTGTCAAATTACAAATGCATATACAAGTGTAGCGCTGTGGGTTAAAAAGCTTATAAAATAATGGAAATAAAGAAAAAACGTCTGTGTCAAACAACTATGGTTGCAAATTATGTTAACTTCACAGATAAATAAAATAGACAAAATAAAGTCTCTGATGTTTCTTCAGATGTTTTTTAAAAGTTTGAAGAGAACTGATGTTAGTCCAAAGGTATGTATAGTTCCTTATTCACCACGTGGATAATACATGCAAAAGAGTGATGGACCCTCCACATAAGGACAAAATGAAGGCTTACCAGAAGGATTGAACTCATAAGAACATACGTTCAATGAGTCAATCAAGCTTGTAACCCCAACGGGTAATCAAAAGGAGGAACCTTGCGACTGAATGGTGGTAAAGCTTCAGTATATGTCCACACTTCTGACGGAACTCAAGATAAATGGCAAACCTTCCCACGGGTCATCTCAGATGGATAATCCATATAAGAATAAAGAACCGCTGTTTATCTATAGCGGTCCATGTGAAGGGAAGTGACGTGTGTTCATCCCTCCTGAACGGGTGACGCACATCCGACATCTCGGTCTCCCTATCTCCATTGATAGGTCGATAGGCATCAAAACGAGGCTTGAACCGCTGTTTATCCATAGCGGTCCATGTGAGGGGAAGTGACGCGTGTTCATCCCGTCTGAACGGGTGACGCACGTCCGGTATCTCGTTCCCTTTCTCCACTATGATATAGAGAGTGGTAATAACAGCGTTCAGACGGGATGAACACGCGTCACTTCCCCTCACATGGACCGCTATGGATAAACAGCGGTTCAAGCCTTGTTTTGATGCCTATCGACCTATCAATGGAGATAGGGAGACCGAGATGTCGGATGTGCGTCACCCGTTCAGGAGGGATGAACACACGTCACTTCCCTTCACATGGACCGCTATAGATAAACAGCGGTTCTTTATTCTTATATGGATTATCCATCTGAGATGACCCGTGGGAAGGTTTGCCATTTATCTTGAGTTCCGTCAGAAGTGTGGACATATACTGAAGCTTTACCACCATTCAGTCGCAAGGTTCCTCCTTTTGATTAACCGTTGGGGTTACAAGCTTGATTGACTCATTGAACGTATGTTCTTATGAGTTCAATCCTTCTGGTAAGCCTTCATTTTGTCCTTATGTGGAGGGTCCATCACTCTTTTGCATGTATTATCCACGTGGTGAATAAGGAACTATACATACCTTTGGACTAACATCAGTTCTCTTCAAACTTTTAAAAAACATCTGAAGAAACATCAGAGACTTTATTTTGTCTATTTTATTTATCTGTGAAGTTAACATAATTTGCAACTATAGTTGTTTGACACAGACGTTTTTTCTTTATTTCCATTATTTTATAAGCTTTTTAACCCACAGCGCTACACTTGTATATGCATTTGTAATTTGACAAAATCCTTATTTGTTGTGTGAGCTGCTTCCTTGTTGGGTAAGCGCAGGGTTACACTTTTATCTTTTCTGGTCTGTATGCGATTTTGGAACAAACACTGCAGCTACCCTTATCTATATTGGCTTCTTCTGCCAAGATGGACATTTTTGACTATCGAGCCGCCCATAAGGTTAACACCGAGGGAGTATTTGTCACAACTGGGAGTGACACGGAGGTTGGAGGTCTATTTTTGAGATTAAAAAACATCTTGACCACTGAACTTCACCTTCAGTGGGATTTAGTATTTTTACAATATATCTCTGAACAAATGGTACCAAGAAGCCTCCGGTGGGAAGTTCAACCTCAACAGGGCGAAACTGATTTAGACTCCTGGTTTAAATACTTTAATGATGCTGGTATTAATTTTTTAAATGTACTTATTTCTAAGAAAAAGAATAGATTGGTCTCTCTGGATAGGGAGATCAAGGATTTGAAAGACAAACTACTAGCACATAAAAATACTCAAGAATATAACTCTTTGTCCTCTAATCTCCAGAGTCATCTGGAGAAGGAGGACAGAGATCAGAAATATAAAAAACAGAAGAAATATTCTAGAGATGTTGGAGACTATAGGAATAATGGTGTTTTTGGGTGGCAGAAACTCTTTTTGGTTGCTCCACCTATGGAAGTTTCGTCTGGCAACAGTGAAACGGCCATGCCAACAACTGCCTCTATACCTCCAACAACTCTAGCCTCCCATCCCCTTGTCACCAAGGGTCGATCCTCTAGGGACACTGAAAGATATAATGAAGACCCGTACAAATCCCAACCAAGAGTGCGTCATTATAGCCCACATACTCCTAAAAACCTTTCAAGGGGTAGGGGCAATCATAGAGGGAAACGTGGAGGTAGGGGAAACCCCAGAGGGGATGTATACCACTCTGCCACATGTCCCCATTGGGAGTATGATAACCAACCCCAATGCCCCTCTTTTCCAAGACATGAGACACGTCCTAATTCTTCTTATTATGACGAAAGTCCTTACTATCGGTACCCCTCCTCCCCAGTCCGCACCTATAATAGATATTCACCTCTTAGAGATACCCACACTAGGAGAGACAGCTATGTCGATCCTCCATATATTCAAAATCCTACGACCTACCATAATCAGGTTTTTCACGAGGACCGACACACTACAAAAAGGGGTCCAGACCCAAGAGAGGGTGCCGAGGGGGGAGGAGAGTACAGAAAAGAAAAGAGAAAAAGAGTGTAGTAGGACAAGGGGTATTTAATTTGAGTACCCAGGCACTTACTCAGGCTGAAATATCAGTGCTCGATAAGGGTCTCAAATATGCCCCCCCCAAGAAACTGAATAAATTTCATACATTCATTGATGTTCACAAATTCATATGTAAAATTAACATTCAAAGGTATCTGATTTCCAATCCCACTCGAACTGATTACCCAGCAGCTACCTCAGGTACTGTACACTCGGGATTATCCAACCCGTCTTTATTCGTTCCTCCGGTCCCTATCACTCCTGCAGTGAAAATCTTTAGAGATCTCGTTCTCGATGATCTTGCCAGACTGCCAGAAAAACATATTCGACATTCATCCTTGCCAAAAAAAGGATTACAATCCTTGTGTGCATGAAAAAATTTAGTTGTCCGCCCCGCGGATAAAGGAGGAGGTATAGTGGTGTTGGATAAAAGCCAATATGAGAAGGAGATGTATCGGATATTGAGAGAACCAGATACTTACGTAGAACTCTCCAATAATCCCACTAATATATACAAGAAACAACTACAGACCATTATAACCAAGGGTTATGATTCTAGGATTCTAAATAAAAAGGAGAAAGCCTTCCTGGTACCCTCTGCACCAAGAATCCCCACCATCTACTATTTGCCAAAAATCCACAAAAACCAGACGTGCCCTCCAGGGAGACCCATCGTGAGTGGTATTAATTCTATCACGTCTAGAATAGGCAAATACATTGATTTCTATTTGCAACCTATCGTTTCAAAGACACCTTCTTTTTTGAAGGATACCAGCTCTACGATTAAACGTTTGGAAGGGATTCAGTTACAGAAAGGTTTCATCATGGCTACAGCGGATGTGGCCTCGTTATACACGTGCATACCACACGAAAGAGGCATAGAGGCTGTCAGACACTTCCTATACCGGGAGGAATCTCTGGCTTCTTTCCAGTGCGATTATTTGATAGAGTTGCTTGAATTCGCGACCAAACATAATTATTTTTGGTTCGATCAAAGGTTCTATTTGCAACAACGTGGAGTGGCCATGGGAGCGAAATTCGCTCCGAGTCTTGCGAACCTCTTCATGGCCAAATGGGAGGAGGATGTCGTCTATGCCTACGGGACTACCTCACTAGTCCTGTGGGCTAGATACATAGACGACATCCTCCTCCTATGGAGTGGTACTCCAGAATCATTGAAACAATTCTTTGAACACCTTAATAATAATGATAGAGGTATCTCCTTATCTTATGAAGCGAGTGAAGATGTGATCCACTTCCTAGATCTAGAAATCAGGATTGTTAACGATCAGTTTGAATTTAATACATATTTTAAGCCAACAGATCGAAACAGTTTCATTCCCACAGATAGCTGCCACCACAGATCTTGGCTTAACGCAGTTCCTCGCAGTCAGTTTCTACGTCTTCGTAGGAACTGTACAAACGTGGAAGTATTTATAGAACAAGCAAATATTTTAAAACAACGGTTTCTAGACAAGGGGTATGACAACACTACTTTAGAATTGGACCTCCAGAGAGTTACAGATATTGACAGAAATTCCCTGTTTGAAGTCAAACCTGACAGGGAACCAGATTCCACATACAAGTGGGCAATGCTAACTTCATATTCAGTGCAACACAAACAAATTAAAAATATTATGAAAAAGCACTGGGGGGCGTTGAAGCAAGATAATATTTTAGCTAAGATACTACCGGAACAAGCCAAACTAATCTTTAAAGGAGCACCATCCCTACGTGGCCTGGTAGCACCCAATGTTACGAACCCTCCAGTTCGTCCCTCTTTTTTCCACAATCTGACTGGATTTTTTCCATGTAAGAAATGTGTTGTATGCCAACATAATACATTAACGGGACGCAAGACCACACATTTTATGTCGACAGTCACAGGGAAAAGGTATACCATTAAACCTTTCTGCACATGTAATTCCAGATATGTGGTATATTTGATTACATGTCCATGTGGCCAACAATACGTTGGCCGCACAACGAGAACTTTTACTAGAAGAGTGGGTGAACATATTGCCCTAATTAAAGGGAGGAAGTCCAAACACAGTGTACCTAGACATTTCAAAGAATTCCATAACGGTAACCCACTAGGCTCACAATTTCTAGGTATCGACCAATATACTCCACCTTGGAGAGGGGGTGCTAAGACCAGGGGCGTCTCCCGCCTAGAGACTTTCTGGATACATGAGCTACAGTCCCTCTCCCCAAGGGGTATGAATATGGAAATTGACATTAATGCATTTATCAATGACTCCTAGTTTTACTTTAGAGTAATCATAAGTTTTTGTATACTGGTGTTTAACTGTGAAGAACTCTTTTGAGAATATATCTCGAGTCTATGGAAGCCAAATTTATGTACACATATATACAAAGATTTCACTGATATGGATAATGTCACTACCAATGATCTTTCACACTTTAGATTTAACTTTTTTTGATTCACATCATAACATTCTGAGATGGTATATGTAGATGAAAATTTCCTTACCACCCTTTATATGCACATTTATTTATATTCACTTTATTCATTTTTCATTTTTCATTTATTTTTTATTTTTATTTATTTATTATTTTATTTTTATATTTATTTTTATTTTTATTTATTTTTATTTTCATTTTTTATTTTTATTTTTATTTTATTTTATTTTTTATTTTATTTTTTATTTTATTTTATTTTTTATTTTTATTTTTTATTTTTATTTTTTATTTTTATTTTTATTTTTATTTTTAATTTTATTTTTTATTTTTTATTTTAATTTTAATTTTAATTTTATTTTTATTTTTATATTTTTATTATTTATCATTATTAATCTATCACAATATCACCACTCACGGAACACACTAAGAGTCATTATGTCTAAATTTTCCATTTATTCATTAAAAGATCATACTCTCTGTGGCGTAGATTTTTTATGCTATTGCACATTGTGCTTCTCCACTGTTGTTCATATAGAGTTCTTTACTGACGTCACTATGTTGTCCGTTATCAAAACGAGGCTTGACTTAAGGTTTATTTTCGGCCGCCCACGTGATAGGGAGTCACATGCTCTCGCCCCGTTTGACGTGGCGATGTACGCCCCACTTAGGCATCAGAACGAGGCTTGAACCGCTGTTTATCTATAGCGGTCCATGTGAAGGGAAGTGACGTGTGTTCATCCCTCCTGAACGGGTGACGCACATCCGACATCTCGGTCTCCCTATCTCCATTGATAGGTCGATAGGCATCAAAACGAGGCTTGAACCGCTGTTTATCCATAGCGGTCCATGTGAGGGGAAGTGACGCGTGTTCATCCCGTCTGAACGGGTGACGCACGTCCGGTATCTTGTTCCCTTTCTCCACTATGATATAGAGAGTGGTAATAACAGCTTTATACTGTAAATATCCTCACTAGGAAGTGTTTCCTATTCCAGTTACATTCCTACTTTGTCCCTACACTCATATTTTGATTATATCTTATAGCAACTTCTCAGTACAATGCTGGAACGCATATACATACACCCAATTGAGGCGTGGAACGCACGCGGGTCCGCCATTTTGGCCAAACCCGGAAGTACCTTTGTAATTTAGACACGAGCTATATCCTCATTAAGGGGGCTTAGATATCTATATTAGGGGGTATGGCAGCAGTGAGTGAGCACCCCAGAAGAAGTCTTTTAAGACGAAACGCGTCGGGAGACTCCACTGCCTGCCATAATTTTAATTTGAAGCGCTTTTCTTACTACTGAAATGTAAGTTGTTTACTTATTTTAATAAATCTGTTTTCCCAAACTGTATTATGCTATGTGGCTCCCCTTCTTTATTCTCATATGGATTATCCATCTGAGATGACCCGTGGGAAGGTTTGCCATTTATCTTGAGTTCCGTCAGAAGTGTGGACATATACTGAAGCTTTACCACCATTCAGTCGCAAGGTTCCTCCTTTTGATTACCCGTTGGGGTTACAAGCTTGATTGACTCATTGAACGTATGTTCTTATGAGTTCAATCCTTCTGGTAAGCCTTCATTTTGTCCTTATGTGGAGGGTCCATCACTCTTTTGCATGTATTATCCACGTGGTGAATAAGGAACTATACATACCTTTGGACTAACATCAGTTCTCTTCAAACTTTTAAAAAACATCTGAAGAAACATCAGAGACTTTATTTTGTCTATTTTATTTATCTGTGAAGTTAACATAATTTGCAACTATAGTTGTTTGACACAGACGTTTTTTCTTTATTTCCATTATTTTATAAGCTTTTTAACCCACAGCGCTACACTTGTATATGCATTTGTAATTTGACAAAATCCTTATTTGTTGTGTGAGCTGCTTCCTTGTTGGGTAAGCGCAGGGTTACACTTTCATCTTTTCAAGATATATTTTCTCACTCACCCTGTGCCAGGATAGCACAGGGTGACTTAGACATAAGAGGTGAATGGGGAGCTGAAACAAGGGCATCCCATACTTTCCAAGGGATTCTGGGTTCCACGGGCCCTCCCGTCACAAGCATCATCTGCATAAAGGCTTAATTTTAATTCATTAGGACCTTTGGTGTATCCTTTGATATTATTGTTATTTCTAATGGCATGTGCAAGGGGTTCGATCGTTAGAGCAAATAACAGTGGGGATAGGGGGCATCCCTATCTGATGCTTCTTTTTAAGGGAAAGAAATCTGAGTTACTGCTTGGTATTTTGATTCTTGTTTGGGGGGTGTGATAAGGGGTGTTGAATACATGTATGAATTTATTAGAAATGCCGAATTTAGGGAGCAGATAGTTAAGGTAGAACCAGCTAATGCTGTCAAAGGCTTTGTGTGTGTCTATACTGAGTAGACAAACTGGGTGGGAGTGTATGGTTTGCGTCTTGAATGACATTAGTGACCAGCCTAATGTTATCTATAATTTGTCTACCCTGGATGAACCCGGTTTGATCTATGTGAACTAAGGATGTGATCACATTAGCAAGCCTGTCAGAAAATATTCTGCCAAATATCTTTAGATCATTGTTGAGGACTAGAGGGCGAAAATTTAGTGGGAGACTGTGATCTTTGTTTGGTTTTGGTAATAAAGACATATTGGCTAATAGCATCTTTTGTCAGGGAATTGGTTGCCTTGTAGAATGTGGTTGTATAATTTGGATAGTTTGGGTGCTAATATAGAGGCAAATTTTTTGTAGTAGGTGGTAGAGTAGCCATCTGGGTCAGGGGCCATGGAGGTACAGGGTTCGTTAAGGGAGGCAATTTGTTGGCTAGAAACAGTTGGAAGTTGTAGTCCATCTAACTATTTAAGTGAAGCAGGTTTGAGATCAGAATGGGGCCCGGAGAGAAGATTTTTGTAGAAAAGATTTCTAAGACCTCCTGTGGGTGACCATATTGCCCCTCTAATCGCGTAGTTTATACACGTGAGGTGGTTTATAAGTCTGATTACATTTTTTGCAAACATTGTAGAGGTCGAGTTGCTATTCAGCATGAATTTAGCTAAGTGATCTTTCTGTGTCAGCAGATAGAAGTGTGTCTAAGGCCTGTCTTTTGAGTTGAATTTGTTGAGTGAGGTCTTGGGGCGGAGACTGATTTAATTTATTGTAAAGACGATCAAGGTCTCTTGTAAGAGTTTTAATTTCTGAAAGTCTTAATTTCTTTTTAGCAGCTGCTATATTAATTAGGTGACCTCTTAAGACCGCTTTATGTGCAGACCACAATGTAGTGGGAAGTATATCTTCAGTATTGTTGTGAAAAAAATGTTTATCAATGTGTGTAGATCAGTGTTGCCAACCGTCAGTATTTTTACTGGCAGCCAGTAAAAAATGGGCACTTTTCTCCTGCCAGTAAATGCCAGTGACAGGAAAAGGTTGCCAGTAAAAAATATGGCTGTGGCGCTCGGCTGGCCGAGACCCTCTGAGTGCCTGCTACAGTGTGTTTGGGTGGCGCCGGCGGGTCTGGAGGAGGCGGTGCCTGAGCGTGTTGTGTGATGTCGTGGTTCAAGAGAGCCGAGTGAAGTGGCCGAAGCCTTGTGTGAGGGTCTGTGGGACGGGAGCAAGGCAAGCTGGGAGTGGGACTGTCCATGCTGTTTGGCCTGGAGTGGACTGAAGGGACCACCTAGCATTAAGAGAGACTATCACTGTGATTCAGTAGGGGACGTGACGGTAAGGTGTCATCATCTGTGCTGCTGTCAGTCTCACTGTGAGAATCAATTTCATGTGTGTGTGCGCCTACCCATTCTATTTTCTTGCCCTCCTGAGTCCTGTCCCTGAGTTACTTAAAAAAAATAAAATAAGATATATGTTTTTTGCCTTAATCGATCTTAAATCACACTGCTAATTGCATATTGTACTTGTTTTTAGCCTAAATACTGAATATTGCATTTACAACAAATTTTGTAACCTTTGGAAATGCCAGTAAAAACTTGGCAGTGCAAGTAAATTTTGGGTGTCTTGTCAGTAAATTTCAATCTGGTAGGTTGGCCACACTGGTGTAGATATTTGTTGAATAATTGAAGGGTCTGTTAACAGAGAATCATTAATACGCCAATTAAAAGGAGTGGGAGTTAGGCCTATATGAGATGTGTGAAGAGAGACCATGGACATGAATGAATTAGGGCTTTGGAGGAATTAGCTAACAGGATTGGGGTACAGAAAATATAGTCTAAACGGGCGTAACAATCATGTTGGTGGGAGTAATGGGTGTATGCTTTTATACCTATGTTGTGTGCTCTCCAGGAGTCTATCAATTGGAAGTTGTTAAGAGAGTGAGTCATAGATTTGGAAAATGCTTCAGAGGATGGGACTACTTTGCTTCTGTCTAGTGCTGGATGTGCAGCCAGGTTAAAGTCACTGCCTAATATTAAATGTGGAGAAGTATAACGATCTAAGGTACCAAAAATTTCTTTAAAAAAGGAAGATTGTGATTCATTTGGGTATACTGAGGCAATTGTCAATAAGCTACCATTAATAGACCCCTTTATAATTAGGTATCTGCTGTCAACATCCTTATATACATGTTGTATTTCAAAGATTAAAGAATTGCGAATAAAAATGGCTACCCCACAAGATTTAGAAGAGAAGGTAGTATAGTGGAACTGGCTGTAAGCCCTGTTAAAGTATTGTGGGTGCCTAGAGGCAGAAAAGTGGGTTTATTGTAGAAGTATATCTGCTCCCAGTCTCTTGTAGTGACAAAATACTTCTTTGCATTTATGGGAGGAATTAAATCCCTGTACATTATGAGAAAATATTTTAAGACCCATTAAAAACAAATGGATGGAAGCAAGAGATGCTATGTAGCCAAATAATAAGCCACTGAGTATAGAGAGAAAAATTAAAGGCATATGGGTGATTAAAGTGGAGTTCCACCCAAAAATGGAACTTCCGCTTTAAGCACTCCTCGCCCCCTTATATGCCACATTTGGCATGTAATTTTTTGGGGGGGAGTGGGGGCTTCGTTAGGAGGGGGACTTCCTGTCCCACCTCCTCCTTCCACCCAGGGACCGCCAAGGTGACTCCTCCTTTCGCCTTAGGCGGCCCCTTCCTCTAGGCGATCTCCTGGGACATGTGACAGGTCCCAGGAGATCACCTGTCCACTCCGGGAGCGCAGCGTGACTCGCGCATGCGCCGTGCGTGCCCGGCCGTGAACCCGAAAGCTGTCACGGCTGGGTGCCCAAAGTGGCAATGGAGGCGCCGGCGTAGAGGAGGGGGAGAGGATCGACGCTCCATTCGGCCGCATCGCTGGACCGTGGAAAAGGTAAGTGTCTGTTTATTAAAAGTCAGCAACTACACTTTTTGTAGCTGCTGACTTTTAATAAACATAAAAAACCTGGAACTCCGCTTTAATGTAGAACCCACAGGCAGCTCCACTACAACTAGCATCTGAATTATATTGTAGTGTGGGATATAATACCAATACAACTGTTTGTATAATCAGTATGTACAATATGAAAACTGCAATAATCCTCTTGGAGAGAAAAAAAATTAGAGGGTAAATAAGATCTTCCAGTAAATGTACAACAAAAAAACCCTGGACATAAGGGCCAAATAAAAAGAGAAAAAACAAAGGGCGTCAAACTTTGTGTGACTTGACTTTTTAAAGTAAATGAGAGGAAATAAATGTCCAGTACTTGCTAACGAAGTCCGAAACCACCATCCCAGAAATACTAGGGGGTGCCATCGGGCCACAGAAGCAAGCAGGGGGACAAACCAACAACGGCGGATGAGCCAAGCATTGTTAAATACTTATATATAATACATAATTGTGCATGTGGAGATAATTATATTACATATAAAGTGAAATTAGATGAGATGAGGAAGTCTTTCATGCACAGGATCACGGGGAGATTTATCTGGTGGTGGCTTTGGGCGGGGAGCTCTATGGATCCTGTCACATGTAAAGGCCGAAAGGGGTTTGTCAGGCAGGAGTTTGTAGAATAGTTTGGAGATAGCCGGCATAAGATCAGTCACTGATTCAGGAATACCACATAGCTGTATAATATTACGGCGATTTCTGTTATCTAGGTCTTCAACCTGCGCCTGTAGATAAGAGAAGTTGTCTGCCATCATTTCATAATCCTTCCTGAGGTCATTATGTGCCAAGGATGGTTCATCGTGTTTTGTTTCTAATATGTCGGTGCGGCTGCCCAGGGCTGCAATTTTCCGGAAAAGGGCTTTAGTAGATTTGTGTAGCCCAATTTGTATTTTATCTACCAGTTTATCATAAATTGCTGACAAACTTGCATCCAGGTCTGCTTTAGATAGAGGTGGAGGAGAATACTCACTGTCCCTCTTTGCTGCAGTGTGCTCTCAGGCGTGGAGCTGCTAGAGGCCACTGGTGACTTGGCGCCATTTTGGTTCATTATTGGTGTCTCCTTGGTGCGGAGTAAGTAGTTTGTTAGTGAGTGTTTGGATCAGCGACTATGCATCTTTTTGCCCGACGGCATGCACGGGAGTAGCCCACAGGGGGTGTGTGTGTTGATCGGGTGAATTTAGTAGCTGATAGCCCTGGGAATCTCGCTTGGTTGTCGGGGTCTGGCGGAGCTGTTCTCAGACACGTCCATTCGGCATCACGCTGCTCATGTGCCCCGTCCATTAGCAATTTTATATGCAGCACAATTTTTTTATATGTGCAACAAATACGCCCTACACCACAAGGGCCAATTATTACACTTAAAGTGGTTTAAAGGCTCAAGGTTTTTTACCTTCATGCATTCTATGTGCAGAAGCCCCCCCCCCAATACTTACCTGAGCCCCATCTCAATCCAGTGATGTGCACAAGAGCAGTGACTCTCCTGGGTCTCTTCCTCCTCATTGGCTGAGACAGCAGCTATAGCAATTGATTCCTGCCAGCCAGTGAGCCAATGAGGCGAGAGCAAGGATGGGGCCGAGCCAGGCACCATGTGTGAATGGACACAGAGCAGTGGCTTGGGAGTGAGCCTGTTCTGGTGCCCCATAGCAAGCTGCTTACTATGGGGGCACTTGGCAGGAGGGAGGGGTCAGGAGCGCTGGCGAGGGACCCCGAGAAAAGGAGGATTGGGGCTGCTCTGTGCAAAATCACTGCACAGAGCAGGTAAGTATGTTTGTTATTTAAAAAAAACTGCCTTGAAAGGGTTTGTTACCCCAACATTTCATATTCCTGATATGTGTCTGCTGTACGATGTACTTGTATGAAAAAGTATCCTGTTCTCTTTGTATTGCTTTCTTTGTATGAAATCCCCATGGTCAGTTCTCTAGCTGTGCTGGGAACTCAGTGAACGCTCCTCAAATGATCAGATTTGTCCTGACACGGCTCCCCTGTACAGCCATTCACTGGGAAGCTCAGTGTGCTGCTGCTTCTCCTCCTCCCCCAGCTCTTATGCAGCTGAGAACAGAGAGCATGGAATCACTTATAAAAAAGAGAAAAAAAGGTATTTATAATTTTTTTTATATCTATACAAAAATGTTTTGCCTTTGATTTCTATTTTAACCACTTGCAGACCATATACTGCATATATACAGCTTTGCTGTGCAGAATCGCGTACCTTTACGTGATTCTACACTTCCGGGTCTGGGGCACATACACGCGCCGCCGGCGACCCACTCCCACTGTGATATGACACAGCGGGAGCCAATCAGCAGGTCCGGTGGACTCGATGTCTGCCAGGACCTGCCGATCGTTCCCAAGAGAGACAGAATGGCGGTCTGCCGATGTAAACAAGGCAGATTGCCGTAGAGATCCTGTGTTTCTGCTAAGCAGGGACATGTATCTCTGCCTTTTCACAGTAAAAGCACATCTCCACAGTTAGTAATCACTCCCTAGGAACACATTTAACCCTTTGATCGCCCCTGATGTTAATCCCTTCCCTACCAGTGTCATTAGAACAGTGAAGGTGCATATTTGTAGCACTGATCACTGTATTGGTGTCACTGGTCCCCAAAAAAGTATCATCAATTTGTCCGACGCAATGTCGCAGTCCCGCTATAAGTTGCTGACCTATTACTAGTAAAAAAAATATATACAGTATCTCAGAAAAGTGAGTACACCCCTCACATTTTTGTAAATATTTTATTATAGGTTTTCATGTGACAACACTGAAGAAATGACACTTTGCTACAATGTAAAGTAGTGAGTGTACAGCTTGTATAACAGTGTAAATTTGCTGTCCCCTCAAAATAACTCAAAACACAGCCATTAATGTCTAAACCGCTGGCAACAAAAGTGAGTACACCCTTAAGTGAAAATGTCCAAATTGGGCCCAATTAGCCATTTTCCCTCTCCGGTGTCATGTGGCTTGTTAGTGTTACAAGGTCTCAGGTGTGAATGGGAAACAGATGTGTTTGGTGTTATCGCTCTCACTCTCTCATACTGGTTACTGGAAGTTCAACATGGCACCTTATGGCAAAGAACTCTCTGAGGATCTGAAAAAAAGAATTGTTGCTCTACATAAAGATGGCCTAAGCTATAAGAAGATTGCCAAGACCCTGAAACTAAGCTGCAGCACGGTGACCAAGACCATACAGCTGATTAACAGGACAGGTTCCACTCCGAACAGGCCTCACCATGGTCAACCAGAGAAGCTGAGTACACGTGCTCATATCCAGAGGTTGTCTTTGGGAAATAGATGTATCAGTGCTGCCAGCATTGCTGCGGAGGTTGAAGGGGTGGGGGGGGTCAGCCTGTCAGTGCTCAGACCATACGTCGCACACTGCATCAAATTTCTCTGCATGGCTGTCGTCCCAGAAGGAAGCCTCTTCTAAAGATGATGCACAAGAAAGCCTGCAAATAGTTTGCTGAAGACAAGCAAACTAAGGACATGGATTACTGGAACCATGTCCTGTGGTCTGATGAGACCAAGATAAACTTACTTGGCTCAGATGGTGTCAAGCATTTGGCGGCAACCAGGTGAGGAGTACAAAGACAAGTGTGTCTTGCCTACAGTCAAGCATGGTGGTGGGAGTGTCATGGTCTGGGGCTACATGAGTGCTGCCGGTACTGGGGAGCTACAGTTCATGGAGGGAACTATGAATGCCAACATGTACTGGGACATACTGAAGCAGAGCATGATCCCCTCCCTTCGAAGACTGGGCCGCAGGGCAGTATTCCAACATGATAACTACCCCAAACGCACCTCCAAGACGACCACTGCCTTGCTAAAGAAGCTGAGGGTAAAGGTGATGGACTGGCCAAGCATGTCTCCAGACCTATTGAGCATTTGTGAGGCATCCTCAAACAGAAGGCTGAGGACCACAAGGTCTCTAACATCCACCAGCTCCGTGATGTCATCATAGAGGATTGGAAGAGTGGCAACCTGTGAAGCTCTGGTGAACTCCATGCCCAAGAGGGTTAAGGCAGGGCTGGAAAATAATGGTGGCCACACAAAATATTGACACTTTGGGCCTAATTTGGACATTTTCACTTGTTGCCAGCGGTTTAGACATTAATGGCTGTGTGTTGAGTTATTTTGAGGGGAAAGCCAATTTACATTGTTATACAAGCTGTACACTCACTACTTTACATTGTAGCAAAGTGTCATTTCTTCAGTGTCGTCACATGAAAAGATATAATAAAATATTTACAAAAATGTGAGGGGTGTACTCACTTTTGTGAGATACTGTGTATAAATTCAGTAAATCTGTCCCATAGTTTGTAGACGCTATAACTTTTGTGCAAACCAATCAATATAAGCTTATTGAGATTTTTGTTACCAAAAATATATAGCAGAATACATATTGGCCGAAATTGATGAAGAAATTAGATTTTTCCATTTTTTTATTGGATTAGTTTTATAGCAGAAAGTGATCAAATACCACCAAAAGAAAGCTCTATTTGTGGGAAAAAAAGGACATAAATTGTATTTGGGTACAGTGTTGCACAGCTGCGCAATTGTCAGTTAAACCATTTTAATACCATGCACTTTCCCCCCTTCCAGGACAATTTTTAGCTTTCAGTGCTATCACAATTTGAATGACAATTGCGCAGTCATACAACACTGTACCCAAACTAAATTTTTATCATTTTCTTCCCACAAATAGAGCTTTCTTTTGGTGGTATTTGATCATCTTTGTGGTTTTTAATTTTTGAGCTTTAAACGAAAAAAGACCAACAATTTTGAAAAATAAAAAACTGATGGGCGCTGATAGGCAGCACTGATAGGCGGCACTGATGGGCACTAATAGGGGGCACTGATGGGCACTGATAGGTGGCACTGGATAGGCAGCACTGATGAGGAGATACTGACAGGCATTACTGAATGGCACTGATTGGCGCTTTGATGGGGCACTGACAGGCATTACTGATGGGGCACTGATTGGCACTTTTTTGGGCACTGATTGGCACTGTTGTGGGCACTGATCAGCACTGTTGTGGGCACTGACAGGCATTTATAGAGGGGGACAGGCTGGCAGGTGATGGGCACTGATTGGCAGCTGATGGGCACCTTTTGATGGGGGCTGTGCTGATAATCAGTGTGCTGATTATCAGCACAGACCCCCCCTCTGACAGCGTCAGCGTGAACCGAGGAAAGCCGTTTACCGGCACTTCCCGGTTCACACGATTATCAGCTGTGATTGGTCACAACTGATCATGTGGTAAGAAGTCTCTGTCAGAGGCTTCATACCACGATCGGAGTTGCAGTGTGTCAGACTGACACACCGCACCTCTGATCTCTGCGCTGCGTGCCCCCACGGCGCGTGCTGGCTCTGTTATCCTGATTACGTCATATAACGTCCGATCAGGATAACACAACCACTTTGCCGCCATCATTTTACTATACGGCAGGTGGCAAGTGGTTAAGTAACGCAGTGCTGTACCACAAAAAATGGCCTGGTCTTGAAGGTGGGGTAAATGTTTTTCGGAGCTCAAGTGGTCAAACTGAATGGATAGATCCTTTACAATTACTTTAACTGCTTGCCGACCAGCCGTTGTCATTATACCGCAACAGGTTGGCACGGCTCCGCGAATCGCTCTAGGTGTACATCGGCTGCTTTAAGAGCTATAGGGGGCGCACACGTCGCCGGAGGTGCGAGGCCAGAGCAGATACGCGTGGCTGGCAGCCGTGATGTACGCCGGCAACCCGCGATCGCTCCTCAGAGAGCCAGAACGGGGATCTGTCAATGTAAACAGACAGATCCCTGTTCTGTCAGGGAAGTAGAGAGAGATCTGCTGTTCCTAGTGATCAGTAACAATGATCTCTCTCTACTCCCAGTCAGTCCCATCTCCCCACAGTTAGAAACACCTCCCTAGGGAACATTTAACCCCTTCATCGCCCCCTAGTGTTAACCCCTTCCCTACCAGTGACATTTATACAGTAATCAGTGGCTATCTTTAGCTCTGATCACTGTATAAATGTCAATGGTCCCAAAAAAGTGTACAATCTGTCCGATGCAATGTCGCAGTCCTGCTAAAAATCGCTGATCACTGCCATTACTAGTAAAAAAAAAATATAATAAAAATGCCATAAATATATCCACTATTTTGTAGACGCTATAACTTTTGCGCAAACCAATCAATATACGCTTATTGCGATTTTTTTTTTTACCAAAAATATGTAGAATACATATTGGCCTAAACTGATGAAGAAATATTTTATTTATTTATTTATTTTTTTAATATTTATTACAGAAAAAAGTAAAAAATTGTTTTTTTTTTCAAAATTGTTGGTCTTTTTTTTGTTTATAGCCCAAAAAATAAAAAATGCAGAGGTGATCAAATACCACCAAAAGAAAGCTCCAATTGTGCGAAAAAAAGGACAAGAATTTTGTTTGGGTACAACGACGCACGACCGCGCAATTGTCAGTTAAAACGACGCAGTACCGTATGGCAAAAAATGGCCTGGTCAGGAAGTGGGTAAATCCTTCCAGGGCTGAAGTGGCTAATATCGCTTTAAGGCTGTCTAAGCACTTGCAATTACTATCATGCTTTTTCCCAGGCTGTTGCGAATTCCAGGTAAACATTTTAACATGAGCTACATCCTCTTGTCGAGTTCTAAATTCAGCAGCTGGTTCTCCTACTATTGCCTCAAACAAGGATCTGACGTGTGAATGAGTTGATTGATGCAGATTTTATGTTAACCACTTGCCTACAGGGCACTTTCACCCTCTTCCTGCCCAGGCCAATTTTCAGCTTTCAACGCTGTCACATTTTGAATGACAATCATGTGGTCATGCAACACTGTACTCAAATGAAATTTGTATCACTTTTTTGAGACATATAGACCTTTTTTATCATTTTTTTTAAATCACCACTGTGTTTTTTATTACTTGCTAAACACACTGCTAAAAGACCAATAATTAAAAAAAAGATTTCTTTGTTTCTGTTATAAAATGTTGCAAATAAGTAATTTTTCTTTTTCACTGATGTGCGCTGATGAGGCTGCACTGATAGGCGACACTGATGGGCACTGATATGCTGCACTGATTGGCACTGATGGGGCTGTACATAATCAGAGCACTGATGAGTGTACGTATCCCCTATCATAGGATAGGCAGTTATTGGCTTTCCTTTCCTCACACACTGATAGCACCCCATCAATAGCCGGCCTCCTAGAACTGGACAACTGCTCTGTAGCCGTCTTTCGGCTATAGTACGGTCGGCAAGTGGTTAAAGCCTATATAAAGCCAAAACTATTGTATGTAAAGTGGTTGTGGAAAAAGTGGGAAAGCTGAAAACTCCTGTCAAGTTTTTCTTTGTAAGACACACCGGGAAGTTTGGGGAAATCGCCCCAAACTGAAGGAAGATCCCCTCTATGACAGCTGTTGCCAGAACCAGGGTTCTGATAACAATTGTGAAATTTTAAATTTCCTATCACTTTCTGTCCCAGAGACAATCCTTACCAGGATAAATAGAGGTGATGGCATTGAGTGAAAAAAAAAACCTGCCTGAGGTTCTAATATTTCCCTACTGTATCTAAAACCATAGAAAATATTTTGTCTTTATATATAAATTAAATAAATTGGTGCTATTTACTAATAAGTAAGTTTACATATTCCTACCCCAACTGTAACTCACTTGTACTGTATTACCACTTCAGCTCCAGCGACATACCTGTACGTCACTGGAGTTTGAGTAGTTATCCCGGGATGATGCCTGTAGCTGCGGGTATCATTCTGTACTGTTTTTTAGAGCCGACGGTTATATAAAAGCTATCCTAGCAGCAAACTAGCCACTGGATTATTTTACAAGCAGCGCGAGGGGGCATCCCCACCTTCCTAGGATTTCTCAGACTCTTCTGTTCCACCAGGAGTCTTGATCAACCAGCCGGCACTTCCGTCGATCAGAGAGCCGAACAAGAATTGGATCCACTTTGTTCCGCACACGGCTATGGTAACCTGGAAGCGATAACCTCACTTCTGGTTTACCCGGATGTAAATGGCGCCATTTTTAACAATTAAAAGTATTTGATTTTACCGATCTTGGTGTGACCTAATGCTTTTATGGGCAGAGGGGGGATCTGGGGTCTTATAGACCCCAGATCTCTCCATAAAGAGTACCTGTCACATGCCTATTGCTGTCATAAGGGATGTTTACATTCCTTGTGACAGCAATAAAAGTGATAAAAAAAATGAAAAAGATTAAAGTGCCCCCATCCCCTGTAAGTGCTGCGACAGCACTTGTGGGTCCCATGCGAATACAAACAGCGATCGTCCCACACATGTGAGGCATTCACCGCGAATGTCAAATCATGAGCAGGAATTCTAGCACCAGACCTGCCTGAAGTAGTAACCTGTAACCCCTTTTAAGCATTGCCTATTGGTTGAACTGTATGGACTTTTTTCAACCAGATTACCTATGTAACTATGTAGCATATATATAGTAAAATGTGCGTCGCTTGTCGCCGTTTCATGGGCATGTGCAATTTTAAAGCATGACTTGTTTGGTATCTATTTACTTGGCGTAACATCATCTTTTGTATTTCACAAATATAATTGAGTTACGTATTGTGTGTTTTTTTTGCATTCAAATTCAAAAAAGTGTATCCCCCCCCCTCCAAAAAAAAGTATTTAAAAAAATGCTTTGCAAATACCGTGTGACATAAAAAATTGCAAAACTCACAAATTAATTCTCTAGGGCCTCTGCTTTAAATTATAATGTTTGGGGTTCTAAGAATTGTTTTAGCAAAAAAATACTGATTGTTACATTAAGGTTCTAGAAAATCATTATTTATAAAGGCTGCACTTATAGCTGCTTTAGTTCCCAGCTATAGGTTTTAAAAACCACCTTACCACTGCCGTAGGTTCATTAACATTAAACCCAAAAGCAAACATTTATTGAATTGCAGCTTACTAACCAATAGATGTGGTGGCTGCATTAGCTTTCTTTTTTTAGGCTTTTTTCCCCCCTCTGTTTTCACCTGGTAATCTGGCAGTTAATACATCTCCTGTATTAGAGTGCTCCTACTCTGGATGAAGGCACACAGAGACACCTTTGGACAGCAGCATTGTCAGTTTAGGGGGTTAGATGCATTAGCAGATTTACAGTATATGCTCTGAAAAATTTAACCCAAACTCCAGCTATCACTTGAGGCCTCATGCACAAAGACGTTTTTACTGCCGCTTTTTTGAGCGTTTTTTGCAGCTTAAAAATGCATGTCTATGTTAGTCTATGGCTTCATGCCCACCTAGGCAATTTTGGAGTGCAAATGGCATAGGCGTTTTTAAGCTGTAAAAAAAACCCAGGACCAGTAGCTTCTGAGACACGTTTTACAGCTGTAAAAACGCTCCAAGGCTGATAAACGCTCAAAAACGCTCAAAAACGTTGCCAACCAACGTTTTTTAACGTTTTTGATCCATTGAAAAAAAAAACGCTAAAAAACCCTGAAAAACGCTAACGCGGAAAACCGCTAAAAACCACTAATAAACGCTAAAAAACGCTATTGCAAAAACGTTGCAAAAAAGCTGAAAAAAGTTTAAAAAAACTCACTGCAAAGCTACTGGCGTTTTCATAACTTTATTTTAACATCCCGTGTGCATGAGGCCTTATAAGTAGTTAGAGCAACAGTGTGTTTTGCTTTTAAGATAAAGGTTTTACATAAATAAATAAAAACAGATCATTTTAAGCACCCCTGCCAGTATTAAATGGTTTGACTCAACATTCTAACCGGTACATCTGCAGGACAGCTTGTTCTGTTAAAAAGCAACAAACTTACTGGCAGGATCACCAGGTGAAAATAAGAAAAAGAAAGTTTAAACAAGAAAACTAGTGCAGCCACCACATCTAATGCTTGGTAAGCTGCAACTTTGTGTTGGGATATCTGAATGTTGCCTGCAGCTGCAGGCAACATTCAGATATCTTAATTTTCAGGCGGCGATTCCCTGCACCATAAAACATCACAGCGGCTGTTCATCTGCTTGATTGCTTTTACAATCTAAATAAATAAAAATATCTCTGTGTTGGTCTGGTATGGAACTGCTGCAACTCAAATCTTGGAAGGGATAAAGTACCAGAAATGTCTAATTGTGCGCTGCTTCTTTAAATAGTGAACTGATGTGATAATGAACAAAATAAAGTGAATAAGCAAGATATCTTCCTAAGTGTTCAAGCATAAAGTGTGTGTGTGTGTGAACAATGTGATAGCAACTTAATGATGCAAATAACAGATGTCATAACAAATGCATTATTCAAAATGTCAATGTGCAAAAAAGTTCCAGTGTGTAAAAAAAATTAGGTTAAATTGAAAAAGTTCAAATCTATAAGAAAATCCATACACTTACCCTAGGTTCACACCTATGTGTTTTTTAGTGCATTTTGCAGAAACGTACTACAGTCCATTTAACATGGTTTCCTATGGTACAAGTTCACATCTATAGGTTTGGCGGCCGGTGCGTTTTTGGAAAGGGTCGGGGACTTTTTTCCCACAATTTGTGGGTAATAAAGTTCAATGGAACTGCACCAGAAATGTAAGTGTTGTGTTAGTGATGCGATTTTTGATATGTTTTGCAATTTGCGGTTTTTATTTTAACACTGTATATAGCTGGTTGCTAAGCAGGGGGCCGGGAAGCTGGCTGCCGCATCCTTAACAACTGATGAGTCATCAGCTGTCAGCAGGGTTGCCTGCTGACAGCTGAATGTAGGAAAAATTGCCGGCACAAAAAAAATCACGAAAAAAAACGGCGTGGGGTCCCCCCCAGGTCCACACCAGGCCCAAAAAGACAGCTCAGAGCTATTTTAATAATAAAAGACTTGTCAAAAACCGTTTTGTTGTTTTTTTTTACATTTTATTGCTTTTTGAGGTGAAAGGGTAGGGGTAGGAAGTACCCGATACCCGTTCACATGGGGGGGTGGGATCTGGGGGCCCCCTACTTAAAGGGGGCTTCCAGATCCCGATAAGCCCCCTGCCTGCAGACCCCAACCATCCAGGGTTGTTGGGAAGAAGCCCTTGTCCCCATCAACATGGGGGCAAAGCACCCATCCCCCCATGTTGAGGGTATGCGGCCTGGTATGATTCAGGAGGCAGGTGGCATGCTCCAATTAGGGTCTGGTATGGCTTTTGGGGGTGACCTCATTTTTAAAAAAAAATTTGAGGGGGATCCCCCCAAATCTATACTAGACCTGAAGGGCCTGGTATAGACCTGGGGGGGGGGACCCCACGCCGTTTTTTCGTAATTTTTTACCAGATCTGATGGATCCCTGTTACAGAGATCAAGAAAGCTTATGCCGGGATGATCACAGGTGTGGAGATTTTAAACTGCCTGTCTTGATACACTTGCTGGGACGAGCGCCATGTGTTCAAAGATCATATACGAAAAGGGAGAAGCCTCATAGTGTAAATCAGCCAATTTTATTTTAAAAATATATAGATGAACTTACATAAAGGTTAAAAAATTCCAGCATGAATGATATCTCTAGTGGCAGTGTCTTCCAACTAGATGGATAGTGTTGCGAGTACTCTCCAATCCAACGCGTTTCCACACAACTTTCATCTACTGGGAAATGGAGACTCCATTTCTCAGTAGACGTCAGTTGTGTGGAAATGCGTCCATAAGAGGCTACTCTCTTTTCTTATGGACTTGAACTTTTTCAGTGTAACCTAATTTTTTTACACACTGGAACTTATTGCAATTTTTTGCACATTGACATTTTGAATGATGCATTTGTTATGACATCTGTTATTTCCATCATTAAGTTGCTATCGTATTGTTCACACACACATATACTTTATGTTTGAACACTGTCAAAATATAAAAATATTCAAATATATATATAAAAATAAGTAAAATAAGCAATAAAAAAATAACAATAATTTAAAGCGCCCCCTTGCTCGCTCGCAGAAGCGAACGCATATGTACGTCATGCCTGCATATGTAAACAGCATTCAAACTACACATGTGAGGTATCACCGCGAACATTCAATCAAGAGCAATAATTCTAGCACAAGATCTCCTCTGTAACTCTAAACAGGTAACCTGTAAAAAAAATGTAAATGTTGCCTATGGAGATTTTTAAGTAACAATGTTTGGCGCCATTCCGCAAGTGTGCGCAATTTTAAAGTTTGACATGTTACGTATATATATATTTTTTTTAAATTCTTTTTTTATTCAGTTTTAAAGCATAGAAATAGCAACAGGCCACATTTGCGGCCGACAACCACCGACTATAACAAAGTTGCCGGTGGACATTTACATACAAAAACACAAACAAAAATCAAACATGAATTTAAATCCCCCCCTCCCTCCCCCCCAAACAACAAAGCTTTTGCCTAGATATATACTGTCCAAGTTGGCCTCCAACTGGAGGAAGACACTAGGAGAAACCGCACCCCCACTGTCCGACAACTTGGGTCGTGATGCTAAATACAGTCCAAAGCATGACCCGGCTCTCTCTCCCTCCCCCCCCAGCCCCAAGAATTTCATGTGAAGAAATAACTCTCCCCCCCTACAAGTGACCAGTTATCCTAATGCAGAATTATCGATATTTCTCCTGTATGCCAGTCATATACATCTCCCGTTATGGCCTAATACACCAATATCGATAGCTATAGGTTATCTGTAATTAGTCTGATACCGTATCCACCGATGCCATCAAACCCCCCCATACCTTGTCAAATTTGGTCAGTGCCCCCCTACTCAAATAAGTGGCTTTATAAAATGGTACTGCCTTATTAACCAATGCTTTCCAGGATTCCAGGGTTGGGGCTGAGGAACTCTTCCAGGAGAGAATAATCCGCTTTTTGGCATAAACCAACAATAGGGTAAGAAGAGTTCTAATAGCCCTGGTAGTAGCCAGGGGCTCTACCAGATGCAGTAAGCATACCTCAACTGTCATGGGAATCGAAATAGAGGTGACCGACCTTATGCAGCCTGCTACATCCTGCCAGTATGCTTTGACCTGCAGGCATTCCCAAAAGATGTGCATAAAATTCGCTAGTGGCGAGGAGCACCTCCAGCAAGAGGAATGCTGGTTCCCAAACATTTTAGCAAGTCTAGCTGGGGTCAGATAGATCCTGTGCAGGAATTTAAAGTGAATTAGTCTGTTCCTAGTGGAGACCAGGGTCTGAATTGCAATTCCCCATACATCGTCCCAGTCATCTCTATCCAACCCCGAGGTTGCAGCCTCCCACGCTTGTCTGCAAGGTTCCAACAGTTTCGTTGTTTCCTGAAAGAGATCTCTGTATAGGCTGGAAACCGGTTTAGATAAAGAGTCACTGCGAGTCAGCAGTTCTAAATCACTGGGCTCAAGGTCGAGAGGTTCTCCTCCAAACTGGGATTGAAAGGCATGCCTTAATTGAATGTGCCGAAAAAAATGTGTATTTGGTAGGTCATAACGTGATTTCAACACGTCAAAGGACATTAGGGTGCCATTCGCTACAATGTGATTTAGTGTCTTAATTCCGTATTTTGACTACACTATCGGATCCGGGTAGTCGAAGAAGTGCGGCAGACCGGGATTCCTCCACAAGGGGAGATTTGGAGAAAATTTATCATGACTAGAAGGCCGGAGCCCCTGAGTCGCGGACCATGCCCTAATTACAGAGTGCATGGAGGGCGTCAGAGGGTAGGGGGCCCGTAAACCCCTATATACCAAGTGGGATAGTGTTTCATGTGAACCCACACATGCCGCCTCCAAAGACACCGCAGCATCATCCGAAGGTGTGGTCAACCAGCGGTGCTCCACCTTTAATTGACCAGCTAAAAAATATTTATGGAAATTTGGTACTGCTAGGCCTCCCTCCCCCCACGGTTGCTGTAAGATGGTCAGTTTAATGCGGGGGATTCCCCCCTTCCACAGAAAAGAAGAGATCATACTGTCTATTGACTTGAAGACTGTTTTTGCTATCCACACTGGAAAATTTCTAAGGGTATACAGGAGTAGGGGTAGAATTTTCATTTTGATTAGATTTATCTTCCCAATAAGTGACAATGGGAGATTTTTCCAGGAATGTAATTTTTTAGAGATGATGTCTAGTATTGGGGACACATTAAGACTGATGAATTCTGTCACCGAGTTCGTAATTTGAAGACCCAGGTATTTAATTTGTGTTACCCATTGCAAGGGATTACTAGGTTCTGCCTGTCTATTTGCCATGTGGGAATGTAGCGGAAGTATCTTAGATTTATTCCAGTTGACCCGGAGTCCAGAGACCCCAGTAAATTGCTCCAGTAGCGCCAGTGCAGCCTGTAGAGAAGGTCCAGTATCTCTAATGAAAAGGACTACGTCGTCTGCATAAAGGGCTGTAGTTTCGGTAAGGGTGCCCACCCTAATACCCTGAATTTGAGAGGAGGAGCCCAGTGCAATCGCCAGAGGTTCCATGATCAACGCAAATAAGCCCTATGACAATGGGCACCCTTGTCTGGTGCCTCTGGATACTGGAAAATTGTCAGACACCCCTCAATTTAGGCGGAGTGCTGTCACCGGCTGCTCATAGAGCATTGATATCCATTTGAGGAATATAGGACCAAATCCCATGCGTTTAAGTACCTGGGTCATATATCCCCAATCAATGGAGTCAAATGCCTTTTCCAGATCGAAAAACACCAGAGCCCCTCCAGAAGATATCTCCTCATCTATTTGCGTGTGGGTGTACACTCTGCGGATATTAATGTGAGTGGCTTTCTTGGGCATGTCTGATCTGGTGATATCAAGTGCTCTAGAATCCTCATCAACCTATTGGCAATCATTTTGGTCAAAATTTTGAGGTCCATGTTTAACAGTGCTATGGGCCTGTAGGAGGAGCATTGAAGAAGGTCTTTATCAGGCTTGGGAAGTAACACCACATGAGCCTCATACAACGAGGGTGGCAATCTCCCTGCTTCAAAGCATTCTTCATAAAGTTGCAAGAGTCTGGGAGACAATTCATATAAGTTTTGTACCACTCTGCTGGTATCCCATCAGGACCCGGAGCTTTACCATTGGGGAAGGAGGCAATGGCCGAAGCCAGTACTTTAGGAGTAAATGGAGCTTCCAACTCCGCTGCCACCTCCCCCAGCAGCTCTGGTATGCGAAGGGAGCCCAACAGGTCCGATAGCACTTGGTCGTCATATTTGGGTATAGCTGTATATAACTCTGAGTAGTACGACACAAAAGCCTGCATAATACCCTCTCCATCTCTAACTAGATTACCTCCAGCTGAGTAAATGCAGGGGATAGCTGTATGTGTTCGGGTATCTGCCGCCAAGTAGGCCAACAGCTTCCCATTCTTATCACCTTTTTCAAATAGTTCCTCAGACCTTCTCTTAAATGTACATTGTGTATGAGTTTGAAAATGAACCAACAAGGCCCTTCTGGCCATCTGTAACTCTGCCAGGGTGGAGGAGGAGGGCGCATTGGCATGGAGCTTTGCACATTGTAGTTCACGGGTGTAAAGCGCCTCCGATTCTGAGTTTTTCTCCACCCTAGCAGCTTTGATGGCAGCTATATACGCCCCACGGTTGGATGCCTTGAACGCATCCCAGACTGTGAGTCCATCTGTTGAAGCCTCATTGATGTCCCAGTAGTCCTGTATGTGCGGGGAGACCAGCGCCTTAACCCCACGGTTGGATGCCTTGAACGCATCCCAGACTGTGAGTCCATCTGTTGAAGCCTCATTGATGTCCCAGTAGTCCTGTATGTGCGGGGAGACCAGCGCCTTAACCGAGGGCTCACTCATCCACCCCGAGTGCAGCCTCCAAACTCTACGACTATTGCCTGTGGTTCGGCTCAACATTACCTGTAGGGGGTATGATCAGAAAGCACTCCCGCCAGGTAATCGGCCTCCGCAATCTGTGGCAACAGTGCTGAATTAGCAAAAGCCAGATCAAGACGGGATGAGAAGGCACTGACATGGGAGAGGTAAGAGTAACTGCGCTCACCAGGATGTTTCCACCTCCACACCTCCTCCAACGCCGCCGTGTCCACCCAGTGGCCTAGTTCTAGATTCCGCACCCGAATCGAGTTAGAGGTGTTTAGCCCATAGTCTAGGATGTTGTTAAAATCACCCACCACAAGCACTTTTAATGGGCCAAAGGTGGGAATCTTCTCCAAAACCATGTATAGAACCTCATTTTTGAAGGGGGGTGGAACATATACATTCGCTATTACCAGTAACTGAGATTCAATGGCAAGGACCACAATTGCATATCTCCCATAGGAATCCGTTATTACATGTTCTATAGCACATGCTAATTTCTTATGCATTAAAATGGTCACTCCCCTGGCATATGAGGAGTGCATGGAATGTATGGCTCTCTGTACCCAGTTCCTGTTCAGGGATAAAATTTTGTTACTCACTAGGTGGGTTTCCTGCAGGAGGATAATATGGGGATTCAGGGATTTCAGGTACTGGAGGACCAATGAACGTTTAAATTTGGAATTTAATCCGCGGACATTCCACAAGATTATTTTGAGATCACTCATAAAGTGGAGCTATGTATTGGATAAGGACAGGAGTTGTCCTGTAAACTGAGGAGGTCAGTGGGGAGGGACCCGGGCACAAAGATCAATAGAGCATCACATCACTACAAATGAACGGCATATATCTTGATAGGCAATTTACATCCCCATGTGTTCGCACCAGTGAGGTGAGCCACAGAGGGAAGCATAAAAAACAGTTATTCTTCCCCAACAAAAAACACAAAAGAGAAAAAATTAAAAAAGGACTTGCAAAAAATAAGAAAAAAAGAAGAGTCACAGAAGAAAACATTCTAAGAACCCAAACAGAACAGGCGAACAGAACCAAAAAAAGAGCAAAACCGCCGGAGAAACTTTATTCCCATCAACTTGGTGAACAAAAAGTGGAACGTTCCAAGAGTCTATCCACTTAAAAAAGGGGGTTCGGGAAGACTTGTAGGTAGTGCAAACATTTAGAACAGTACCTGAAGCTCCTACAGTGCACGGATGGCAAGTCTCAGAGATTGTCCTATACTGCAGACCGCCAGGGGGACAAAAAACTTTGGGACAACCGGATTCCAAAAGGTGCCGCATCAGCAGGAACCACCACTCCCAGCATCAGTACCACATGAAAGTAAGTATCTTCCAGACCTAATCCACATGTTTTCATGAAACAGATTCCACCATCAGATCCTAGCATTATGCAATGGCATCCAGCCACTCAGCCGCCTCTGCAGGGGATTCAAAGAATTTTGCAGCTCCACGATGAAGTACCTTTAGACGGCTAGGATACAGCATGCTATAAATCAGACCTTTCTCCCTCAGGCGTCTGCGGATATCTGTAAAGGAGCGTCTTTTCTTTTGCAGTTCTGGCGAGAAATCAGGATACAAATGGATGACAGCATTTTCATCCTCAATACAGGGTGCTTGCGGGCCTCCACCAGGATCAAATCTCTATCCCTGAAATTCAGCAGGCGCACAAGAAACGCACGTGGCCACGCACTTGCAGGTCTCTGGCCCGTGGGCACCCTATGCTCCTGCTCCACGACATAGACAGGAGATAGATGTTGCAGGCCCAGGAGCTTTTTGAAAAAGGCCTCCGCAAACGCCACAGGGTTAGCGCCTTCTTCACCCTCAGGGAGCCCAACCACCCGGACATTATTGCGCATGAAGCGGTTTTCCGTGTCCTGAACGGGCCATTCGAGTTTTGACCTGCTGCTGCAGCTCTATCAACGATTGTGCCGTGCAGGCCACCACGTCTTCCACTGCAGAAATGCGCTGCTCAGTTTCTGTTAAACGGACCCTAATTTTGTCCATATCCTGCCTTATCAGCCCACATTCAATCATCAGGGTATCTATTTTCCCCTCCATGGATGACTTACTGTCCGCAATGGCCGCCAGTATCATTGCGGTTGACCGCTCCCCCAGCCGCTCCAATGGTTCCCCCATGAGCGTCTGGGACCCCTCCTGACCCGAGGCCTCAAGTGCCGCCATCCAGGTGTCTGTACCGCTACAGAGGCCGGAGAGGATGGTGCTATAGGCAAGGTGGCCGTTGCACGTGTGTTCAGCTGCGAGTTTCGGGAGATGGAATTAGCTGCCTTCTTTGCTGATTGACGTTTCCCGGTCATCGGAAGGACCGGGGGAGCCCCCCAGACCGGAGGAAGGTATTTGCTGAGCAGAGTGGCTTAAAACAAACCAGGATGGAGACGGACTAGAGTCACGGATGGCAGGAGCTCAGGCTGAACACTCCTGTCTCCTAGCTGGTGCCAAGGAGACAGGAGGGCCGCAGGTGATCGCCCGGGTGTATCAAGATGGCCGCTTTTTACCAGGCTGGTACCTCAATTTTCCCCTTCTGCCAGTTAATTGGAGTGCCACAATGGGAGCTGCAGGCAGCAATCGGCCAGCTGCGAGGTCTGATGGTGTAGCAAGAGGAAACTGGGCTCAGGGTGGTCAGGGGGTCCGGTAGCACCTGCCAAGGCCTTCACTAGGTGAAGCAAGATGGCCGCCGAGGGCTAGGCCGGAGCCGTGGCCCGTCCCACAGGCAGCTGCAGGACTAGGGAGCACCGCAATGGCGGCCCGGATGGTGCAGCGGCAGTAGCTGGAGGAAACCGAGCTCAAGATGTGCAGGGGGGCTAGGAGTACTTGCTGGGGCCATCGCTGGGTGTAGCAATATGGCCACCGCTCTGGAATCTAGGCCGGAGCCGCGGTCCGTCCCTCAGGCAGCTGCAGGATGAGGAGAAGAAACATCGCAATGGCGGCCCCAGGTGGTCGGGCGGCTGCAGCAGGAGGAGATCGGGCTCAGGGCAGTTAGGGAGGCCAGGAGATCTTGCTGGGGCCACCGCCGGGTGAAGCAAGATGGCCGCCGCTCCGGGAGCTAGGCAGGAGCCGTGGTCCGTCTCTCAGGTGGCTGCAGGCTGGAGAAGTGCTGTGATGGTGACTCCGGGCAGCACTCCAACAAGCTGGGAGGCTCTGAGGACTGCGAAGGGGGCAAAGCAGGTCTGCTGGAGTCCAAAAACTGAGGATCAGGATGGCAGGAGCTATTTACACACGCTTCTGTTCAGCCCACATCCGGCCATGTTACGTACATATTTACTCGGCATAACATCATCTTTCACATTATGCAAAACAATCGGGCTAACTTTAGTGTTTTTTTTTTTTTTAATTCATGAAACGTTTGAAAAAGCGTTTGAAACAGTATTTGAAAAATTGCTGCGCAAATACTGTGCAACATAAAAATTTGCAATGACCACCATTTTATTCCCTACAATCTCTGCTAAAAAACATATATAATGTTTGGGGGTTCTGAGTAATTTTCTAGCAAAAAAAATGATTATTTTTACATGTAGGAGAGAAGTGTCAGAATTGGCCTGGGTGGCAAGTGGTTAATATTACTTTAAATATCACCAAAGTGTCACCATAATGTATATGCTGCACATTTAAATCAAAGGTGTTTTGTGTTTTACAACTCCTCAGTAATGCAAATTGACATAAAAAAAAGAATTTACATCTTTAACATTGATATCATCTTCATAGAATACCACAAAAGAGGTATTTACACCATTTAAAGCAGAACGCCAGACAAAAATTACAAGATTGAAACTAATAGCCCACTTGGAATCAAACTTCAATGTAAATTGTCTCAAAGTGGGAAGAAAAGAATATAGGCTAATACAGCCCTCAAATTTTCCACTCCCGAACCCCGCCGGCAGGTGGGATTGAATGAGATTCCCTCTCCCAGCGATTACGGAGGGGAAGAGAGAAGAGAGAGCCAGCCGGATGATCAGAGCGCCGAGGAACATCACTGTAACAGCTTTCATTTCAATTGCTGTGTGTTCCCTGCACTCGCTGTCATGTACAGCCCTGCCTCCTGTTCCCAGGACTTTGATAGATCACCCGTCCAATCCCAGGACGTGTGATATGTATCAAAGCTCCACGGCCATGAGGCGGGGCTGTGTGTAATGGCGAGTGGCGGGAACACACAGCAGTTGAAATGAAAGCTGTTCCAGTGATGTTCCTTGGAGCTCTGATCATCTGCCCAGCAATTCTCTTCCTCTCCTCTCTTCCCGAGCACGGGTAGGCTGCATGGTGGGCACAGGCATGCTGCATTGGTGGGCACAGGCATGCTGCATTGATGGGCACAGGCATGCTGCATTGATGGGCACAGGCATGCTGCATTGGTGAACACAGGCGTGCTGCATTGGTGGACACAGGCATGCTGCATTGGTGGGCACAGGCATGCTGCATTGGTGGACACAGGCATGCTGCATTGGTGGACACAGGCATGCTGCATTGGTGGACACAGGCATGCTGCATTGGTGGACACAGGCATGCTGCATTGGTGGACAGGCATGCTGCATTGGTGAACACGGGCATGCTGCATTGGTGAACACGGGCATGCCGCATTGGTGGACACAGGCATGCTGCATTGGTGGACAGGCATGCTGCATTGGTGAACACAGGCATGCTGCACTGGTGAACACGGGCATGCCCATTGGTGGACACGGGCATGCCACATTGTGGGCTCAGGCATGCCGCATTGTGGACTCAGGCATGCTGCATTGGTGGACACAGGCTGCATTGGTGGGCACAGGCATGCTGCATTGATGGGCACAGGAATGCTGCATTGGTGGGAACAGGCAAGCTGCATTGATGGGCACGGGCATGCTGCATTGGTGGGCATGCGGCATTGGTGGGCATGAACATGCTGCATTGGTGAACACGGGTAGGCTGCATTGATGGACACGGGCAGGCTGCATTGTTGGGCACAGGTGAGGATGCATTGTTGGGCACAGGTGAGGCTGCATTCTTAGGCACAGGTGAGGCTGCATTGATGGACACAGGTAGGCTGCATTGATTGAACAAACAGTGGAACGTTCCAAGAGTCTATCCACTTAAAAAAGGGGGTTCGGGAAGACTTGTAGGTAGTGCAAACATTTAGAACAGTACCTGAAGCTCCTACAGTGCACGGATGGCAAGTCTCAGAGATTGTCCTATACTGCAGACCACCAGGAGGACAAAAAACTTTGGGACAACCGGATTAAAAAAGGTGCCGTATCAGCAGGAACCACCACTCCCAGCATCAGTACCACATGAAGGTAAGTATCTTCCAGGCCTAATCCACATGTTTCCATGAGACAGATTCCACCATCAGATCCTAGCATTAGGCGATGGCATCCAGCCACTCAGCCGCCTCTGCAGGGGATTCAAAGAATTTTGCAGCTCCACGATGAAGTACCTTTAGACGGCTAGGATACAGCATGCTATAAATCAGACCTTTCTCCCTCAGGCGTCTGCGGATATCTGTAAAGGAGCGTCTTTTCTTTTGCAGTTCTGGCGAGAAATCAGGATACAAATGGATGACAGCATTTTCACGCTTTAATTCAGGGCGCTTGCGGGCCTCCGCCAGGATCAAATCTCTATCCCTGAAATTCAGCAGGCGCACAAAAAACGCACGTGGCTACGCACTTGCAGGTCTCTGGCCCGTGGGCACCCTATGCGCCCACTCCATGACATAGACAGGAGATAGATGTTGCAGGACCAGGAGCTTTTTGAAAAAGGCCTCCGCAAACTCCACCGGGTTAGCGCCTTCTTCACCCTCAGGGAGCCCAACCACCCGGACATGATTGCGCCTGAGGCGGTTTTCCGCGTCCTCTGAACGGGCCATTAGAGTTTTTTTTTTTTCAAATATAAATTTTATTAATTTTCATAGAAAAGGGCAAAGCCCTAAACGGAGTACCATAATGGCACAAGATAAAAGAGTGAGGTCGCAGCCTCCCGACTGTATATTACATTAACCCATATTATACTTTTTAATACAAAAGAGAAATTCTTAATAACCTATTGCTGTGATATGGTATTGTCTCACACATTGACGCCTTTACATCATTATTCCAGCTCTGACTTTCACATTCCATTTCTACACATAAAAAATCAGCAATCAATATCTTATTTAAGCATTCGGGCGTTAAGTTCTGAATGCATAAGTCAGGAGGCGACTACCAGAAAATAGATTAAGAAGGGGAGGAAAGAGAAAAAGAAAAGTAAAGTAGAAAATAGGTAGGAGTAAGAAAGAAAAAGTTGGGGAGGGGGGGGTGGGGGCGGAGAGGTGGGGAGGGAGGGGTGGTCAGGCCCCAATAGGAGCTTATGAATGAGTTAATCTTCCTTCAATAAGGAGACTATTAGTTGTCCATAAGAGCTTTACCTTCAGTTGAATATTTAAACATATTCCATAGCGTCCAAGTTTTCTTATAAACTGCTTGTCTATTTTGGGCCGTCAGTATAATGTCTTCCAATCTATTTATATCCTCTACTTTCCGTAACCACATCGATACAGTTGGTGGGGAATTTTGTTTCCATAACAGGGGGATGCAGGATTTGGCTGCATTTGTTAGGTGGCGTAGTATAGATTTTTTATAAGTTTTGAGTGGTATGGAGGAGACATGAAGTAAGAAAAATGCCGGGTCCTTCGGGATCTGGAAATCTGTGAATTTTTGAGAAATAGAACGGACCGCCGTCCAGAAATTCGTCAGTCTAGAACAGGACCAAAACACGTGTAGTATCGTTCCCTCCTCCTCTTGACATCGCCAACAGTATTTGGATGTATCAGGAAATATAGTATGTAAACGACTAGGTGTTAAATACCACCTCGTCAGGATCTTATAATTCATCTCTTGTAATTTAGTGCATATGGAGGATTTAAGGGAAAGAGCTATCATGTTTTGTTTCTGGACTGCTGTGAAACTACACTGAAGGTCTGATTCCCACTTTATAATGCCTGGTAGATTCGGTGGTTGTGGAGGTGTATTTAGTAAAGTGTACATCTTGGATAAGACCTGAGGCAGTGGTTCTGTGTCTAAACATAGTTCTTCAAATGTAGTTAGGGGCCTATTGTATGCTTGAGGGTTTAGGATTGTCTGAAGGAAATGGTGGAGTTGTGCTGCACTCCAAAATGTAAGTTTGAACGGGCCATTCGGGTCTATTAATTCTGCAATAGAGGGCCATTTGTCTTGCTTCACAAATTGCAAGGCTCTAACACAACCAGAGCTCTTTAGTATCTGGAACTGCCTGCATGAAATCCCAGGGGGAAACTTGGGGTGTCCTAGAATAGGGGTCAGAGGGGATTCTTTAGTCGTCAATGAGGTCTGTAGTGTAGCTTGGATGCATTGCTGTATAGTATTTCCTATGAAAGGATGGGATTTTAACTCTAATGGAAGGGAATCATGACACCACGGTGCCGTCTGTAGAGGTATATTTGTTTGATGCTGCTCTATTTGTGTCCAAAGTTTGGATTCCTTATGTCGGTGCCAGTCTACCACTCTACCCAAATGAATCGCCTGGTAGTACTTCCGGATATCTGGGAGCGCTACCCCTCCATATTGTTTTGATAAACATAACTGTGATCTTGGGATTCTGGGTTTTTTATTCGCCCATACAAAACGCGTGAAGAGGGATTGCACTTGCTTAAAATATGACGTGGGTATCTTAATCGGCAGAGCTTGAAAGAGATATAAGAATTTTGGCAATATGCTCATTTTTATTAAATTGCATCGCCCAAACCAGGAGTGCAATCCCGTATTCCATTCATCCATTAAGATTCTAGTTTTAATTAATAAGGGGGAAAAATTACTGTCATACAGTTGGGCTGGATCTGGCGGTATTTTCGTGCCTAAATACGTCAAGGCTGAGTCAGTCCATCTAAAGCTATAATTAGATTGCAGGTGTAGGAGATTGTTGGGTGTTAACGATATTCGCATCGCTTCCGACTTGGAGAAATTAATTTTTAAATTCGATAGTGCCACATATCTTTCAAATTTTTTAAGGAGATTGGGTAGGGATATCATTGGTTTTGTCAGTGAAAAAAGTAAGTTATCTGCATATGCTGATATTTTGTGCTGCATGGGGCCTACAGTTATTCCTTGTATGTCAGGGTTCAATCTAATGGTGGAGAGAAAAGGTTCAAGAGAAAGGGCAAACAGCAGAGGCGATAAAGGGCAACCCTGTCTCGTCCCATTTGTTATAGGGAAGGGATCTGACAAGACTCCGTTTGCCTTCACCTGTGCTGTGGGAACAGAGTATATGCTCACTATTTGGTTGAGCATCACCCCTCCCAGGCCTATATGTCTGAGTAACGCAACCATAAATGGCCAACTCACTCGGTCGAACGCCTTTTCGGCATCTGTATTGAGGAAAACACAAGGAATTTTCCCAGATCTGGTGATTTGTAATAGATTAAGCACCTTCGTGGTGCTATCTCTGGCCTCCCTAGACAGAATGAACCCAACCTGGTCTAGGTGAATAAGTTGCTGGAGATGCTGCGCCAACTGAACAGCCAGAATTTTAGTAAATAGTTTAAGATCCAAATTTAACAGTGAGATGGGTCGGTAGCTACTACACGCTGTTGGGTCTTTCCCCTCCTTGTGAATTACTGAAATATGAGCCTCCAGTGTGTCTCTAGCAAAGGTTTTACCAGTCCCTATCATGTTAAACAACGTGACCATACGGGGGCCCAAAATTGGAAAAAGGGTTTTATAATATTGTAATGTATAGCTGTCCGGACCAGGGGCTTTGCCCGTTTTCATTGATCCTAAAGCCTTCTGAATTTCCATTAAAGTTATGGGGGATTCCAAGTCTTCTCTAATTTCCTGAGGAAGAGACGGCATTTGGGAAGATGTTATATAATTCTCCATCTCTGTAGCAGGGGGACTCTTATGTGGTAAATTATATAAGTTGGAATAAAATTGTTTAAATACCTCGGTTATTTGTGTAGGTAGGGTTACTGTTTTGCCTCCTGGTGTAGATATGTGTGGTATGTAGGACATCGATTTGTGGTTTCTAACCATTCTGGCCAGCATTTTCCCACATTTATCCCCGAATTCATAGGTCTGTTTGCGGCAAAACTGTAGGGCCGCTTTCGCTCTATATTGCAAAAGGTCAGTGATTTGTCGTCTGAGAGTGGATAGTTCCGACTCTGATGACTGTGAGGGGGCATGTTTATGTCTGGCTTCCGAGGTGGCCAGTTCTTGCAGAAGTTGTGTCAACTGTTTATTTCTTTCTTTTTTAATGCGGGTCCCATGAGCTATAAGGATTCCTCTAAGGACTACTTTGTGAGCCTCCCACAGTATCCCTGGGTCGCAATCTGGTTGGTCATTTTCTTGGAAATATAGGTTTAGAGCTTTAGTCATGTCTGACAGTACTTCGGGGTTCTGTAGAAGGCTTTCATTGAGTCGCCAAAAACGATGTCTGGGAGAGGGAGTGTCAGATAGACGGTATGTTAGGTATATGGGTGCATGGTCTGACCATGTCCTGTTACCAATCGAGGCCTGTTCCACAGCGTGTAGTTGTGTATGGGGAATTAGAAAATAATCAATTCTGGTGTGTACCTGGTGCATATGTGAGTAAAATGTAAAGTCTTTTTCCCCTGAATGTTGTAAGCGCCATATATCTATTAACTGTGATTTATGCAGTGTTTTGGCTATTCGCTTAAGTTGGGATGGAGGGATCGATGTTTTACCTGTTGAAGTGTCTACCGAGGGGATCAGTGGGACATTGAAGTCCCCTCCTAAGATCAATTGCCCTTCTTTAAAGTCATTTAACTTCTCTAGGGTCGCTTGCACAAACATAGCTTGTTGTTCATTAGGGGCGTAGATGGTCGCTAATGTTACTTTAACATTACCAAGCAGGCCTTTGAGAAAAAGATATCTCCCTGTCGAATCTATTTCAGAACTCTGACATTGCCAGGGAACTTTTCTAGAGATTAAAATGGACACTCCTTTGGACTTAGATTCTGGGTTCATAGAATGGTAGGTTGTTGGAAAATGTCTGTTTTGTAAGTATGGTAATTGATTAGTTTTAAAGTGTGTCTCTTGGATAAAGGCTATATCTGTGTGGCTCCGTTTTAAGTCATCTAACAACATACGTCTTTTCTCAGGTACGTTAAGTCCTTTTACATTCAGAGACATCACCTTAAGTTTGTTGGTCGTCATAGTAGTATAAACCAGTGAGGGGGGGGGGTTAAGTCAAATCGAGGAGGGAAAAAGAAGGGGAAGAGGAGGAGAGAAAAAAGCAGAAAGGAGAAGTAGAACAGTAGATAGAAAGTAAACGAAATAATATAAGGTGCAGACAGGACCTAGTGTCTTGTCTGTAACGGTCCCCCTACAATTTTGGGGGTTGTTTTCATGCATATAATCCCCAGGAAGTACCTATCGGTCTCCCAGGGGTATATGCTGACCTGTTTGGGAGAGAGGTAGGTCACGGCTCGAAGAGAGAGCCTCCCATTCGCCTCCCCATCCCGGCATATCTAAAATATATAATTATATATGATTAACTATGCAACTTTATAAAGTTATTAACAGAACAACTCCATATGTCATAGTGAGCATGACAACATTATAATTTTCAGCTGTTAGCGTTCCAGCGAGGAGAGCAAGCACCCTAATCGGAGTATAACCCCGCATTGAGAAAGCCTTCCTCCTCCCGCCTGCAACAGACCAACCTGTCCCCCGAGCTGAAGATGAGAATAGATAACTGTATGCATCTTTTAAAGCAATCTTATATCTTAGTATTAGTATTTATCTTAACAAAATAGGATGGTTTACTTCTCAATGCTTACTTGTCAGAACTGCTTGGTGGCCGCCTCATATCTCCACCAATCAGGAAACGACGCGGCCCTTCCTGGAGCCACCAAGAACCAGGCTCTGCAGTTCTAGACTGTACCATTGGCACCTAAAAGAAGGTGTCTATGATCGGTGTCTGAAAAAGAAATATTAGTTATAGCCAGTATCTACTCAGTCTGGGCATCAAAATGTGTTGACAGTTTTTCAGGAAAGGCTCTTGAAGTGTTGCATAACAGGTCAAATCAAATGTATTGGCTTTAGTTCGTTGTCTTGGAGGTTTCTTAGCTAAGGGCAACATGCCCAGACCGTATGGCTCCTGTGTAATGTCAGTAGGCCTCTTTAAAGGTACGCTAAGCCATATTATCTAGAGATTTGCTGCCGTATATCCCTGGTTGAGATATATGGAAAGTGCAGTTTCGACCGAGCGTGTCCAGAGTACATCACGCGCCATATTCGGTTGTGGGCTGATAGACCGTGTCTGGGCATGCAAAACTCAGGTAATGGGACAGTGAAAAGTCATCCTGCTCCTGTTGACTGGTTGGCCAGAGGCTTATTCATAAGCAATAGAGAGGAAAAAAAAAAAAATATATAGAGAACCAACTCAAACATTTGAAGTATAAAAAAAAGGGAAAAAGAAAACCCAGAACTTCTTTCTGTAGCAATATTAGGCTCACGACTCACGTATATCTTCTTGAGAAGTTGTTCTGGGGCGTCGGCGATTCCGCTGCTGCCTCGGCGGTAGGTTGTCGCTTTGTCTCGACGTGGACGGATGACCCAGCGTGCGTGGAAGTGGACCAAGCCAATTGGGGACCTCTACAGGATCTGCATCAAGGAAGTCAAATAATGCCGGCAGGGCATCAGGTTTCCGTAGCGTGAAGCTTCTCTGGTCCTTTCTAAATGTAACAGAGAGCGGGTACCCCCAGCGATATGTAGCACCTTTCCTCCTCGCCAGATCCAACAGCGGTTTAAGGATCGCACGTCTCTGCAGAGTTGCCCTGGAAAGGTCTGGCAGAATTTTAATCGTAGCACCGTCCAGTTCCGGGTCATCTGATTCCCAGGCCCTACGCAGAATTTGCTCTTTGTGCACGTAGTGATGTACTCTACATACCACATCCCTAGGTCTTAGGGGGTCAGTTGGTTTAGGGCCCAGTGCACGGTGTATCCTAACAAGTTCAGTATGATCTGGTAAATCAATACCGGGTAGTCTTCGGAAGATTGCGACTGCTGTATCTGCCAGGTCTTCAGGTCCTGTGGCCTCTGGGAGACCCCGGAGGCGCAGATTATTCCTGCGACTTCGGTCTTCTATTTCTTCCAAACGTAGCCATTGGTCTTGCAATGCCTCTGCATGTGCTTCTTGGTTTCCTTCTAATGCCATCATTCGATGTGTTAATGCAGCTAGGGAGCTCTCCCCTGACTCCAATCTGGTAGTTAGTGCACTGACATCTGCCCTCACTGCTTTCATTTCTGTGCGGTGCGTGGCTTCCACCGTCGCTATCAGGGCCGCAATATCAGCCTTGGTGGGTAGCGCTTGTAATATAGAGCGGAGCTCTGCGTCCACTCCTGTCACCTGGTAAGGGGGTTGCGATCGCTCACAACAGCTGGAGCGGAGGTCTGAGGGGAAGCCCGCGTATGTATCTGTGAGCAGCATGTCCCTGTGTGAGGAAGAGGAGCCTCCCGCTGTCTGTCCTAGCGATTGCTCACCTCGAGGTGTCATCGCCATTTTGAGTTCTGGGGAGCCGAGAAGGGAGAGCTGGAATCTCCGTCTAAGATCCGCAGATGTGGGCGGCTGGGGAGTGGGTTTCATCGGCTTGTTGTTTTTCTTCACCGACTTCCTTCTGGAAGAGTGCATAATTTGCGGGTCAGGCTGAAATCGCCGGGATAAGGGAGAGACGGCCGGGAGCTCAGTGTCTGCACGTCTCTATTCAGCCATGTCCAGGCCACACCCCACCATTAGAGTTTTGACCTGCTGCTGCAGCTCCATCACCGATTGTGCCGTGGAGGCCACCACGTCTTCCACTGCAGAAATGCGCTGCTCAGTTTCTGTTAAACGGACCCTAATTTTGTCCATATCCTGCCTTATCAGCCCTCATTCTATCATCAGGGTATCTATTTTCCCCTCCATGGATGACTTACTGTCCGCAATGGCCGCCAGTATAATTGCGGTTGACTGCTCCCCCAGCCGCTCCGACGGTTCCCCCATGACCGTCTGGGACCCCTCCTGACCCGAGGCCTCAAGTGCCGCCATCCAGGTGTCTGTACCGCTACAGAGGCCGGAGAGGATGGTGCTATAGGCAAGGTGGCCGTTGCACGTGTGTTCGGCTGCAAGATCCGGGAGATGGAAGTAGCTGCCTTCTTTGCCGATTGACGTTTCCCGGTCATCGAAAGGACCGGGGGAGCCTCCCAGACCGGAGGAAGGTATTTGCTGAGCAGAGTGGCTTAAAACGAACCAGGATGGAGACAGACAAGAGTCACGGATGGCAGGAGCTCAGGCTGAACACTCCTGTCTCCTAGCTGGTGCCAAGGAGACAGGAGGGCCACAGGTGATCGCCCGGGTGTATCAAGATAGCCGCTTCTTACCAGGCTGGTACCTCAATTTTCCCCTTCTGCCAGTTAATTGGAGTGCCACAATGGGAGCTGCAGGCAGCGATCGGCCAGCTGCGAGGTCTGATGGCTGTAGCAAGAGGAAACTGGGCTCAGGGTGGTCAGGGGGTCTGGTAGCACCTGCCAAGGCCTTCACTGGGTGAAGCAAGATGGCCCCTGAGAGCTAGGCTGGAGCCGCGGCCCGTCCCACAGGCAGCTGCTAGACTAGGGAGCACCGCAATGGCGGCCCGTATGGTGCAGCGGCAATAGCTGGAGGAAACTGAGCTCAAGATGTGCAGGGGGGCCAGGAGTACTTGCTGGGGCCATCGCTGAGTGTAGCAAGATGGCCGCCACACTGGAATCTAGGCCGGAGTCGCGGTCCATCCCTCAGGTAGCTGCAATGGCGGCCCCAGGCAGTCGGGTGGCTGCAGCAGGAGGAGATCGTGCTCAGGGCAGTTAGGGAGGCCAGGAGATCTTGCCGGGGCCACCGCCGGGTGAAGCAAGATGGCCACTGCTCCGGGAGCTAGGCCGGAGCCGCGGTCCGTCTCTCAGGCAGCTGCAGGCTGAAGAAGTGCTGTGATGGCAACTCCGGGCAGCACTCCAACAAGCTGGGAGGCTCTGAGGACTGCGAAGGGGACAAAGCAGGTCTGCTGGAGTCCAAAAAACTGAGGATAAGGATCAGGATAGCAGGAGCTATTCACACACGCTTCTGTTCAGCCCAACATCCGGCCATGTTACGTATATATTTACTCGGCATAACATCATCTTTCACATTATGCAAAAAAATCGGGCTAACTTTAGTGTTTTGTTTTTTTTTTAATTCATGAAACGTTTGAAAAAGCGTTTGAAAAAGTATTTGAAAAATTGCTGCGCAAATACTGTGCAACATAAAAATTTGCAATGACCACCATTTTATTCCCTACAATCTCTGCTAAAAAGCATATATAATGTTTGGGGGTTCTGAGTAATTTTCTAGCAAAAAAATGTTGATTTTTACATGTAGGAGAGAAGTGTCAGAATTGGCCTGGGTGGCAAGTGGTTAATATTACTTTAAATTTCACCAAAGTGTCACCATAATGTATATGCTGCACATTTAAATCAAAGGTGTTTTGTGTTTTACAACTCCTCAGTAATGCAAATTGACATAAAAAAAAGAATTTACATCTTTAACATTGATATCATCTTCATAGAATACCACAAAAGAGGTATTTACACCATTGGGAAGAAAAGAATATAGGCTAATACAGCCCTCAAATTTTCCACTCCCGAACCCCGCCGGTAGGTGGGATTGAATGAGATTCCCTCTCCCAGCGATTACGGAGGGGAAGAAAGAAGAGAGAGCCAGCCGGATGATCAGAACGCCGAGGAACATCACTGTAACAGCTTTCATTTCAATTGTTGTGTGTTCCCTGCACTCGCTGTCACATACAGCCCTGCCTCCTGTTCCCAGGACTTTGATAGATCACCTGTCCAATCCCAGGACGTGTGACGTGTATCAAAGTCATGAGGCGGGGCTGTGTGTAATGGCGAGTGGTGGGAACACACAGCAATTGAAATGAAAGCTGTTCCAGTGATGTTCCTTTGCGCTTTGATCATCTGGTCGGCAATTCTCTTCCTCTCCTCTCTTCCTGAGCACAGGTAGGCTGCATGGTGGGCACAGGCATGCTGCATTGGTGGGAACAGGTATGCTGCATTGATGGGCACAGGCATGCTGCATTGATGGGCACAGGCATGCTGCATTGGTGAACACGGATGTGCTGCATTGGTGGACACAGGCATGCTGCATTGGTGGGCACAGGCATGCTGCATTGGTGGGCACAGGCATGCTGCATTGGTGGGCACAGGCATGCTGCATTGGTGGACACAGGCATGCTGCATTTGTGGACAGGCATGCTGCATTGGTGGACACGGGCATGCTGCATTGTGGACTCAGGCATGCTGCATTGTGGACTCAGGCATGCTGCATTGTGGACTCAGGCATGCTACATTGGTGGACACAGGCATGCTGCATTGGTGGGAACAGGCAAGCTGCATTGAGGGGCACGGGCATGCTGCATTGGTGGGCATGCTGCATTGGTGGGCATGAACACGCTGCATTGGTGGGCATGCTGCATTGGTGGACACGGGCAGGCTGCATTGATGGATACGGGCAGGCTGCATTGATGGACACAGGTGAGGCTGCATTGTTGGGCACAGGTGAGGCTGCATTGTTGGGCACAGGTGAGGCTGCATTGTTGGGCACAGGTGAGGCTGCATTGATGGACACAGGTGAGGCTGCATTCTTAGGCATAGGTGAGGCTGCATTCTTAGGCACAGGTGAGGCTGCATTGATGGACAAAGGTAGGCTGCATTGATGAACACGGGCAGGCTGCATTGGTGGGCACGGGCAGGCTGCATTGGTGGGCATGCTGCATTGGTGGGCATGGGCTTGCTGTATTGGTGGGCACGGGCAGGCTGCATTGGTGGACAGGCAGGTTGCATTGTCATATATCTGCTTCTAAAAACAAGTAGTGACAATAAGTCCAAAGTGCCCTACTGGGCAGTGCTGCCCATCCAAATGAGTAAATATATAGAAAGGTCACTTTGATCTAAATTATTATATGTGCAGTGATGATCTTCCAAATTAGTGACTCCACTCCATGCAATCCAGTGCTCCACCACTGTGCAAATTGGCCGCTCATCTGAAAATTCAGTTTAAAGTGCTTTTGTTTATGTTCATTTTATTTTCATGCCAGATATAACCATATGCAGCTTCCCGACATATCTCTCAACCGGCCATCACTATGCCATGGAGTGCAGCAGTGTCCTCTTGCAGTCCAAAGTTCTTCCTCAGGGATCTGATTTCACACTGCACACTTGGATTGATATCATGCACACAAGAAAAGGTTTTGGGACCTGGCAAAGGCAAGCAGTGTGTATGCAGCATGTCTGCATATACAGTATGTGGCGGTTAGTATGATTTTTGTGCATGTGCACACACATACTGCTTGCCATTGCCAGGTCCCAATTTGTGTGATAGCCAGGTACCATATCATCATCATTTGATACTCCATCTCAATTTTAGTCATGGTTAGCGAACACCTCACTAGATTACCCCAAATAGGGATGTCTTGCATGTATTGGCACTTTATTGGGCTATAGTATAGAGATTAGGTTGTTCTCCCCCAGGTTGTGTAGTCGGATATGCTCAAAGCAGATCAATGGCTTGGTAGTGTCATTATTTCAGAAACAAGATCCAACACTGCATCTGTAAGTAGCAGTATTGTTCAGTAGGCAGGGGCTCCTTCTGCTTCTTTAGACTCGGTTCAGACTACTGCAACCTGAAAGTCGTGCAACCTGAAAGTCGTGCAACTTACAGTTCGACTCTTCCAGGTGACTTCCTGGCGATTTTCTGGCGACTTGATGTGACTTGAGTATTACTTTTAAGCGACTTTAAAGTGAGGAGGGGCTACACTGCAGGGAATGCCTGGGTAATCTACCTGTAATGTCGGATCCAAATCACACCAATATAGATGAGGATCCAACTTGGAGGCGACTTTCATTAAAGTCTAAAAGCACAAGTCGAATAGAAGTCGCCAGGATAGAAGTAGTGCAGGAACTTTTTGTAAAGTCGGAGTGACTTCAGTAGTGCTAATTAGGACAGCTCTCATTGACTAACATGGGATTTCACATGCCATGTGACTTGGGTCTCACGGGTCGGATCCCAAGTCGTGGCAGTGTGAGCTGTGCCTTATACATGTCCAAGAGGTAGAGAGGTCAGAAAAGGTCCACCATGCAAATGATTTTGGGTCAGAATAACCTGGCTAAAATAGAGATTGTGACCTGAGGGGCAGAATGGCATATGAGGAGAACACAAGTTTTCTGAGTACTTTATAGACTCACAAATGTTTAAATTAAGCTTCATTAGGCTTTCATCTTCAGGGCTGGTAGATGGGATAAGTCAGGGTAACGCAGAAAGGGCTGTGGGGTGACTACAGAGTATCTGTAATGTCCACAATGAGGCCATCACTGTCTAATGGGGGAGTAATAACTGGCAGGCATTGTAATAGTGCACACTGTTTGGCAGACCTATGCCTCCTCTCTTCTATGCCTATAGCTGTTGCACTGTATGCATCTAGATGTGAGAACCTGGATAAGGTGGATGTGTACACTGATGCTAACTTGCTTCTGGCAGATAATTCCCATTTGATCATGATTAATTATGGAAGCTAGGAATGTATTGATTCTGGTAGCTAGAATTTAACGTGTTTTGATTGTAGACAGTAAAGTGTTAATAAACCCAGGACCCTGCATTCACTATATTTGGTCTCCCACAGTACATAGAACATCTAATGTCGCGTACACACGAGCGGACCAAGTCCGGCGGACAATTCGACCGTGTGTGGGCTTCATCGGACCTGCAGCGGACTTTTTTGGTCGAAAATCTGACGGACTTTAGATTTGGAACATGCTTCAAATCTTTCCGACGGACTCGAGTGCGGTCGAAAAATCCGCTCGTCTGTATGCTAGTCCGACGGACAAAAACTGACACAAGGGCAGCTATTGGCTACTGGCTATCAACTTCCTTATTTTAGTCTGGTCGTACGTCATCACGTACGAATCCGTCGGACTTTGGTGTGATCATGTGTAGGCAAGTCCGGTCGTTAGAAAGTCCATCAAAAAGTCCGTCGTAACTCCGTCGAAAGTCCGTCAGAAGGACCGTCGCACCTTTGTTGTCGAAAAGTCCGACCGTGTGTACACGGCATAAATGCAATTATTTTAGAAAATATAAACTGCTAAATACCTTTTCTCATCAGCAGTATATATCAGTCTTGTGACGTCTATTAGTGTCCGGCTGAGCACTGGTTAAAGCTTGCAGGAGAAGTTTTCATTCTCCTCTGACTGTCCTGAGGCTGCATGACCCCTGACTCTCTAGCAATACACACTAAACTGAGCATGTGCAAAGTGCCTCCAAGGCTCTGTATTATCAGGAGTAGGGATGAGCCGAACACCCGCCGATTCGGTTTGCAGCAGAACAAGCGAATAGGCAAAAAGTTCATTCGAACAAGCGGACACCGTTTAAAGTCTATGGGACACGAATGTGAAAAATCAAAAGTGCTAATTTTAAAGGCTTATATGCAAGTGATTGCCATTAAAAGTGTTTGGGAACCCGGGTCCTGCCCCAGGGGACATGTATCAATGCAAAAAAAAGTTTTTTTCAGGAGCAGTGATTTTAATAATGCTTAAAGTGAAACAATAAAAATGAAATATTCTTTTAAATATCGTGCCTGGGGGGTGTCTATAGAATGATTGTAAAGTGGTGCAGTTTTCCCTTGTTTAGAACAATACCACAACAAAATGACATTTCTAAATAAAAAAAAAGTCATTGAAAACTGCTTGCGGCTGTAATGTATTGTCGGGTCAAGGCAATATAGATGAAAATCATTGAGAAAAAATGTCCCCCCCCCCAGTCCATTACCAGGCCCTTTGGGTCTGGTATGGCTATTAAGGGAAACGCCGCACTCAAATTTTTTTTTTAAATGGTGTGGGGGTCCCCCAGGCCTCCAGACACTATATACTCTGAACAGCAGTATATATACTATACGGCCTGCCCTATATACTCTGCAGAAAATTGGGCCTTTGGTGGTACCAAAACACTGTAAGCCCTCACAGTTACTCTTGGTGAGCACAGGAACAGGCCCTGCTGTGAAATACTATATGAAAAATTGTAATTACATGCCCCTGTCAAACAGGGGCAGAAAAATTAGGCCTTTGGTGGTGGTGGTGCCACAGCACTGTAAGCCCTCACAGTTACTCCTGGTGGGCGCATGAACGGGCCCTGCTGTGAAATATTAGATCAAGAATTATAATTACATGCCCCTGTTAAACAGGAGCAGAAAAATTGGGCCTTTGGTGGTCGTGCCACAACACTGTAAGCCCTCACAGTTACTCTTGGTGGGCGCAGGAACGGGCCCTGCTGTGAAATATTAGATCAAGAATTGTAATAGCATGCCCCTGTTGAATAGGGGCAGAAAAATTGGGCCTTTGGTGGTGGTGCTGGTGCCACAACACTGTAAGCCCTCACAGTTACCATGGTTTTTTTTCCAACGGATTTTGGCTCAAACTTGTCTTGCATACACACGGTCACACAATGGTGTCAAATTCCAAACGCCGAACGCAGTGATGTACAACACGTACGACGGCACTATAAAAGGGAAGTTCAATACCAAGTGCGCCACCCTTTGGGCTCCTTCTGTTAATCTCGTGTTTATCTCGTGTTAGTAGAAGTTTGGTGAGAGACGATTCGTGCTTTTCAGATTGTTACTGCTCTTCGGTTTGCGCTTGTGGGTTCGTATCTGGTTTTCAGTGCGTATAGTCAGTTTGTATCTGTTTTTTCAGTGCGTTCTTGTCCACTCGTTTCTGATTTTCAGCTCGCTCTTCTCAGGCCTTTCTCTTTTTCAGTACTTTCTGTTAGTTCGTTCTGACCAGCTGACCGTTTTGAAGCCATGTTGCACTTACGTACTCGTCGTAGTGTTCGTGCTGTGCAGGGGCTTGGTGTTGGGGTTCATACTTTGACAAAAGCCCAGTCCATGAACAGGGCGAGTTCATGGACAAAGATTTGGTTGCTCCAGCGTGACCAATTCTCTCATATGCCTTTGTTGCGGGAGATCCGTGAGAATAATCCTGATGATTTCAGGAATTATCTCCGGATGACGGACCCCGTTTTTCACCGTTTGTTGGCTTTGCTGTCCCCTTATATTACGAAGCAGGACACATGCATGCGGCAAGCCATCACTCCCGAGCAGAGGCTAGTCACCACCTTGCGGTACTTGGCGACAGGGAGAAGTCTGCAGGACATCAAGTTCTCGACAAGCATCTCCCCCAGGCTCTGGGGATCATTATTCCAGAGACCTGTTCTGCCATCATTCAGGTCCTGCAGAAGGACTATATTAAGGTAAGATTTCTCCTTTAACATCACATTCTATGTATTTAATGTTTGCTAATGTATTGTATTTCTTTCATCATTCCCTAATTACCATGATTGTAATATGCTGTGAATGTCCCCTTTGTCCTCATGCATGCTGGAAGTTTTTACTCCTCCTTTTTTGTCCTTCATGCATATTTGCCTTCACTAACCTCCCCAGCATGCTATCCTGGGCCCATACCCACCTAGCCTAGTCACTTAACAATGTATTTTGTCAGCTCCATAGTAGTGCTTTACCCTAAACACCCCTAAAATGTGTTTAAATGTTATTTGTGTGCTTAAATTCATGCAGAGTGCCAGAGGCTTTTTTTGGGGTCCAAAAATAATTTGCAACCCTCCCTCCCCCCAACAGCTAAGTCAACCGATACCAATCCTTTATCTGACTTTGCCAAACCCATACACACTATGTCTACCTCTTTTGTGTTCATATTTATGGATGAATTCACCAAAGCATGTAGTGCAAGGGCCTGCCTGAATACTTTCAAATGGTACTGTTTAAAGTTTTGTTCTCCTATTATCTTGATAGGTAATTGCAGAATGTAAAAAAGTGCTTCAGTTTGTACAGTGTGTATTATTTTTATTTTATTATGACACTTCTTACCTGTCCAGTGGGCTGCCAATAGTGTAAGTAAGGAGGGGCTGGCCAAATTAACACACATTATTTAGGCATTCAGCTCTCAATGAAGTGGAGAGGGTTACCTGTCCAAAACATACCCCCCCCCCCCTAAATATTTTACAATGGGCCATCAGAGGGTTTGAGGAATCTAATAAGTGGACCTTAGATTTTTGTCTTTAAATATTCCTTAAAATAAATGTTATACTGATGTTGGCCAAGAATGTTTGTGTCTAATCTGCTTGCAATGTTATGTGCAAAATTAGTAATTTTTTTTCTTGTTTGACTCCACAGTTTCCTTCAACGCCACAGGAATGGCAGTCTGTGGCTTCCCAATTTGCCCAGTGGGGGGACTTTCCCAACTGCGGAAGGGCAATTGATGGGAAACACGTCCACATTTTCCCACCCCCAAACTCAGGGTCTTACTATTATAACTATAAGGGGTTTAATAGTATTGTGATGTTGGCGGTGGTGTCGGTGACATATGAGTTTCTCTATGTGGATGTGGGGAAGAATGGTCGGATGTCGGATGGTGGAGTCATCGCTCAGACTGAGTTTTATAGACGGCTCTAGAATGGTGGCTTGGGATTGCCACCTGCTGAAGAGAACATGGAAGGACTCCCATTCCTTTTTGTCGCTGATGAAGTGTTTGGGCTGGGTGAACACCTGATGCAGCCGTTCCCGATGAGGACCCTCACCCCGGACCAGAGGGTTTTTAACTACCGGCTGGCCAGAGCCAGATAAGTGGTGGAGAATGCTTTTGGGATAATGGCCAGCCAGTTCCGCCTATTCCTCACTGCAATAAACATGGCGGAATATAAAATTAATCACATCGTTCTTGCATGCTGCATATTACATAACTTTTTAAGAAAAAATGCATCCAACTATGTAGCCTCAGTTGGGACTGAGGCCGGCTTATTCCCGGATCCAACACATCTGACAGCTCTTCAAGCTGGCCATCCTGGCTTGCCCCCCCCCCCCCCCCCAAAGCGCCTGCGAAGTTCTCGAAAAGTATCTAGAGTACTTTGTGGGTGGGGGGGCCATTGATATGCCAGACAATGTTTAAGAAACATTTTAAAAATACATTTTTTGGTTAAACTAAAATAATATTTCCTTTGATTTAATGCTTGTGTTTCTTTTAGCTGTCTCCTAGGTTCCCCAATAGGCTTTTTTTTTGGCCATTTTCTTCAATAGTGCAATCGTAATTTATTTATTAGCTGTCTCCTAGGTTCTCCAATAGGCTTTTTTTTTTGCCCATTTTCTTCAATAGTGCAAACGTAATTCATTTGATACATGAGGTGACAATCTCTTCTTCAGCGAACTATTATGTTGTGGGTTTGCTACACACACACCTTTTTTTTGTTGTTAATGTATGTAATGCATTAATGATAAAAAGATTCATCATTCTCCGCACCATGAATTAATTTTTGAGAGTCCAGAAAATGGCGTGATTGTGGCAAATTATAAAGCACTGTGGGAGTTATTTACTAAAGGAAAATCCACTTTGCACTCCAAGTGCACTGCAAAAGTGCACTTGAAACTGCACTGAAAGTGCACTTGTAGTGCAAAGTGGATTTGCCTTTAGTACATAACCCCCATTGTCACTGTAAACACCAAATTAGTACCAAAACTGCTATTGAGCATTGAAAGAAGAAGCCACACATTGTTGATTTTAATATTTTTTACTCTGTGCACATTCACATGTGCTTTAGAAAAGGGTTTTTGAACAAACCAACATATTTTTGCAATAACATTTTGGGTATAGACAGTACAAATAGCCTTTTTGTGTTAAATAGCCATGTTTAAAACCATAAAACAATACACAACTCAGGAACTTATAAAGTTCAACTTTGACAAAGTGAAGGCAATATCAGACATTAGTATGTCCAAACCGTGTTGATCTTGCCTTCATCAGATGGGTTGATGACACCCCTGTGAAAGCCAAATTTTGAACATGCACACAAATTGAGAGTCAAAATGGGGATTTCCCTCCAGATCCCATGCCTAATGTCAACATGTGCTAGCTCCCATCATGGGGGATCAATGGACGTGTTTCGGGGGTGCAACCCCTTCCTCTCAGCTACTTTAGTTGCGAGGAAAGGGTTGCACCCCCAAAACACGTACGTGTTGACACACTGTGTGCATCTTCAAAATTTGGCTTTCAAGATACTTAAAAAATTGGTGAAAAATCACAAAAAATGAAGACTTTAGGTGTTGTTTTTTTTAGACTCGGCCTAAAACATTGATTATGTTTTTGATTATTTTTTCAATATCATTGATGTCTTCCTTGATCTTTTGTAAATCACGATTGCATACCATGATCTCCCCAATGAGGACTTGTGCACTTGCACTTGTGAAATGCAAATCTTCTTCCACAACATCCACATCACCTAAAATAAAAAAAACACACCAATGTATTATAAGTATGCAGGCATCCATCTATTACCTGAAGCTGTGGTCTCAGACACTCACCTGTTGTGGTCACTATTTCACCCACTTCATAAACCTCTCCTTCCTCCACATCCTCAGATTGTGGTGTGGGGATTTCCTTTTCTTTAGGAGGTTGGTGGTCCCTGGTGTCCTCTGATGTCCTGAGTCTTTTCTCCTCTATGTGAATAAAAAAAATGTATACTTAGCACACAGATATTTGAGGGCAGAAATATTAATATGAAACATTGCTTTTTGGGCAGAGTTCCAAGCTGAAGCCATTTTTTTCTACAGCTGGAATACTTACCTTTTTTGTACAATTTTCACACATGGAGAGACCCCTAGTATCCACTGGAGCACCTGTGTGGGACACCCTAAAAAGTTTGTTCTGGTGTCCCACACTAGTGCTCCTGCGTTCAGATGTGTAAACAGCTGCTGAGTGTCCTCTCCTTACACTGAATCAAGTTTGCATTTCATTCTAGTTACAAACCCATCTAGACAACAATGTACTAAACTTATTTTAATACAAATAGCCATGAACAAATGTAGTTAACCTGGATCTGCCCCAAACATCGTATTAGTGGGCGAACAAACGATGTTTACTACGAACGATTACTGTGCCCACGAACCTGAAACTTGCCATTTTAAACTGTACAAAAGTAAAGAAAAGCACATGGAGCAGCATGCAAGTAATAATAATAATAGGAACACGACAACTACTTGCTCTTTTGAAGAACTCTCTTGATCCTTCTGTACTGATCCTGCTCCCTCAATTTCAGGTCTGACCAGCGTTTTCTCAGTTGATCCTTGGATCGCCGTACCCCAAAATTCTTTTTCAGACTTTTCACAACTTTAGTCATGATCTTGGCCTTTCTGACATTTGGGTTTGGGTAAGGTCCATGCTTCCCATCATAGTCGGCCCTCTTCAAGATGTCCACCATCTCTACAAGGGACATATTTGAGGCCTTAAATCTCCGGGATCGGGACGTTCGTGGCTCCGGGCTTTCGTCGTTGCTGCTGCTGTCTGCATGCACTTGCTCTGTCTCCGCCATGTGCTCTCCCACTGCGCCGAAAGAAAAGGGGCGGGGAATAGACTGGAAAGAACGTCTGGGGCGGGCCGAGTTTCACGCATGCACAGTGTATATAAAGCGTAAGATGCGTGCGTTGTGTGTACGATCTGTGAGCGGAGGAAGGAGTAGCAGAAGCGCCGATCATTCTAATGAAGGTACAATTTTAACTTGGTGCATCAGTGGCCTATACTGCTTATAGATTGAGGCCTATATTGGGACAAGATTATGAGCGTTTAGCCTGACATTAGGGTTTGTCTTGTGTTGTGTCTTACATAGTTACATAGTTACATAGTTAGTAAGGTTGAATAAAGACACCAGTCCATCCAGTTCAACCTGAGTGAGTGTGTGTCTACAACCCTGACCCTGACCCTTGTCCCTAACCCTGTACATCGCACACTCACATCAGTCCCTACCCTCAATCCAAGGTCCCCATTCATATACTAGGGCCAATTTTGGACAGAAGCCAATTAACCTACCAGCATGTCTTTGGAGTGTGGGAGGAAACCGGAGTACCCGGAGGAAACCCACGCAGGCACAGGGAGAACATGCAAACTCCAGGCAGGTAGTGTCGTGGTTGGGATTCGAACCAGCGACCCTTTTTTACTGCTAGGCGAGAGTGCTAACCACTGCACCACTGTGCTGCCCCAGAGAAAATGGATGGCTTCAATGATCATACCTTTCTACCCCTGTTCAAAGACAAGTACAGGGAGCTGCCCTGTCTGTGGCAGGTGAAACATCCGCATTATAATCATAAACAAAAGAGGCAAGGAGTGATGGAGAAACTGCTGGAGTTGGTGAAGCCGGTGATCCCCACGGCAACCATCCCCAATTTAAAGGCCAAAATTTGTGGGCTGAGGAGCACTTATAATAGGGAGCGCAATAAGGTCCAAGATTCCATGAGATCAGGAGCAGCAGCAGATGCCATTTATGTCCCCAGGCTGTGGTAATACGGCAGACTGCGTTTTTTGTCAGACCAGACTGAAGTCTGGCAATTCCTCTCAACCCTTCCTTCCACTCTTCCTTCCACGCTTCCTTCCACCCCAGCTGAGGCTTCCGACGTCCAACCTGGGCCTTCCAGCTAGGAAGAAGTGGAGGAGCCCAGCTTGAGTCAGGTATAGCATTGTTTAAAATATCTCTGGTCGTAAAATTAATGATGTTAACTAGAAGTTATTATTGATCACTAATTCAATAAAGAGATCGCTGATTCAATAAAGTGTTTTACATATCAATAGACAGTAGTGGTCAAAAATGTTTGGGACAAGAATGAAAAATGCTGGGGTCAGAATGATAGTCTTTTCTATTTGTTAACATTCAACCGTCATGAGCTGAAAATTGTGTGTGATTGATGAACAAAAAACTAAAACTTTGTCCCTTTTTCATACACAGGAAAGTCTCAGGAGGCCGTGGAATGTGGCAGCCAGGAGGTGGTGGGGGAAAGTGGCAGCCAGGAGGTGGCCCGGCCCAGTAGCCTTACCGAATCCCAAGTCCTTCCCCTCTGCCTTCCATCCAAAAGGCCCAGGAAGGGGAGTAATATGCAAGAGGCAGCACTTGGGCTGATTCGGAGGCTAAGGTGGCCCTCGGAGCCACCCCCACTCCTCAAGAGGCTTTTGGCTGCATGACTACCAGCAAAATGCAGCAAATGGAGGAGGGTCAATGCCTCATTTGTGAGGAAATAATGTATACGACACAAAATAAGGGGTTGAGGGGCCAACTCACAAACAAAACACACCTGTGTGAGTTGGACCATCCTCCTCCTCCTCCACCTCCTGCCACACCTCCAACACCACAGCCTGGAAGCAAGCGTGTAAGGAAGAGTGGAAGTAAGACAAGAAAGTGATGGCTAGGGTTCAGTCTGGTCTGACAAAAGACGCAGGCTATGGTATGACCACAGCCTGGGGACATATATGTCATCTGCTGCTGTTCCTGATCTCTTGGACTCCTGGACTGGATTGTGCTCACTATTATATGGACTCCTCAGGCTACCAATTTTGGCTGGAAAATAGCTTCGCCAATTTCACCAGTTTCTCCAGCATTGCCTTCCTCTTTATTTTCTTATGACCCATAATAAATGACTATTTTTTTTCACAAACACTTGCCTATGTATTTTACTTCAAAAAGGACAGTTTGTTTGTGAGTAGGCAGGTACATTTCAAAAATACTATGTCAAATTAACAAGGGACACCAACACAGGTTAAAAAAATACAAGATAATAATGGTGTTGTGGTAACTTGACACTCAAAAATAAAAACAATATTATGGAGAGCACTAGAAAAAAAACAAAAAAAACCAAGGAGCTCTTGATAAAAAAAAAACACTATAAACCAAAATTAAATACATTATTATGGAGATCTGACAAAAACCAAAAAATAAAATATTCAGGAGATCACGAGATAATAAAGAAATCAGTTTGTTAGAACTCTGTGTGAATATGAGCAGCAAAACAACTTCATTATTCTAGTATTCTAAAGAAGAAGAGAATGCGCTGCATTAAAAGATGTAAAAAATTCCAGCGTGACGAATGTGCTATCTCCATTATGAACGCTAGTTTTACCAGACCGAGCGCTTCCGTACTTGATTCTGAGCATGCGTGGAATTTTGTGTGTCGGAATTGTGTACACACGATCAGAATTTACAAGAACGGATTTTGTTGTCGGAAAATTTGAGATCCAGATCTCAAATTTTTTGTGTCGGAAATTCCTATGGAAAATGTCCGATGGAGCCTACACAAAAAGCTCCCATCGAACATTTTCCGAAAATCCGACAATGTGTACGGGGCATTACGCTTGGGCGCAAGAACGGGCCCTGCTGTGAAATATTAGATCAAGAATTGTAATTACATGCCCCTGTTAAACAGGGGCAGAAAAATTGGGCCTTTGGTGGTGGTGGTGGTGCCACAACACTGTAACTCCCCACAGATACTCTGGTTGGGTGCAGGAACGGGCCCTGCTGTGAAATTTTGGATTAAAAATTGTAATTACATGCCCCTGTTAAACAGGGGCAGAAAAATTGGGCCTTTGGTGGTGGGGGTGCCACAACACTGTAACCCCTCATAGATACTCTTGTTGGGCGCAGGAACGGGCCCTGCTGGTAAATATTAGATCAAAAATTGTAATTACATGCCCCTGTTAAACAGGGACAGCCTAAATGGGCCTTAGGCAGTGGTGGTGGTGCCCCAAACCAAAAATATTGTTGGAAGGTAGCATCATCAAGATTGGGGAGGAATAGGATAGTCACTCAGCATAGGCAGTCTTCAAGGCATCCCACATCCATAGAAAATTCAATCGGTTACATCTGCATCAGGTGCTTGATAGCTGCTGATCCAAGACTGATTCATTTTTATGAATGTGAGTATCAACGGAGCCTGTGGACAGGTGCACGCTATGATCCATTACAAACCCTCCAGCAGCACTCAATGTGCATTCAGAAAGAACACTGGATGCAGGACAGGCCAGTAGCTCAATTGCATATTGAGCAAGTTCTGGCCAGTGGTCCATCCTCAAGACCCAGTAACCCAGTGAATGCTCTGTTGGAAAGGTCTCTGTCACAGACCTAGCCAGAACAGAGGCTGTTGGAGAGGACTGTATGCAAGCCTGTTGCCATTTGATTATTGGCCCTGGATTTTCAATGGATTCATTCTGTTGGGACACATCCTGTGAGGAGATGCTGGTGTCATCAACCTGTGTTTATGTTAATTGAATGAGCTAATGACATTGTCCTCTATACAATGTAGGAGACGGGACGACTGCTATAACTGTGTGAAGCTCGGTGACCACAAGTCTGGGCGAAAGGTCATGTCTCAGTCACCTAGGCTGTATAAAGGATTAGATAATTAGCTCATGTTAATTAGGTTACGTTTGTATTGTTAGAGTAATCTTCTCCTGTGTATATAAGACTGTATTCTGGTTCTGAATAAAGTCAGTTCTTGGTAGCAACAAGCAAGCGTCGCCTTGTTTGTGCTCAGAGAGGTTGGGATATCTGTATACAGACTGGGAGGAAGTGGTATATGACGGAAGCACTCAAGCGGAGTGTGGGACGTTCCGTGACATTGGTGGCAAGCAGCGGGAAAGCTTCCTGCAGTCTGGGACATCTAAACTTCCATCTGGATCCAAGGTCCAGATAGCAGGAGAGGAGAGGTACAGATACCAGCCGCCATGGATGAGGAATTCAGAAGGAGGTTGCGAGAGATGCAGATACAGCACAGAGGACCAGTATCGGAGCAGGTCCTGCTGGGATGGTGTGATTCTATTCGCTGCAAACTCTGGAAGGAAGTGCTAGCCCGTGAGCAGCGACACCAGGGAAAAGTTCTCCCCTCCATCGAGGAAAGGTACTGGTCGCAGTACGGACTGCGGGTGCGGTTTTTGGGAGAAAAACCACACAAGAAGCAGACAGCTGAATTAAGCAGGCTGGTCTGGGCAGAGATAAAGCTGGATGAGAGCTACAGAGCCCTCCGGTGGCATGTATCCCAAGCATGTCCCTGGATAGCAGGTAAAAGTCCAACGGAAGGCTTAAGCTACGGCGGCTTGGGACTGTTGTTTGTGAAGCTGACAGGGGACCCAAACTTTGGGAGTGATTTGGAGCGGCGGGTGGACGAAATCATGGATTTCAGAGAAGGGCTACTGAACATTTTGGAAGTGCACTGGGCACAGGAAGATTTGGAGTTTCTGGCCGTTCAGGAATGGGAGCTAGAGATCGCCTACAGACGGCTGCTAGACATTGCTCAGTGCCAGGGCTGGGCTCCCTTTGGCTGGGACTATCAGGAAATACCAGCTGACAACCCTGAAATCCTGGCTGAAGAGTCGGCAATGTGGCAGAGCAATAGTGTGCTTTGCCAACCTGCCCCCACAGCTATGGAGGCAGAGGTCTTATGGCGGATGCAGCAAGTGCTTACTGACCTTGATGATCCTGTTTCTGCATGGGATGATCTTGGATGGAGGAATGTGCCTGTCCAGCAGCATGCCAGAGAATCTGCAGTGGAAAATCTGGAGATTGCCATCCCCAAAGCTGAAGTGCTGACAACAGGGCAGAGCTCTGCTAATCTCTGCCCAGCACTGATAACATCTTCTGGGTTCCATGGACAGGAGATGGTGAACCTCCATCCCCAGACACCAGTTGCAGAGACAGGGGATTTGATAGACTTTTCTGCTGAGGAAAAACCATCGGGTGAGCCCCCAGCAGAAGAGTTGGGATTAGGGCCAAACTTCATTGCGCTCTGCTCAGCACTGATGGCATCTTCTGAGTTCCACGGACAGGAGAGGGTGAACCTCTATCCACAGACACCAGTTATAGAGGTAGGGGATTTAATAGACTTTTCTGCTGAGGAAGAACAACCTGATGAGCCTCCAGCAGAAGAGCTGCTATTGGGGCCAAACTTCACTGTGCTCTGCCCCGCACCAACAGCAGTATCTGTGGAGTTACAGGGAACTTCCCCAGTTGAAGCACCGGCAACCGGGCAGAGTGCTACCAACCTCTGGCCATCACCTGCAACAACTACAGAGTTCCAGGGAGGTGGGGCAGTCGGCCTCCCTCCCCAACAGGTAGCCAGAGCAGATGGTGTGGGGTTTCCAGCAGAAGGGCTGGCAACAGGGCCGAGGACTGCTGGACTCTGCCCTCAACTAACAGAGGATGGATTTCCTGTGGGGTGCTGGGCAGTGGGCCCCGATCCCCAACAGCATGACAGAGTGAGCCCAGACACCCTGTCTTCTCTCCAGCGGCAGAAAGGATTCCAGGGAGAAGAGCCAGTCCAGGCCTCTCCCCAGCGGCAGATATGTTCTCTGAGAGAGGCAGAGGTTGGCTGGGTGAGTAATACTCTGTTTGGAACAATTTGTTTGGGGTACTGTTTGGGTACAGGCAGTAGAGGACTGGAACTATGGACTAACTTCGGAGTCAACCCGTCTGGGGTCTCCTCCTGTGTTAGTCTCCTGCCGAAAGGGGAGAAATGTCACAGACCTAGCCAGAACAGAGGCTGTTGGAGAGGACTGTATGCAAGCCTGTTGCCATTTGATTATGGGCCCTGGATTTTCAATGGATTCATTCTGTTGGGACACATCCTGTGAGGAGATGCTGGTGTCATCAACCTGTGTTTATGTTAATTGAATGAGCTAATGACATTGTCCTCTATACAATGTAGGAGACGGGACGACTGCTATAACTGTGTGAAGCTCGTGACCACAAGTCTGGGCGAAAGGTCATGTCTCAGTCACCTAGGCTGTATAAAGGATTAGATAATTAGCTCATGTTAATTAGGTTACGTTTGTATTGTTAGAGTAATCTTCTCCTGTGTATATAAGACTGTATTCTGGTTCTGAATAAAGTCAGTTCTTGGTAGCAACAAGCAAGTGTCGCCTTGTTTGTGCTCAGAGAGGTTGGGATATCTGTATACAGACTGGGAGGAAGTGGTATATGACGGAAGCACTCAAGCGGAGTGTGGGACGTTCCGTGACAGTCTCCAAGTCTGCTTTTGCCCCTAGATATTCCTGCACCATATAATACAGACGCTGGCGATGGTTGTTTGAACCATTTAGACCTTGGCGCTGAGGACTGAAAAATTGTCTAAAGGCATCGGTCAGCCGGCCACCTTCTCCACCGCTCTTTCTCTGACTGAACAAAGCCTCAGCAACACGTTGTCCAGCACCAGGAAATTGTAACCTCTCAGGGTCTGGAAATTAATTGCACAAACCTTTCTTCAAGGCCTCCTGAAGACGTTTCATCCTCTGCGAAGACAGGATAGGTTCTGCAACCTTACCCTTGTAACGTGGATCAAGAAGGATTGCCAGCCAGAAATTATACCTCAAATTCTAGGGTCCTTTCGCAGGCTTTGTAGAATCAGGGAGGCCATGCAGCGTAAGTTTGCAGAGGCATTCGATTCTGGGTCACTAAGGATCACATGATCTGTAACAACCTCCTCCCAGCCACGTACAACTCCTTGGGTTTCTGGGGACTGAAAACCATCCCTTGAAGACTGCTGCTGAGTGTTATCCTCCACGTCCATGCTGACACAATCCTCCTCCTCTTCTTCCTGTGTGTTTGGTGGGCCTACAGAAATACTATCTGGATAAAGGGGGCCTTGAGAGGTAAGGAAGTCCTCCTCTTCCTCCCGCTGTTCTACCTCAAGTGCCCTGTCCATTATTCTACAAAGTGTGTGCTCCAACAGGAAGACAAGAGGGACAGTATCACTGATGCATGCATTGTCGCATACAACCATTCCTGGCTGAAGCTGGCATGGCGTCAACCACCTCTAAGCCTGCCCCTGCAGAGCTGACAGAATCTCTGCCCCAGTGTGGCTCCTGTCCCCTAAGCAGACCAACTCAAGCACCGCATGGCATCTTTTTGAATGACTGCTTGTGTAGCCCCTTGAACGCTTATGGAGCACTGCTGGTTCAGAGGACAAATCTGCAGAAGAGGCCATAGAGGAGGAAGAAGAGGAGGGGGTGGAGGACAGAGCTGTGGTGGAATCACCACTAGCATTTTGGAGACGTGGTGGCACAAGCTCCAACAATACTGAACCCTGTCCTGCATCCTTCCCAGTTGCCAGCAGAGTTACCCAGTGCACCGTGAAGGAAAGGTAACGCCCCTGCCCATGCCTGCTGGACCATGAGTCAGCAGTAATATGCACCTTACTGCTGACCGCCCTGTCCAACGAGGCCAAAACATTGCCTTCCACATGCCGGTAGAGAGCCGGAATGGCTTTCCGTGAAAAGAAATGGCTTTTTGGAACCTGCCACTGAGGTACAGCACATTCCACAAATTCATGAAAGGGGGCAGAGTCTACGAGCTGAAAAGGCAGTAGTTGCAGTGCTAGCAATTTGGCCAAGCTAGCATTCAGATGCTGAGCATGTGGATGGCTGAGACCGAATTTCTTTTTACGGTTTAGCAACTGGGGTAGAGAAATTTGCCTACTAAAATCAGATGGTGGTGTACTGCTAGCAGATTGGCTGCAAGTACCTGTGACACCTATTGCTATATCTTCATTCCTCTCAGTGCAGGTTTTTGAGAGGACTCGAGGTATAGTGGGTTTGGAGATCCCAGATGAGGAGCAAGGAGAAGTATGCCTTTTCTTTGATGTGGGTCTTTCAAGTGCTGTTGCCAACGGACTGCATGGGAGGTCGTCATATGTCTGGTCAAGCATGTGGTGCCCAAGCGGCTGCTGTTCTGGCCATGCTTGATCTGCTTCAGGCATAGGTTGCAAACAGCAACGGTGCGATCTGCTGCACACGTGTTGAAAAAGGCCCACACCAGGGAACTTTTCAAAATAAGCAGAGAGTCAGCAACGCCCTGCACCTGCGGAGCTCTGTGGTGTGATGCAATAGGGTGGCTGCCCTTAAGCTGCCCCCTAGAGGACATCCTGCCTTGTTGGAGTTGTGCCTCCTCCTCCTCCTCTCTTCTATCAGGCACCCAAGTAGAGTCAGTGATCTCATCATCCCCTCCCTCCTCGTCACTGGAGCAAACTTGGCAGTATGCTGCAGCTGGGGAACATGACTACCAGTTTCTTGTCCTTCTTGGGCCTCTCTCTAGGCTCACGTTACTCCCTTCCTCAACCTGGGAACCAACATCGGAGCTTTCAAATTGCTGCGTATCCTCCAGCAGCATGTAACTGACACTGTGGTCGAATAGTTCGGGGGATTCCTCCGTGCATGATTGTGTGGCTATGGAAGGAGTGACTGTGGACAAGGAGCAGATGGAATAGGCCACTTTGGCAGCTGTATTGGAAGGCAAACTACTCTGAGCCTGGGTGACAGAGGATGAGAAGGATGAGGACGGCTTTGTTATCCACTCCACCAACCATTCTGCATGTTCTGGCTCCATAACACAGCCAGCAGCAGAAAAAAAGGACAAGCGTGCCCCACAGCCACCTGCTGAGGATGCACCATGTCCACGACCAGCACTGTTGACTGTAGATGCAGAGCCTGCTTGCCCTCTTTTAGTGGCCTGTGAGCATCTGCTTCTCCGTGGCGCCTTCCGGACATGATGTATATTTTGTTTTGCAACACCACACTACACTGTATTAGATACTGTGTACACCACCAGAAGTGTAGTAGCAACTGTACTATGGCTGCACTGTATTGTGTACACCACCAGAAAAGTAGTAGCAACTGTACGACGGCTGCACTGTATTGTATACACCACCAGAAGTGTAGTAGCAACTGTACTATGGCTGCACTGTGTTGTGTACTGTATATGCCACCAGAAAAGTAGTAGCAACTGTACGACGGCTGCACTGTATTGTATACACCACCAGAAGTGTAGTAGCAACTGTACTATGGCTGCACTGTGTTGTGTACTGTATACGCCACCAGAAAAGTAGTAGCAACTGCACTGCGGCTGCACTGTATTGTGTACTGTGTACACCACCAGAAGTGTAGTAGCAACTGCACTACGGCTGCACTGTATTGTATACTGTGTTCACCACCAGAAAAGTAATAGCAACTGCACAATGGCATCACTGTATTGTGTACTGTGTACATCACCAGAAAAGTAATAGCAACTGCACTACAGCTGCACTGTATTGTGTACTGTGTACACCACCAGAAAAGTAGTAGCAACTACATTATGGCTGCACTGTATTGTGTACTGTGTACACCACCAGAAAAGTAATAGCAACTGCACTATGGCATCACTGTATTGTGTACTGTGTACATCACCAGAAAAGTAATAGCACCTGCACTACGGCTGCACTGTATTGTGTACTGTGTACACCACCAGAAAAGTAGTAGAAACTGCACTATGGCTGCACTGTATTGTGTACTGTGTACACCACCCGAAAAGTAGTAGCAACTGCACTACGGCTGCACTGTATTGTGTACTGTGTACACCGCCATAAAAGTAGTAGCAACTGTACTACGGCTGCACTGTATTGTGTACACCACCAGAAGTGTAGTAGCAACTGTACTACAGCTGCACTGTATTGTAATAAAATTCAGAAAGTCGCGCTGGAAAAATGGTGAGGGTGGCAACAAACAAGTGCCTTAAAAGCCTCATAAAGAAATATGAGGATAAGTGATAATCACTGAGCAAATACTTCAATAATAATCAGTGTATCAATGTACCACAATAAAATTTATGAAACACAGATATTACTTTCTATGTCCGTGAAAAAAGAAAAGAACAATAATGTGACTTAGTGTAGGCAACAAGTGAATGCCTCAAAACGCTAGGACAAAATATAACAATGTGACAAGTAGGTGCCTCAGAAAACCATAACAGAACACAGGGAAAACTAGAAAAATAATATTCAATATGTAGAATGAACAGATCTTATGAGACCCAGAGATTGTCCATGGCTGTACCAAAAACAATAATGATTATAGTCCATACATGCTGTATAGCACAAATACAAATTAAGTGATAAATGTCCCCAAGTGCTGAGTGAATATTGAAAAAACTTGCTGCAGTGAATAGGGTGCGTAGACGGACCTCCACCTTTCAAAACTGCTGCCTCTTACCAGAAAAAGTTGGTCTATTAGTTATAGGAGACCTTAATGGGCAGATGGCTGCAACCCCAGCCAGGGATCTGTACAACAGGCACTAGATGTCATCCGATTTCCAGGGACTCTCTCCGCCAGTCATACCACAATGGATAAGATGTGTCACCATAGAAGAGATAAAGAGCTCCACATAGCATAAAATCTAACGTTTATTGAGTAAAAAAGCCAAAGATTGCACTTACAGAAATCGGTTGTGTAAAGGCATGTAAAGAAAGCCGGCCGGCTCCAGAACGACCCGTAACTTCCGGGTACTCGAATCGCGGTGTCGTTGGGACGTAGCTCCTCCTCCCACCACACCACCAGAAGTGTAGTAGCAACTGTACTATGGCTGCACTGTATTGTGTACTGTGTACACCACCAGAAAAGTAGTAGCAACTGCACTATGGCTGCACTGTATTGTGTACTGTGTACACCACCAGAAGTATAGAAGCAACTGCACTACGGCTGCACTGTATTGTGTACTGTGTACACCACCAGAAAAGTAATAACAACTGTACTACGGCTGCACTGTACACCACCAGAAAAGAAATAGCAACTGCACTATGGCTGCACTATATTGTGTACTGTGTACACCACCAGAAGTATAGAATCAACTGCACTACAGCTGCACTGTATTGTGTACTGTGTACAACACCAGAAAAGTAATAACTGTACTACGGCTGCACTGTACACCACCAGAAAAGAAATAGCAACTGCACTATGGCTGCACTATATTGTGTACTGTGTACACCACCAGAAGTATAGAAGCAACTGCACTACAGCTGCACTGTATTGTGTACTGTGTACAACACCAGAAAAGTAATAACTGTACTACGGCTGCACTGTACACCACCAGAAAAGAAATAGCAACTGCACTATGGCTGCACTATATTGTGTACTGTGTACACCACCAGAAGCATAGAAGCAACTGCACTACGGCTGCACTGTATTGTGTACTGTGTACACCACCAGAAGTGCAGTAGCAACTGCACTAGGGCTGCACTGAATTGTGTACTGTGTACACCACCAGAAGTGCAGTAGCAACTGCACTACGGCTGCACTGTATTGTGTTCTGTGTACACCACCAGAAGTGTAGTAGAAACAGTACACAACGGAATGCACTGTAGATATAGGCTACACTGGATGCAGAGTATATATATATATATATATATATATATGAGAATGTGTATATACAGTGTGTGTATATATATATATATATATATATATATATAAAATACACCGCCTGAAGTATATTAGAAATAGTACCACGGAATGCACTGTAGATATAGGCTACCCTGGATGCAGAGTATATATATATATATATATATATATATATATATAATTAGACTGACTGTGTGTATATATATATATATATATATATATCAAATACACTGCCACTAACTGAATAACCTGCCTGCTTAATCTAAATCAAGCTATCTCTCCGTCCACACCAACGGGCCGCCGTGTAGGCAGCCTTATATAGTGTGGGGACTTATGTAGTGAGTGGACTTAGTCCTCCTGAGCCATGATTGGCCAAAGGCACCCTGCCTTTGGCCAAATATGGCTCTCTTAGAGGGCGCTGGGATTGGCCAAAGCATGCAGGTCAGGTGCATTCTTTGGCCAATCATCATACAGCAATGCACTGCGATCTTGCAGTGCATTATGGGGCGTTCTGCGGTGCTCGGATTTGTCGCGAACACCCCATAATGTTTGTTCTTTGGCGAACGGACAAACACCCGATGTTCGAGTCTAACTTATGTTCGACCCGAACGTTGAGCTCATCCCTAATCAGGAGATGGATTGGGGACTGTGGAAAGAAGAGGAGGATCAGAGAAGACAGGATCAAACAGCCATTTTACACAATGTGCAGAATTAACCTCTTATGTTCCACAGTGAGTATAACAAGCATGCTTTACTGCATATACAGACTGATTTTACTGTTGTGGGTTTAGTAACACTTTAAGTAACTATATTTGTCTATAGATAATGTGGTCTAGGCTAACATTATTTGGTTTTAAGACCATGGTAATGTAAGCTAAGAGAAAAGAGGAACATCATTTCTGACTCAAGGGAGGTAAACATGTGCATCAGTGCAGAGTGGTGCAAGCTTTTTTTAATGGCTAAAAATCCATCAGGCTCTAGAGCCTTTTTAGGATTTCAGAGATTTAAATGAGGATACCACCTCCTCATTTGGAATGCTATAATTAAAGTATATATGAACCTTTACCTTGTGTAGCCAGGTGCTGGGTACAGCAATATGGAAAAAGGAGACATCGCCTTTTATTTTTCTCTCCCTCTACTGAGATACTAATGTTATGCCGCGTACACACGATCGGAATTTTCGTTGGAAAAGCCTTGGATGGTTTTTCCAACAGAATTCCGCTCAAGCTCGTCTTGCATACACACAGTCACACCAAATTCCGACCGCAAAGAACGCAGTGACGTACAACACGTACGACAGCACTAGAAAAGGGAAGTTCAATACCCAATGCACCACCCTTTAGGCTCCTTCTGCTAATCTCATGTTTATCTCGTGTTAGTAGAAGTTTGGTGAGAGACGATTCACGCTTTTCAGCCTCGTGCTTTTCAGATCGTTACTGCTCTTCAGTTTGTGCTTGTGGGTTTGTATCTGGTTTTCAGCGCGTGTAGTCAGTTCGTATCTGTTTTTCAGTGCGTTCTTGTCCGCTCATTTCTGATTTTCAGCTCGCTCTTCACAGGCCTTTCTGTTCTTCAGTCCGTTCTGTTAGTTCGCTCTGACCAGCCGACCGTTTTGAAGCCATGTTGCGGTTATGTACTCGTCGTAGAGTTCGTGCTATGCGGAGGTTTGGTGTTGGGGTTCTTGCTTTGACCCAAGCCCAGTTCATGAATAGGGCGGGGAGGAGTTCATGGACAAAGAATTGGTTACTCCAGCATGACGCAAAGCCTCCTGGACTTGTGCCCAAGTGGAACAAAGACCACGGAGATGCTCCTCTAGTGCAGGAATACTCTGCGGAACAAACAAGTCAGGCAACATGGAAGGTTGGAAACCATAATTTGCCATAAACGGAGACAATTGGAAGCAGAATTCAAGGCACTGTTGTGAGCAAACTCTGCCCATGGTAATAGGTCTGACCAGTTGTTGTGATGGTCAGAAATATAGCAACGTAGGATTTGGTCCAAGGACTGATTGGCTCATTCTGCTGCCCCATTAGACTGCGGGTGAGAGGAGAAAGCAAGCTGAATTCCCAGCTGTGCACAAAAGGGTCACCAGAACCGGGACACAAACTGACTACCCTTGTCCAAGACAATCACCTTGGGCAGCCCATGTAAGCGAAAGATCTCCCGAGCAAAAATGGAAGCCAGTTCCTTAGAAGTGGGCAACTTCTTAAGTGGAATACAATGACACATCTTTGAGAACCGGTCAACCACCATTAGGATAACTGTGTTGCCTTGGGAGTTGGGCAACTCCACAATGAAATCTATAGACAGGTGGGTCCAGGGCCTCTCTCCATTGGGTATGGGCTGTAGGAGGCCCACTGGAAGGTGTCGTGGAGTCTTACTCTGAGCACACACAGAACAGGCAGCTACGAAGGCAGTTACATCAGCACGTAGACTAGGCATGCATACCCCGCCCCCCCCCTTTTACTTTTTCACTTTTCTATTTATACCACACTACTACTCTCCCTCTCTAGCTACGAATAAGCATCCAAATGATGTGAAACGCATTAGCAGTCTACCACCCTGTACGTCTCTGCAATTGACTGTATGTTTGGATTTTATTGAAATAAAGACGTCCTTATCCCAGAGTGCGGCTATCCAGGATTTCTTTCTACCTCACTGCAAACCAGCAAAGCCAGCACCTGGAACCAGTTCTTACTAGGGCGGTGTCATTCCAGAGCAAGAGTGTTTGTGCGCTGCATCTCCTTTTTTCCTGTCTACTTACCTGGAAAAATCCAGGTGTGCCTTTGCCTGCTCAACACAATTGCCTATACATCGTGATACACCTTGATCGTTTTGGAGGCAACTTTTTTGCACCATGGATATCCCTTTGAACCAGACATCTATAGATATTACGTCCAACCCAGCCATTCCAGAGCCTGACATGGGGTTTAGCCAGACTCTCATGGCTCCATCCGATAACCCACTCAGATCTAGCCAGTTATGCTCGTCCCAAAATTTAGTCTCCAGCGATGTATCACTGCGGGGTACCTTCCGCAAACTTGAAAGCCTCATGGCTAAGGAGATTCGCATTTTTTGGGATATTAAGGCTTTGACCGACTACGTATCATTGAAGCAGATCCCTCGGGGTCTAAGAATAAAAAAGTTTCCTACTTTTGAGTTCACAGATGAAGAATCAAAACTTGAATGGACTAATGCACTTTCCACTTGTTCCTTTAAGTTGATGAACATCATCATAGATTTTAAGCAAAAGGAATTGAATCGCATACAGAGTGAAATGGCCCTAATCCAAAAAGACCTCATAGCACAACAACAAGCACCTGATTATGCTAATCTTGATGGGCAGTTGAACAAAAGACTGGACAAACTTGAAAGAAATGTCATTTCCACTAAAAACGATAAAAGGACAAGGGATCAATTGGATTATGACACCAACAAAGTGTACTTATGGAAAAAAAAACCTTTTCAATCCCACTATCCACGGAGGTCCACCCCAAAGAAGAGGGTCCGTTTTTCTGACACAGAGGGGGAGCGCACTTGTGATACCTTAGCAACTACCGAATCCGATTCCTCTTCTGATGGTAATCGCACCACTATCAAAACCAATCCGATATCTTTAAACCCGGGCGGACATGGCCGAAACAAGAAAAAAGGGAAGAAAAGAGGAAAACACGGAGGGGGGAAAAAGGCACAGAAGAGACAGGTACAAATCGATACCAGCTGCGCGGTCGGAAATAATGGACACCCTTAACGTAGTCAACCTTTCATCTCGCCTTCTATCCACCTCTGATATTTCCCTGTTGTGTAGGGGTTTGAATTTTTGCCCCACGAACCACTTTGATTTGTTCAACACTATTCTTGATGTGAACAGATTCGTACGGACTTTGACACTACAAAAACACTACTATATGGAGAATGAAGATGATCAAATCATCCCACATCCGAATCAAACTACTTTACAACAGAGTCTTCAGCCAACTGGTGAGTCAACTCCTTTTCCCATTTTATTTTCTGATGTATGTACATCAGTAGACCTATCATCACACTACTATATGGAGAATGAAGATGATCAAATCATTCCACATCCGAATCAAACTACTTTACAACAGAGTCTTCAGCCAACTGGTGAGTCAACTCCTTTTCCTATTTTATTTTCCGATGTATGTACATCAGTAGACCTATCAGATTTAGCTATTGAATCAAGCTCACATACACCGGCAGATAACACCAAGTGTCATACAGTATCCTTTAATTTGAAATCTGACTTTTACCCCATTAACTCCAGAGGAAAGGACATGGACACATATCAGAAATTGGTAGAGAAGGATTTGGCACAACTTGCAAAGAGCATTGTCCATAACAAATCTGGGAACCTCACTGCTGAGGAGAAAAAATCTCTTAGCAACTTACATAAAGATCCCTCGATTGTAATAAGAAATGCAGATAAAGGGGGGGCTGTGGTGATCCTAAATGCCTCTGCATATAGAGAAGAAGCTCTACGCCAGCTGTCAGATTCTTCTACCTACAGCAAACTGAAAGGTGATCCCACTGAACCTTTCAAAAAGGAGTTGGTATGTCTTCTATAGAGACAGAGCGGTCTCTATAGGCATCTTTACCCTTAAAGAGAAAGATATGTTCATCCCTGCATTTCCAGTTATGCCCATTTTCCATCACCTTCCTAAGCTACATAAAGGCCTTTCACCACTTACAGGAAGACCAATTGTAGCTGGCATTGACTCTCTAAATGAACGTTTGGGCCAATGGGTTGATCAGCAACTACAGCCTCTAGTGACTAACCTTCCTGGATATTTACGGGACACTAAACAACTTCTGTCCAAACTGAAAGGGATGTCCTGGGAGAAGAATTTTCGCTGGATCACTTGTGATGTGTCCAGCCTGTTCTCTTCCATCCCACACAGCTTAGGCCTTCGGGCCGTGGCCTTCTTTTTGGAAAGATCTGGTCTTTTTTCTCTAGTTGTGCAGGAATTTATCATCATGTGTTTAGATGATTTACTTACACATAATTTCTTTATGTTCGACGGGGAGTACTATCTCCAGAAGTGCGGCGCCTCTATGGGCGCGAAGTTCTCACCATCCCTGGCCAACCTTTACATGGGGTGGTGGGAAAGGCTCCGCATTTTTGGGGATGACAGTCCCCGCCGATTAGATACGGTGTTTTACTGTAGGTATATAGATGACCTGTTATTCATTGTGTCTGACCCACTGGTTGAAATTGATAAGTGGCTTCTTTACTTAAACGATAATAACTTGAATTTAAAATTCACGGGTAAAATGGATCCAATTTCTATTGAGTTTCTGGATGTTCTCTTCACATCGGATGGTCCTGAGGTCACTTCTAACCTATACAGAAAACCCAGTGCGGGTAACACACTCCTTAGGGCCGATTCTAATCATCCTAGACATACCATTAGGAATATCCCACTTGGACAGTTCCTAAGGCTGAGAAGAATCTGCAGTAAGGAGAGTGATTTTGATAGGGAAGCTATCTCTATGTCCTCTAGGTTTATGGACAGAGGATATTCTCCAGCTACCATCAATAAAGGTCTGTCCATAGCCAAAAAGACACCCCGTCACCAGCTCCTTGTGGATAAGATTAAAGATAGGGAGGATCCTAGGTCCCACAAGGGACCATCCTTTATCCCCACTTTCTCCACACCCTATAGTGTGGAATTCCACAAGATACAAAAAATTGTCACTAAGTATCTCCCGGTCCTGTCCAATGATCCCATCTACTCCAAAGTTTTGGCTAAGGGTATCCGCAGTGTCTCTAGAAAAGCACTATCCCTTGGTAACCTGCTGTCACCCAGCCTCTTTTCCAGCAAAAACAAATCTAAAAATTGGTTATCATTTCAGGGCACTTTTAAGTGCGGTGCTCGTAACTGTAACTATTGTCCATTTGTTAAGGGTGGAGACGTGGTGACTTCAATGTCCACAGGAAAGTCCCATAAAACTAACTCTTTTGTTAATTGTAACACACGTTATGTAATATACGTTATTACATGCACTACATGTTCCATCCAATATGTAGGGAGAACTACACGCAGGCTGAAAGACCGGTTGTACGACCATCTCTACGACATTGACAAGGACATGCCACAAACGTTGCACGTCATTGGAACAAAGTCCATCAGAAGGACACGTCTTGCCTTGTTATACAAGGCATTGACAAAATTAGGACACCACCGAGGGGGGGTGACAAATTTAGAATCTTATGCAGACGTGAAGTCCAATGGATTTTCTTTCTCAACACTAGACGACCCCTCGGGCTCAATTTCGAGTGGGATGTGTCACATTTTTATGAATAACCGTACATGCGTCCTGCGTCTTCGCATACATATAAATGACTTTACCTGTAGTTTTTGTTATCCATATCCTCAGTAGTCCACCATCTGGGATTTCACCAACATTAATCAGTTCCCCTAAATTTGTTATCATTAGAAAATTGCATCAGCCTGCTCATGCATTGTCTACTATTTACTATGTTTCATTGATATTTACATTATACATTTTTTTTACTGTTGATAGATTAGATATCCGGTTTTCGTATATTCTGCACTCCTGGTAGATTGGAAACACAATTCCCCAGGCCTAAGTTGTTTAGGCTTCAGCTTTATGCCATAACAAGTAGTAGCATTTTTTCAGCAGTTTGAGTGAGACTCCTCAAGAGACCCTTTTGAGTCTCCGAATGCACGGCATAATACCGTAAGGCTCGGTATAGACTATTTTGTCTTCTCTGCCTTTCGGCTTTATTTATTATTTTTTGTCAGTCTCACTCTGGATTTGTGGTGTCTCTATAGCGGGCTGTGGTGTCCTGCAGCACGAGAAGTGAGACTTCGGGAATTTCTAATTGCATGGTATTATGCAGCAAGGCCGCCATAACAATATATAATATAAAAAGACTGGTCTATCTAGTCAGATATACTAAACTGTAGTCCCATTGACATTAATTTTTTTGATAGTTAACTGTGATGTGCTGCAGCACTTCAAGTGAAACCCTTTCGAGTCTCCGAATACATGGCATAATGCAGTTAGGTTTGTTATAGACCATTTTGTTTTTCTCGCCTCTCGGCTTTATTATTTTTTTTGTCAATCCCACTCCAGATTTATGGTATTCCTATAGCGGGCCATGGTGTTCTGCAGCACGAAAAGTGAGACTTTGGGAATTTCTAATCACACGGCACTATGCAGCAAGGTTTCCAAATACTCATACATTTTGCATTTTTGGTAGATGGGAAACACGATTCCCTAGGCCTAAGTTTTTTTAGGCTTCAGTCTTATGCCATAGCAAGTAGCACTATATATATTTTTTCAGCAGTTTGAGTGAGACTCTTTAAGTGAGACTCTTTTTGAGTCTCCGAATGCATGGCATAATACAGCAAGGCTTGTTATGGACTTTTTTGTCCTTTCTGCCTTTTGGTTTTATTTTTGTCAGTCCCACTCTAGATTTGTAGCATTTTAATAGCAAGCCGTGGCGTCCTGCAGCACGAGAAGTGAGACTTTGGGAATCTCTAATTGCATGGTATTATGTAGCAAGGCCGCCTTAATAATATATAATATAAAAAACTAGTTTTATTTAGTCAGATACAATAAGCTATAGTCCCATTGACATAATTTTTTGACAGTCAACTGTGAGATGCTGCAGCACTTCAAGTGAGACTCTCTCATGGCTCAATGCTGTTAGGTTTGTTATAGACCATTTTGTTCTTTTTGCCTTTTGGCTTTATTATTTTTGCCAATTCCACTCTAGATTTATGGTATTCTTATAGTGAGCCATGGTGTTTTGCAGCACGAGAAGTGAGACTTTGGGAATTTCCAATCGCATGGTACTATGTAGCAAGGCCGCCTTAATAATTCTTAATTTTTCTTTTGGATGCAGGTCTGGGCTTTGTTTGATGCAGATTCTATAGCCACCCTACTATATATCTGTGTGCGTTTGAGGTTACTCTCTTTCGTGTTATTATTCAACTCAACCTATTTCAGCACATGGAGTGAGACTTATGGTCTCTATACATTTGCTGTTGTAGCATAGTCTGCCAGCATGTTGATCTATGTGGAAACTGCATTAATTTAATAGTTCATTCGGTTCTTTGTTTTGATTCCTTTGTTGGGTTTTTCTATGTTTCCTATGTGGTTGATCATACACCTTTTCATTATTGACCGCACAGCTAACATGATATTGTCATGGGAGTTTAATATCAACAACAATGGATATTTATCTATACTTTTTTGTGGTTCATCTGGTGTCTTATCCATTTTCATGCTTCTGTTTGTCTGTTTTTTACTGTTTTTTCTTTTCAGAAAGTAAAGACTTATCTGACACCAGTGCTTTGGATGCGATGCTACATGTTTGACACTTTTGACACATTTGTAACCACTCTTTCGGGTAGTTGGACCGACCCCTTTTTCAGATCTATGTATATATTTTTCACTGCATATATTTTTGTCAACTCTCTCGTCTATAAAATACAAGTGGTTAAGAATGATTGGAGGAGTTGGAGGAGTAATGTGCATATATCGCTAAATTTCATGTTTAATGTATATACATGCTGATCTCATGTCTAATATGCTTGTACTTTGATCTCATGAAAATGTGTGTATATTTCATTTAAACTGCTTATGCACATTTGCTGTTTTAGGGTTGTGAGAGTACTTTGACACCTTTTTAGCACTCCCAACTACCCAAGTTTGTTCCATTGTTGCGGCTTCACCTGCTATGGAGGGTTTTTAGCATCCAATACCTACCTTTTTCTTTTCTCTTTTTTTTTTTCAGTTATTTTTATAAGTTCGTGCTGATTTTTATTGGCATGACAGTTTTGTCTACTTATATTTTTCATTATGCATTTTGGTTAGGTTAACAATGGATGTTTTCTCTCCTCTTTTAGCAGGTGTAGTTTTTTAATGGGATCAGTATTGTTTTAATCACACTGAGAGGGTGGGTTTGCTATGCAGCACGGTGAATGGTTGTTTTACCGGCATGCATACCCCACCCTCCCTCTTTTACTTTTTCACTTTTCTATTTATACCACACTACTACTCTCCCTCTCTAGCTACGAATAAGCATCCAAATGATGTGAAACGCGTTAGCAGTCTACCACCCTGTACGTCTCTGCAATTGACTGTATGTTTGGATTTTATTGAAATAAAGATGTCCTTATCCCAGAGTGCAGCTATCCAGGATTTCTTTCTACCTCACTGCAAACCAGCAAAGCCAGCACCTGGAACCAGTTCTTACTAGGGCGGTGTCATTCCAGAGCAAGAGTGTTTGTGAGCTGCATCTCCTTTTTTCCTGCAACTCAGGTTGTACCGGAGCAGCCACAGTGGGGGATTCCAGGTGAGCCGTGCGACTCAGGAGCGTTTGTAACGTCATGGTAAACTGATCCATGCGGTGATCTTGCTCATCCAATCTGGAAAAAATATTACCAACGAGTGGATTGACTGTATCTTCTGAATTCATGGCCTTCGCCTACTGTCAGAAACCACGAACCAGACCGAGACAGAAGTACAGTAAAATCACACTTGTTTATTAATAAAAATAAAAAGGTAAATAGAGTAAGCGTAGTCAAAGCATAGCCAGAGTCCAGTAACCAGATCGGGTAGTCAGCCAAGCCAGAGCCCAGTAACCGGATCGGGTAGTCAGCCAAGCCAGAGTTCAGTAACCAGATCGGGTAATCAGCCAAGCCAGAGTTCAGTAACCAGATCGGTTAATCAGCCAGGCCAGAAGTCAGGAATCCAAGTAGAGGAACAGCAAGCAGGATAAGGAGCCAGAAGGGATGTCAGCAAAGCCAGTCTTTAAACAGGAACGCAGGAGATGGTTTCTTGTGATGTGGCCAGGGCGAAGGCAGAAATGAAGTGTGCTGGAGATCTTTAAGTAGGCGGGACTGACGAGCAGATCCACAACAACTGGTTAACTGTGGAGAGAGATGAGAGCTGGCAATTAGCCGACAGCTGAGCGGCCAGCTCAGAGAAGAAAGGCTGAGCCAGCCCTGACACCCTTCTTTCGGAGGTGGGGGGTTCCTGGTGTCCTCAGACGTCCCGAGTCTTTTCTCCCCTATGAGAATGAAACAAAAGGTATACTTAGCACACAGATATTTGAGGCCAGAAATAGGAATATGAAACATTGCTTGGAAGTGTGGTACAATTGTCTGTTTTGGCAGAGTTCCAAGCTGAAGACATGTTTTCCCTTACCAAAGCTGGAATACTTACCTTTTTTGGACAAGTTTCACACATGGAGACACCCCAATTATCCCCTGGAGTACCTGTGTGGGACACCCTAAAAATGTTGTTCTGGTGTCCCACACTAGTGCTCCTGAGTCCAGATGTGTAAACAGCTGCTAAGTGTCCTCTCCTTACATTACACTGAATCAAGTTTGCAATTCTTTCTAGTTTCAAACACATATAGACAACAATGTCCTAAACTTCTTTTAATACAAATTAGCATGACCAAATGTAGTTAACCCTGTATCTGCCAAAAACATTGTATTTAGTTGGCAAACGAACGATGTTTACTGCGACCGATTACTGTGCCCACGAACAAGAAAGTAGCCATTTAAAACTGTACGTCAGTAAAGAAAAGCACATGGGAGCAGCATGCAAGTAATAATAATAGGGACACACGACAAATACTTACTTTTTAGAAGCAGTTTCTTGATCCTTCTGTACTGATCCTGCTCCCTCAATTTCAGGTCTGACCAGCGTTTCCTCAATTGCTCCTTGGATCGTCGTACCCCAAAATTCCTGTGCAGGCTTTTCACAACTTTAGACATGATCTTGGCCTTTCTCACATTTGGGTTTAGGTAAGGTCCATACTTCCCATCATAGTCGGCCCTCTTCAAGATGTCCACCATTTCCACCATCTCTACAAAGGCCATATTTGAGGCCTTAAATCTCCTGCGGGATCACGACGTTTCGGGCTCTGGCTTTCCTCCTCGTTACTGCTATTACGCACCTGCTGTGTCTCCGCCATGTTCCTCTCCCACTGCGACAAAAGAGAAGGGGCGGGGAATATTCTAGAAAGAACATCAGGGGTGAGCGACGCGGGCGGAGTTTCACGCATGCGCAGTGTATATAATGCTAACTTGCATGTGTCGTACGTACAATCTGTGTGCGGAGGAAGGAGGACTGGAAGCGCCGAACATTCTAGCGAAGGTAACATTTTAACTTGGGACATCAGTGGCCTATACTGATTCGAGATTGAGGCCTATATTGGGATAAGATTAGGAGAGTTTAGCCTGATATTAGTGTTTTTGTCTTGTGTTTTGTCTTGCAGCAAATATGAAACAATTCAAAGACCCTGAAATCATGGGCCAGTTCATAGACAGATACAGGGATATAAGAAATTTGTGGGAGGTTAAAAACCCCTTATATCGAAATAAACCAGCTAGGAGGGCATTGCTGGAGAAACTGCTGCAATTTGTGAAGATGCAGGTCCCCGATGCAGATATTGAGTTTGTGGATAAGAAAATTGGTAGCTTGAGAAGCACGTATAAGAAGGAGCTTAATAAGGTCCAGCCTTCCATGAAATCAGGACCAGCAACGAAGGATGTGTATGTACCCAGTCTGTGGTACTACAACAGGATGCGGTTTCTGGAAGACCAGATTGAAGCCAGGGAATCACTTTCTACACTTCCATCCACCCTTCCCTCAACCCCAGCTGAGGCTTCCGAGGACCAACCTGGGCCTTCCATCCTGGAAGAAGTTAAGGAGCCCAGCTGGAGCCAGGTATAGTATTTTTTAACATATTTATTGTCCGAAAATGATTGTTGTTAACTAGATGTTGTTATTGATAACAAATGAATGATTTAACAAAAAAGTGTTTTACATAGACAGTAGAGGCAAAAAATGATTGTGAATAGAATGAAAAATGCTGGGCTCAGAATGATAGTCTTTTCTATTTATTAACATTCAATTTGCAACAGTCATGAGCTGAAAATTGTGTGTGATTTATGAACCAAAAACTAAAACTTTGTCCTTTTTTCATACACAGGAAGACCTCAGCCTGGACAGGGCTCTGGAATGTGGCAGACAGGAGGAGGAGGCGGGGGTAAGTGTCAGCCAGGAGATGGGGGTAAGTGTCAGCCAGTAGGTGGCCAGGCCCAGTAGCCTCACCCAATCCCAGGTGCCTCCCCTCCGTCTTACAACAAAAAGGGCCAGGAAGGGGAGTAACGTGGAGGAGGCAGCACTGGGCCTCATTAAGGAGGCTAATGTGGCCCTGAAAACACCCCCCCGACGCTGAAGAGGCCTATGCCTGCTATGTAGCTGCAAAATTGCAGCAAATGGAGGAGGGCCAACGCCTCATCTGTGAGAAGATTATTTTTCAGGCCCTTAATAAGGGGTTGAGGAGCCAAATGACTGATAACATGCACTTATGTGCACTCGCCCATCCTCCTCCACCTCCTCCTGCCACAAGTCCACCTCCAGAGCCACAGCTTCCAAGGAAGGCTGCAGGGAAGGCTGCAGGGAGGGCTGTAGGGAAGCATGGACGGAAGTCTGCAGGGAAGACATGAAAGTGATGGCCTGGGTTCAGTCTGGTCTGACAGAAGACGCAGGCTGTTGTAGTACCACAGCCTAGGGACATATATGTCATCTGCTGCTGTTCCTGATCTCTGGGAGTCCTGGACCAGATTGTGCTTAGGGTTGCCACCCTTTCTTCAAATCAAACCCGAACAGTTTAGCGGCGCACAGCAATTTTTTTTTTATAGTATAAACTATACATATATTTTGTTATTAAATAACATTTCTAATCATATGACGTTCATAACAAGAGTCCCCCATTTCACTGTAGTGGAGGACTCTGCAGACTCTGATGTAATGGAGAACTCTGGGGATTTAAGGGGGAACACTGAACACTCTGATGTACAGAGAGGACTCTGCTGTAAGGGGGAACACTGTGGCCTCTGGTGTAAAGGGGAACTCTGATGTAAGGGGTGCTCTAAGAACCCTGATTTACCTTAGTGTACTCAGAGTCAGGATAGATAAGGGGGGAGAGTTCAGTCACAGACAGGGATGGATGGTGAGCTCACTTACCCCTTGGCAGTCAGTACCTCTCATTCAGATGTATTTGAGGCTGCTGGACTTCAAATTTCCGGCCCCCACTATCTTTTTCTCAAGGCACCGCACCGGGGATTGGAGTGTGGGCAGACACAAAGGGGTAGGGGGGGAGAAAGAGGTGCAGAACAAGCCCTCTCTCCTCTCCCGTGTGTTTTTTTTGGGGGGGGGATTGTTAGTGCTAGCTTTGGGCACTGTGAAAGAGAGTGTAACAGAAACTCTCAGCTTAGCCAACTGCAGCCAGCAACCCTGCTGGGAAGCTATAGTCCAGTCTGAATAATGTGTCCGGGTTTCAGGCAGTCTGAAACACGGACGCATGATTCTAAACCCGAACTGTCCGGGGGAATCCCGGATAGGTGGCAACCCTAATTGTGCTCCCTATTATATAAACTTCTCAGGCTACCAATTTTTATTTAAGGAGAGTTAATGTGTGCCCTGGGGTACAAAGGCTTTGCAAATTCAAGCAGTTTCTCCAGCGTTGCCTTCCTCTTTATTTTTTTATAAGCCAGAATAAATGTAGATTTTTTTATATGAAAATACTTGCCTATGTGTTTTTCTTCAAATAGGACAGTTTGTTTGTGAGTAGGCAGGTACATTTCAAAAATACAATGTCAAATTAACAAGGGACACCAACACAAACCAACCTCCTTGAGCTTTAAAAATACAAGATAATAATGTTGTTGTGGAAACTTGACACACACAAAAAAAAAAAATGGAGATCACTAGAAAAAAAATTAAAAACAATCAAAAAAAACAGGAGATCTTGATTAAAAAAATGACTATAAAAAATAATTCTAAACATTATTATGGAGATCTGGCTTTTTTCTACTTGTTTCTGAGCATGCGTCGTTTTTTGCACGTCAAAATTGCATACAGACGAACAGAATTTCAGATAGGAACTTTTTTCGACGGGAAAATAGAGAACCTGCTCTCAATCTTTTGCTGGCAGGAATTCCGCCAGCAAAAGTATGATGGAGCATACACACGGTCAGAATTTCAGACCAAAAGCTCTCATCAGAGTTTTGGTGGCGGAATTTCCGATCGGGTGTACGGGGCATAATATACTGCACCATTCTCTTCAAGCCAGCAGGGGTGTGCTAAAGCCAAGCAAGCCCATAGACTTCTATGCAGAGTGCTGAGACTCTTGGTATTTGAGATGGCCGTCTTACATTGAAGCCAATTGACTCCTTACACTACAGATCCCAATAGGCACTGCGCAGTAGGAGCGAGGGATGATTTTTATTAAACTGCCTGGGGGGGTGGGAGAGAGAATCTGTCTGAATATTCACCTGTCAGTGGAAGATCATACCAGTGGAGATACGACCCCGAAACTGGGAGTGAGGATCCCTGGAGTCAATGCAGCACCACCCACATCACTCACCCTCTACTTCCCAATCTCTGGATGCCTTTGGGGAAAAACTGAGGGGCCCCCTTGTACAGTGAGAGGTCACGCAGCATCCAGGGGATTGGTGAGAGGGTTATTTGCCCATTGCTGATACTGCTAGCAAGGACTGAGCCACAGAGAGCAGAACGCCAAGTGTACCAAAGCCATACTGCATTCTACACCACACTTATTCCAAACCTAGTATTAGGACCTGTGTCTGAACCTGTGAACTCTACTGTATCTGGCGATGTCTCATCTTGTTGAGCCACCTGGGATGCTGGACAGCTTCCTGGACAATTCCTTGAATGATCTTGCCTTGAACCCTGTTTTTCTTGAACCTTGAACTCTTTACTCCTCCCATAAACTTCCTGATTTTAGCCATGTTTCTGCACTTCCCGTTTGCCAGATTATTGTGCTCTCTCCAGCCAATATTTTGCTCTCATCACGCCTGCTGCCATCCATATCTTTACTGCCACTCATTTTATATTATCCTTGTGCCCAACCTGCAACCACTCGTTACCGATCTTTGGCTTGTTTAGTGACTACACTTCTGTTTTTCACTACCTGCTATATCTGCTACTGGACCCCGACCTGCTCACCTCCTGGTGGGACAATCCTGAGGACCACAACCTTCATACTAATGCAAAGCAAAACCCATCTTCACCATCAGGAGCTTTGGTGAACACTGGTTAGTACTTAGACTCCTTACCTCCGGTGAACCCGTGTCATCCGTCAGGGTAAACTGCTTCTGTACTTATCTAGCTGTTCAGTGGGTGGCTCTCTACTGGGAGGTGATTACACAAATAATATTACGGATATTAATAAATAATATAAAGTAAAAAGTGCAGGCAAATAACAGTAGTATCAAGAAAACATGCCCCCAATACTACAGAACAAATTCTAAATAGCATATAAATCACAGACAAATATTGACTGTGATACCCAGCAGCATTAATGCTGCAAAGAAGAAAAAAAAACAACTACAGTATAAAATCCAAGGCCACAAACTGGCGAAAAGTATGTAAAATATTAACCATCAAAGGAGATGAGGCAAGGGCTGAAGTCTTTTTGCAGGCCCCGTCACTAGGGTTGCCACCTGTCCGGGATTCACCTGCACAGTACGGGTTTTGAAACAAGTGCCCAGGTCTCTGACCACCTGAGACCCGGGCACATTATTCATTTCAGACCCGCCAGTGGCTCCCTGTGCCATCAGTGCACCCGTGTCTCCTCAATTTCGGGTCCACAGCGCCGCATCGCTGTTTGATTTCTGCTCCTGCTCAGCTGACAGCTGTCAGAGTGCGGGACGGGAGTCGGGACACAGAGGTAGAGGCGGAGCCTCCATGTTGCAGGCCAGGTGCTCTCCTCGAATCCTCTGGCTGGCTACAGAATGGACAAGGAGGTGGGCGGAGCCTCCCCATTCCCCGCTGCTCTGGAATGTGTACAGAGATCACGCTGGGACTGCAGCCAAGCTTCTAAGGTAAGTTTTTGCCATGTCAGGATTTCAAAGTACTCTCGCCTCTCCTCCCGCCACCATTCACTATACATACACCCTCCCACACACACCATCCATATTTACATTTCTCCCCCCCTTACACCATCCATATATACAGTCTCCCTATATATACAGCCCCCCCATACACCATTCATATATAGAGTTCTCACCGAACCTTCCACTGCCCTACTGACACCGTCCACTGCTCTACTGACACCGTCCACTGCTCTACTGACACCTTCCACTGCCCTACTGACACCGTCCACTGCCCTACTGACACCTTCCACTGCCCTACTGACACCTCCCACTGCCCTAGTGACACCGTCCACTGCCCTACTGACACTGTCTACTGCTGTACTGACACCTTCCACTGCCCTACTGACACCGTCCACTGCCCTACTGACAAGGTCCTCTGCTCTACTGACACCATCCACTGCTCTACTGACACCGTCCACTGCTCTACTGACACCGTCCACTGCCCTATTGACACCGTCCTCTGCTCTACTGACACCATCCACTGCCCTACTGACACTGTCCACTGCTCTACTGACACCGTCCACTGCTCAACTGACACTGTCCACTGCCCTACTGACACCGTCCACTGCCCTACTGACACTGTCTACTGCTGTACTGACACCTTCCAATGCCCTACTGGCACCTTCCACTGCCCTACTGGCACCTTCCACTGCCCTACTGACAAGGTCCACTGCTCTACTGACACCGTCCACTGCTCTACTGACACCGTCCACTGCTCTACTGACACCGTCCACTGCCCTATTGACACCGTCCTCTGCTCTACTGACACCATCCACTGCCCTACTGACACTGTCCACTGCTCTACTGACACTGTCCACTGCTCTACTGACACCGTCCACTGCTCAACTGACACTGTCCACTGCCCTACTGACACCTTCCACTGCTCTACTGACACCGTTCACTGCTCTTATTACACCGTCCACTGCCCTACTGACACCGTCCACTGCTCTACTGACACCTTCCACTGCTCTACTGACACCGTCCACTGCTCTACTGACACCGTCCACTGCGCTACTGACACCTTCCACTGCTCTACTGACATCTTCCACTGCTCTACTGACACCTTCCACTGCCCTACTGACACCATCCACTGCCCTACTGACACCTTCCACTGCTCTACTGACATCTTCCACTGCCCTGCTGACACCTTCCACTGCCCTGCTGACACCGTCCACTGCCCTACTGACACTGTCCACTGCCCTACTCACACCTTCCACTGCCCTACTGACACCGTCCACTGCCCTACTGACACCGTCCACTGCCCTACTGACACCGTCCACTGCTCTACTGACACTGTCCACTGCCCTACTGACACCTTCCACTGCTCTACTGACACCACCCACTGCTCTTATTACACCGTCCACTGCCCTACTGATACCGTCCACTGCCCTACTGACACCTTCCACTGCTCTACTGACACCTTCCACTGCCCTACTGACACCGTCCACTGCCCTACTGACACCGTCCACTGCCCTACTGACACCGTCCACTGCCCTACTGACACCTTCCACTGCCCTACTGACACCATCCACTGCCCTACTGACACCTTCCACTGCCCTACTGACACCTTCCACTGCCCTACTGACACCTTCCACTGCCCTACTGACACCGTCCACTGCTCTACTGACACCGTCCACTGCTCTACTGACGCCATCCACTGCCCTACTGACGCCATCCACTGCTCTACTGACACTGCAGTGTCGACTTTTAAGGTAGGGTTTTTTAATATTTTAACTGACATTTCTTTTATTAATCGAATCATATTTTATGAGTACACTAATGCTTTTGTTTTATTTAACTATGCCCCTTTAAGCCGCCCCCCGTTAATGCAATTTGGCCACATCCACTGTTCACCGTAGCACACCTCATTACTACTCTCTTTGGGTAACCCAAGGTATTTTACAATTCTATAGCGTGTACTACAGAAAAATTGCCGTGCGCCACGAAAGTGTTCCGGTTTGGCTTGAAGAAAAGGTAGCAACCCTACCCGTCATTTGAGCCTGACCTACAAGTGAATAAGCACTTTCTCTGTCCAAGCTACAGGTCCACTACTCCAGCCACATCTTCCCAATCAAATCTGCAGTCAGGCCTCCCAGGTGATCCAAGATCTGCTATTCTTATACTTGTTCCCTCCATTTGGCCTCATTTGAGGAATCTCTGGTCCAAATAGTACAACCATACCTGTCTCAAGAAAGCGATTGGATGGAACTCAAGTCCTTTCTGCTATGATATTTGTCCCATAATAATTAAGATGTCAGGTTAGTCAATGTCTACAGCAACATTTGTCAGGTCTGCCATCACCCTAGGCTAGGAAAAACAGTCTCCAAATTAGCATGCTAAAACCCTATAGGCAATTGTTAGATGCAGTGTCAGTATACACACACACCACCACTTTCCATCTAGAAATCATCCTGATGGAACACACTGCTGCTGCCCCCATCTCCTGGCATGCTGGTACTTGTAGTGCCCCAGCAGCTCACAGACACATTAGGAGGTAATACAGGAGAGGAGGGGACTGTGCCTGTGTACTGGTGGGCAGGCAATGAGTAGGGAGATGTAGCAGAGATTGGGGGAGACATTCAGAAAGTCCTACCTCCAGGAGTAGTGCACTTATTACACAGAAAAACGATCTAATAGCCTCAGAGGCAGGAGGAGCCATGCTAGAGGAAACACATCCTCCCCCCTGCTCACCAGGGTAAGCCACTGACAAGAATGCATTTAGCTGGGGCCAGTTAGCTTACCTTCTATCAGGCAGCAGTCCGTACCCACTCTGCAGGCTGTGTCCCCTCCTCCCTCTCCTCTCCTCCAGCAGTCGGCATCTCCTCTGCTACAGACAAATAAGCCATGCTGGAGAAGGGGGCATGTACAGTGGGTTTCTATTGGCTGATGAGGTACTGGAGAGGCGGGGCAGCTATAATCTCGGGATTTTTAGACCAAAAGGATGTCGGTAAGGGACATTTCAGGGACAGATATAAAAAAACACAGATTTTTACATACTGTCCCTGGTTTTACTGAGGCTGGCAACCCTGATGGGGCCCCCTAGTGGCCCAGGGCCCTCGGGCAGTGCCCGAATGGTCAGTCTGCCCCTGGGTCCCAGCAATAGCCAGCAGAAGAACATCTCAAAGGACTGCCCTTTGTTCTCTTGTTCGCCTTCCTCTATCATTCTGCTTTTCTTTTGGACAGTGTATACCCAGTCAGTCTAGGACTAGCATCACCACCATTACTGCGCTCTGGCAGTATAGTTCTAGCACTCAGTAGCTTAATACTGCTCACTGCTGCACTTAAGGTGACCTTGCTACTGTTTATACTGATCTGGAAGCCAAATGCTATCATATGCCTAGCCCTTACTGTTAATTACTTTTTGTTATTACCATTGTTAATCCAGCAGAATGGCAGTTTTCCCTGTACTGAGTTCCCGGGTCTGTAGATCTGCTGTGCTCATGAGGGGTTCCCACCTTCCCCGTGCTGAGTTCTTGGGTCTGTACACCTGCTTTGCCCATTATGAGGGGTTTCCATCATCCCTGTGCTGAGTTCCTGGGTCTGCACACCTTCTGTGCCCATTATGAGAGGTTCCCATCATCCCTGTACTGAGTTCCTGGGTCTGTACACCCACTGTGCCCATTATCAGGAGTTCCCACATTCCCTGTGCTGAGTTCCTGGGTCTGTACACCTGCTGGCTGCTGTGCTCATCATGAGGGGTTCCCACCATTCCTGTCCTGAGTTCCCGGGTCTGTACACCTGCTGTGCCCATTATGAGGAGTTCCCACCATCCCTGTGCTGAGTTCCCAGGTCTGTACACCTGCTGGCTGCTGTACCCATCATGAGGGGTTCCCACCATCCCTGTGCTGAGTTCCCGGGTCTGTACACCTGTTGTGCCCATTATGAGGGGTTACCGCCATCCCTGTGCTGAGTTCCCGGGTCTGTAGACCTGCTGTGCCCATTATAAGGGGTTCCCACCTTGATATCACTGATATTCATATGGGGGGGGTCCCTCCTCATATGCATCCCATTGTACTGCATGGGATTACTATTCCGCCTGTAGCCCATAATTCATTCCCTTGTTGGTATCCAATGGTCTATCGGCATTGGTTTACTGATGGGTGGAGAGAGGGAGAGATGCATGTGTATATGTATAGATATGTGTCTTTGCGTGTGATGTGGATGTATATATATGTGTATACATGTATATATATCTTTCTCTACAAATATCTAGTATACTTCAGGTATACATAGTATTAACTATACCAATTATTATGGTTATTCTCAATTTTACCTATAATCCTACTCTCAATTTAAATTTTATTTAGATTTTTAATTAACTCCCTAAATAATAGGTCTTCAATTAATTCATAACTTATAATTTTTTTTAAATTAAAAACAATAAGTATGTTTATTCATTTTTTATTAATTTATATTTTCTAATGGATTCATTATATGTGTTTTTCTAGTATACTTGATAAAACGGCTATATTTGTAATTATCTTTAATCATTTGTATCCTTATATAATCTATCTTGAAGCTTTATTACCTATCAACTTGTAAACTAATATATCAAATACCCTTTACGACACACTAGGGGGTTAAAAAGCTAAACAGCAAAAATGTCAAAAAACGAAACAACTAAAAAGTTAATGGATACAAACAACCAATATATTAAAACACGATTCGATAAAAAAATCAACTTGTGTGAGTATATGTGTGTATATATATAATAAAACCAATGAATGAACTATATAGCGATCTTATTTTTATTTATTTAATTTTATTGAAATGTATGATTCAGTTTATTTTTAGATTTTTTTTTGCCAAGAAAATATATGTAATTCTTTCTATTGATATATCTTAGGCATATTGTATGCTGTTTTTGAATGATATCTAGTTGCCATACTACTCCCTATATGTTTCCAGTAGAAGTTCGGTAATCTCTGAATATAGCGTTAAAAAACCCGGGACAATCAATCTCAGCTACAAAAGGGATCTTTGGAGAACAGGGGGTGGATTTGAGGAAGAAGGCCACGCCCTCTGAAATGCGTTATCCTGGCAACCATACAGTGTCCTCCGTCAATTGGCTCATCCGAGCTCTTCCTGGGACAAGTGTTGAAGGTGCCCCACAGCTCTCCCCTGACCGGCCATCTCTGTAGCCAGCGAGCGACTCGCTTGCGGCCTGTCGGCAGCTGCTTGATGAGCATGTGTCTGTGGAGCCAGCCCATCCATCCATCCATCTAGTGGACCTTTCACCTACTCTGAAGCGCAGATGTGTCCCTTGTTAGGGATCCCTTTTGGAGAAACTGTTTGACGCTGTTGATTCACCATCACTTGTGAGTGTATCAATTTCATCCTTTTATATTTAATAAAAATACATTATTGCACCATGAGCCTGTGTGCTCATATTCCCTTTTGTACACCTAATGTGCCTGTTATGAGGGGTTCCCACCATCCCTGTGCTGAGTCTCTGGGTCTGTACACCTAATGTGCCAGTTATGAGGGATTTCCACTATCCCTGTGCTGAGTTCCCAGGTCTGTACACCTGCTGTGCCCATTATGAGGGGTTCCCACCATCCCTGTGCTGAGTTCCCAGGCCTGTACACCTGCTGTGCTCATTATGAGGGGTTCCTGGGTCTGTACACCTGCTGTGCCCATTATGAGGGGTTCTCACCACCCCTGTGTGGAGTTCTTCTTTACAAGTGTGGTCTCAGATCTGGGCATTCCTCTCTAGGGGTCCAATCACTGACTGTCTGCCTGTAACCCTTTCCATCCCACATTACTTTTTAATTTAAGTTGGCCATAGAATAGAGGATTCCTTTTTAATTTAATACCTACTACGGCCACCTTAAATGAGTGCAGAGAATGTACTGAGCTGCCGAACAGTTTGGAAGAGATAAAAAGTAATGTGGGATGGAAAGGGTGTCAGGCAGACAGTCTGTGATTGGAATGGTCAGATCAGGACACAGTGACAATAGCATAGCAGGGTCCTGGCCCTGCAGCATATACTGTACCTGGAGATTTGTGTGTGATCCCTCTGTGTGCACTGCTGGTTGCCGAGTCCGTGTCACAGGGAGATGGATGAACTGCTGCCTCTGCCTCTGCCTGCTGCACGGACCTATTGCTCCCAGTCTGAGCCTGCCACCGTTCTTCTGCTGCTGATTTCCTGCCAATCAATAACAACTACAGGAAACCTAATGCTAGAGGTGGAGTGTTCAGGCGCAAGGCTCTTAGCCCCAAGGACACTGTAAACTATTCCAATAGAGCTTCTTAGCCCCAGTCACGTGTTTACACACACGTCATGCCTCCAATAGCACCTGTGTGTCTGGCGCCCTTAACACACACTTTAAGGGGCACTTTAAAAAAAATTATGATAAGTAGCTTGGGGGGGGGGGGGGGGGCGGCGCCCCTTTGCCCCCTATTGACGGGCCGCCACTGCTCAACATCACTGGATCCAACTTGGCAATAAGCTGCATCTGGGGAAACATGACTGCCAATTTGATGTTTATCACTGTTCTCCCCTCTCTGTAGGCTCATGTTCCTACCTTCCTCAACCTCAGAGTCATAACCAACATCAGAATCAAGTAATGCCTGTGCATCATCAAAGAGCAAGTGGCTGATGCTGTGTTCAAATAACTCAACTGACTCCTGCAGGATGCATGATGCTGGGGCTATGGCAGGAGTAGCTGTGAACAAGGAGGCATAATAAGCCACTCTGGCAGCTGTGGTGGACTGCGCACTAGTATCAGCTTGGGTGATAGAGGATGAGGGGGATGAGGATGGTTTGGTAAGCCAGTCTACCACCTCCTCTGCATGCTGTGACTGGATAGCATGGGCAACATCACTAGAGAAAATGGTACCCTAACTGTGGACACATTCCCTGCTGGCCCCCTCACAGTGGCATGGGAACATCTGCCTCCCCTTGTCGGCCTCCCAGACATGATTGGGAGGCTTGTTATTGAAATCTAATAGAAACTGGGAAATGTGTAATTGGATGCACTTTAACCACTTCAGCCCCGGAAGGATTTACCCCCTTCCTGACCAGAGCACTTTTTACAATTTGGCACTGCGTCGCTTTAACTGCTAATTGCGCAGTCATGCAATGCTGTACCCAAACGAAATTTGCGTCCTTTTCTTCCCACAAATAGAGCTTTCTTTTGATGGTATTTGATCACCTCTGCCGTTTTTATTATTTGCGCTATAAACGGAAAAAGGCCGAAAATTTTGAAAAAAAATGATATTTTCTACTTTTTGTTATAAAAAAAATCCAATAAACTCAATTTTAGTCATACATTTAGGCCAAAATGTATTCGGCCACATGTCTTTGGTAAAAAAAATGTCAATAAGTGTATATTTATTGGTTTGCGCAAAAGTTATAGCGCCTACAAACTAGGGTACATTTTCTGGAATTTACACAGCCTTTAATTTATGACTGCCATTTCTTGAGGTGCTAAAATGGCAGGGCAGTACAAAACCCCCACAAATGACCCCATTTTGGAAAGTAGACACCCCAAGGAAATTGCTGAGAGGCATGTTGAGCCCATTGAATATTAATTTTTTTTGTCCCAAGTGATTGAATAATGACAAAACAAAAAAAAAAATTACAAAAAGTTGTCACTAAATGATATATTGCTCACACAGGCCATGGGCATATGTGGAATTACACCCCAAAATACATTCAGCTGCTTCTCCTGAGTATGGGGGTTCCACATGTGTGGGACTTTTTAGGAGCCTAGCCGCGTACGGGGCCCCGAAAACAATCACCGCCTTCAGGATTTCTAAGGGTGTAAATTTTTGATTTCACTCTTCACTGCCTATCACAGTTTCAGAGGCCATGGAATGCCCAGGTGGCACAAACCCCCCCCAAATGACCCCATTTTGGAAAGTAGACACCCCAAGCGATTTGCTGAGAGGCATGGTGAGTATTTTGCAGCTCTCATTTGTTTTTGAAAATGAAGAAAGACAAGAACATTTTTTTTTTTTCTTTTTTCAAATTTTAAAACTTTGTGACAAAAAGTGAGGTCTGCAAAATACTCACTATACCTCTCAGCAAATAGCTTGGGGTGTCTACTTTCCAAAATAGGGTCATTTGGGGGGGGGGTGTGCCACCTGGGCATTCCATGGCCTCCGAAACTGAGATAGGTAGTGAAGAGTGAAATCAAAAATTTACGCCCTTAGAAAGCCTGAAGGCGGTGCTTGGTTTTCGGGGTCCCGTACGACGCTCCCAAAAAGTCTCACACATGTGGTATCCCCATACTCAGGAGAAGCAACAGAATGTATTTTGGGGTGTAATTTCAGATATTCCCATGGCATGTTTGAGCAATATATCATTTAGTGACAACTTTGTGCAAAAAAAAAAAAAACAAAAAACAAAAAAAAATGTGTCTCTTTCCCGCAACTTGTGTCACAATATAAAATATTCCATGGACTCGACATGCCTCTCAGCAAATAGCTTGGGGTGTCTACTTTCCAAAATGGGGTCATTTGGGGGGGTTTTGAACTGTCCTGGAATTTTATGCACAACATTTAGAAGCTTATGTCACACACCACCCACTCTCCTAAACACTTGAAGGCAAAGCCCTTTCTGACACTTTTTGTTTATATGAAAAATTATTTTTTTTTGCAAGAAAATTACTTTGAACCCCCAAACATTATATATTTTTTTTAAAGCAAAGGCCCTACAGATTAAAATGGTGGGTGTTTCATTTTTTTTTTTCACACAGTATTTGCGCAGCGATTTTTCAAATGCATTTTTTGGGGAAAAACACACTTTTAAATTTTAATGCACAAAAACACACTATATTGCCCAAATGTTTGATGAAATAAAAAAGATGATCTTAGGCCGAGTACATGGATACCAAACATGACATGCTTTAAAATTGCGTACAAACGTGCAGTGGCAGCAAAATAAATACATTTTTAAAAGCCTTTAAAAGCCTTTACAGGTTACCACTTTAGATTTACAGAGGAGGTCTAGTGCTAAAATTACTGCCCTCGACCTGACCTTCGCGGTGATACCTCACATGCATGTTGCAATTGCTGTTTTCATTTGACGCCAGACCGAAACTTGTGTTCACCTTAGCGTGAGAGCAGGGGGGGACAGGGGTGCTTTTTTTTTTTTTTCTTTATTATTTTTTTGCTTTTTTATCTTATTTTTAAACTGTTCCTTTCTTTTTTTTTTTTTAAATCATTTTTATTGTTATCTCAGGGAATGTAAATATCCCCTATGATAGCAATAGGTAGTGACAGGTACTCTTTTTTGAAAAAATTGGGGTCTATTAGAACCTAGATCTCTCCTCTGCCCTCAAAGCATCTGACCACACCAAGATCGGTGTGATAAAATGCTTCCCCAATTTCCCAATGGCGCTGTTTACATCCGGCGAAATCTAAGTCATAAAATGCTTCCGTAGCTTCCGGTTTCTTAGGCCATAGAGATCTTTGGAGCCACTCTGGTCTCTGATCAGCTCTATGGTCAGCTGGCTGAATCACCGGCTGCATTCTCAGGTTCCCTGTTGTGACAGGAGAGCCAGAGAAAAACACGGAAGACGGTGGGGGGGAGGGAGCATTCCCTCCCACTGCTTGTAAAAGCAGTCTAGAGGCTAATTAGCCGCTAGGATTGCTTTTACATGAAAGCCGACCGCTGACTGAAAAGAATGATACCAACATGATACCTAAACCTGCAGGCATCATTCTGGTATAACCACTCAAAGTCGTGAATGGCGTACCTGAAGACAAAAAAATGGTTAACAATAAAGCACAGTAAACGGTAAAGTATAAAAAATTGCATAACTGAAAAGCAAACTTGATAAAACATAATAACAATAAAACACTGCAGAATAGAATACAGTAAAAAAGAGCAGAACAATAGAGAGAGAATAGAGAGAGAGAGAGAACAATGAAACGACAACTATTTTTTTTTATTCTATTTTTTTTTGTGTTTTTTTTTTTTTTTTACACACTTTTTTTTGTAACTGTAACTTTTATAACTGTAACCGGTTCCAGGTTCGGGTCTCTCAAAATGCGATGGCATCTTGGGAGACCCCGAGAAAGTGTGCCTAGTCTGTGCAATGTTGTACCCTACGCTAATACTCAACTAGTGTATGGTAGCGTTCAAAACATTCACCAATGCAAAGACTAGGATTGTCAGGACAGGAGGGACGATAATAGCGGGTGTCACGCCTATATCCGCGCTTGCTGCAGACATGACATCTTTTTTGGGGGGGTTCGTTGGGTAGGGGTACCCGGGAGGACATAAAGAAAATGCCTCTCATGCAGCCGACTGCATTTGGTTGGGGATGTGAATGGGGTAGGTACAGGCGCCGCAGAAGTGGTGGGTTCCCAATTAGGATTGGCAAATGCAGCAGGAAGGGCATTATGGGCACGACGGGCCTGTGTTTGTCTTCTTCTTGGTGGCAGCGGGACACTACTTGTGCTTGCCACCTCACCAGCTTGAACTGCACTTAAGGGACTCGCCACGTCACCAAGTGTTACTGCAGTGCTGGTTTGACTACAACCGGGGTGTACTAGGCCACTGGCACTTGCCAGTTCACCAAAATGCTACCAAAAAAACTGTTAGCGATCGCAGGGATCAGGCCTGACTCTGCGAACGCTGCAGTTATGCGTTTAGTGTTTTGTAAGTGACAGTGATTGATCGATACTGCACTTGGGTGGGCTGGGCCGGGCGGAAGGGCAAAACACAGGTGCTAGCAGGTATCTGGGTTGATCCCGCTAACACTGCATTTTTGGGAACCCTAAACTGCTGGGGACGCTAGTATAGATCTGATCAGATCAGATATTGATCCGTTCAGATACTATACCACTAAGGGAGGTGTACGGTGCGTGCGTGGGTGTTAGCGCTACTGGCGCTAACCTGACGCTGCTTGGGGCTGGTGCTTGCCAGTTCACCAAAATGCTACCAAAAAAATTGTTAGAGATCGCAGGGATCAGGCCTGACTCTGCGAACGCTGCAGTTTTGCGGTTAGTGTTTTGTAAGTGACAGTGATCGATCGATACTGCACTTGGGTGGGCTGGGCCGGGCGGAGGGGCAAAACGCAGGTGCTAGCAGGTATCTGGGCTGATCCCGCTAACACTGCATTTTTGGGAACCATAAACTGCTGGGGACACTAGTATAGATCTGATCGGATCAGATATTGATCCGTTCAGATACTATACCACTAAGGGAGGCGTATGCTGCGTGCGTGGGTGTTAGCGGTACTGGCGCTAACCTGACGCTGCCTGGGGCGACGCATATCACCGCCGGGCGATCAGGGGCTAAATCTTTATTAGGTAATAAACGGCGAATGCCCTGACACTATAAAAAATAAACAAACTAACCAGCGTCACCCGTAACGGTTATACGGTGATCAGTGGTGAAAGGGTTAACTAGGGGGCAACCAAGGGGTTAAAACATTTATTAGGTAGTATATGGGGGTCCCTGTCGCTATAAAATTCTGACGGCGAACCTAAATATTTACCTCCCTAACTAGCGTCACCAGCGACACTAATACAGCGATCAGAAAAATAATCGCTTAGCGACACTGGTGACGGGGGGTGATCAAGAGGTTAAAACTTTATTAGGGGGGTTAGTGGGATACCCTAGACCTAAAGGGGGCTAACACTTACTGCCCTACCACACTAACTGTCACAAACTGACACCATGCAGTAATCAGAAAAAAAAACTGCTTGGTGTCAGTGTGATGGGGGGGAGGGGTGATCGGGGGGGATCGGAGGGGGACGGGGTGTAAAGGGGGGTGTAAAGTGTGCCTGGAATGTTCTACTGTGTGTGTTGTGTTGTGCAACTCACTCAGATGTCTTCTCTCCTCGGCGCCGGAACGGAAACTGCCGAGCAGAGGAGAGATGACATCACAACCCCTGCCTCTATGTACTACACAGAGGCACGGGAAGATTCTCATTGGCTGGGAGCGATCGCGGGGGGGGGGCCACGAATGGATGGCCTCCCCCTCATCTCTGATCGCTGCCAGACCAAAGCCGACCGCCTCGGGCACCGGGGGGGGGGGTCCAACCGGTCACCCCACCCGCGGGAAGGCAATCACGTGCTAGGTACGTGATTTTGCCTGCCCGTGCCATTCTGCCGCAGTATATCTGCGTTAGGCGGTCGGCAAGTGGTTATTCAATGGAAAGTGATGGTTGGTGCACTTTAACTTGAGGACTGCTGCTGACAGAAATGTCACTTCAATATACTGCAGTAAAACTGCACTGGCGCACTACAATATACTGCAGTAAAACTGCACTGATGCACTACAATATACTGCAGGAAAACTGCACTGACGCACTACAAAATATACTGACACACTTCCATATACTGCAGTAAAACTGGCCTGACACACTACACTGACACACTTCAATAAACTGCAGTAAAACTGCACGGATGCACTACACTGACACATTTCAATACACTGCAGTAAAACTGCCCTGATACACTACACTGACACACTTCAATATACTGCAGTAAAACTGCAGGGATGCACTACACAGATGCTGCACTATCACTATATTCACACTACACTGCCACTCTACACTCATAATATCGCCACTCCTATATCACACTGCAAATGGCTCCTCTGGGAAGGAACTTTTTATAGTGTGGGGTAGGTGACAATGAGCCATGATTGGCTTAAATCATCATGACTTTCTCCCATCATGGCTCTGACAGTGTTCTGTGTCCTGATTGGGCAAAGCCTTCATTGCTTCAGCCAATCAGGGATTAGAATGCACTGTGCGGCACACAGTGCATTGTGGTAAGTTCAGCGGGCCAAACAAATCATCTAACGCCCTGCCAATTCGGGTGTTCGCTGAACAGACGAACAGCCAATGCTCAGGCCAAACGTATGCTCAGCCCGAACCGTTCGCCCAACACTAGTGAGCAATGCATACATGCACCATTATGAGCATAGGCCCGCACTGGTTTTTTGATGCTTGGAATCTGGTTCACCTTACAGGGAGTTTGCTTTGAATATTAAAAATAAATGAAATCACGTTTTTTGTTTGAGGTGCTTAGATGCAGTGTACTTCCACTTTAAGTTCATAAAATCATATCTTTTTATTGTCATCCAATTAAAGCATATAAAAAGATATAACGGCTCGGCTAGTACATAGAAATTGCTGTTACATAAATACCCATATATCCAAAACCAGGGAAAACAATTATGTCATCATCCTGTGTAACTGTATACAGTAAGTCCCTGATATTGGGATAGCCCAAATGCGCTTCAATTGCTCTTCTTCAGGGTTTGTGGGTAGATCGTATAATGTATATTACAAACCATACAATCAAGTCACCCAAATATTTAAAAAAGTGTTGACCCTGCACCACTGCTGTGATGATGGATGCATTGATGGATGTCTAACACAGGCTGGGGATATCCTGCTCTTTTATCCTCAGTGGTTTGTACATTGCCTACTGTAGGGGTTCCTCTTCCTGACTGGTGGTTCGGGGATAACCACCAGTCTTGTTTTTAAATATTTGGCTGATTTGATTGCATGGTTTGTAGTATCAATTATATGATCTACCCACTAACCCCTGAAGAAGAGCAAACAAAATGCGTTGAATCTATCCCAGTATGGGGGACCTACTGTATAAAGTTACATAGGACGATAACATAATTGTTTTCCCTTGTTTGGGATATATGGGTATGGGTATCAGCCATTATACAATTATAGCCATTAACCTTTTTATATGTTTCAGTTGGATAACAATAAAAATATGATTTATGAACACAGTTGTAACATATGTTGCTTGTAAAGTCCCATGGGTATTTAATTGCTTTTTGTGCATGATGTATGAATAAATTGCTTGTGTCCCATACTGTACTCCAAGATATGGAATCTACAGATAAGTCAAAATTTCACTTTTTCTATTGTGATGTAATCCTATTGTGATGTTGATTTTTTTGAAGGGTTTGTAATTGCTCCATAATGAAATAGAGAATTCTCCTCCCATTATATGCCCTCTGAGCATCCCTACCTATCACCCTCAAAGAGCTTAAGAGGGTAGATAGTAGAATTGGGTGACAGTAATAATGGTTGTGTGAGGATTTCTCTATTGTGTGTTATTGGACAGTAAAATACTCCCATTGTGATGTTGATAATGATAGTAATAATAAAAACAATACTAATAAGTTAGTTATAACACAAAAATAATGGGAGAAATTCTGTTTACTTGCTTTTCAGTAAACCCCCATAGAGAAATCCTGTTTTTTCTATCTACCCTCTTAAGACCTGTGTTGGGAGTGGTAGGTAGGGGTGTACAAAGGACATATATTGGGTGCATATCTCTCCTTTTCCAATCACCCCCCCCAAAAAAATATCATCATCACAATAGAAATAATACATTTTATTTCCTTAAGCCCTCAAGCGCCAGCAAAATAGTTTTTCTCTGGTTTTACCTGTGCAAAGGCTCTTTGTATGCAATCAAACTCTTGTCAATAGGTATAGAGGGAGACAGTTGTGCAAATAATGCAGTTATGGTTGAAGTGAGGTTTTTGATTTCTGCATGTGGCGTGGTTTTTTTAGATCTTCTAGCTTTTTCAGGTCTAGGGCAAGATCACTTCTCACTGGAGTTGATTTGCCAAATACAAATATGCTGTTTTCTTTGCAATGGAAGTTGCAATTCAATATTTCCCAGAGCTTAGTGAATTTGGTGCAATTTCCCTTTGCAAAAATACCCAATAAAAGGAAAGCTTTATGCTATCGGTGTATTTAAAAAGGCTTTTGTCGAGAGGCGTGGACTATAAAACCACCAAGATAATGGGTGGATTTATTAGAGTATAAAATTAAAATTGTCAATAAACGTAAAGAGAACTATTATTAGAGATGTAGATAAAGGCCACAAATGTAAATTTTTATTATTATGGGCACAAAACATGACAATGGCAGCCAATGCAAAATGCTGAGGACTGTAGATACAGTTTACTGCAGTGAAGGGTAAGTTATGTTGTTCGAAGTGGAGGTGAACATTACATTTTGTATAGAGCTTTCTGTCTTTAATAACACCCCTGCATAGAAGTGACACTTTGTATTATTACATTTAATGAATTGCCACAAGAAATAGCCATGCTTTGTGGTTGGAAAAAAGGCTTACCTACATTTTGCTTTATCTTTGTTTAGCACCCTCTAGTGTGCTAGAAAGATAGTGTATGTTTTTTGTGTGAGAGTAGGTCAATTTCCAGGCTTGGCTGGGAGCCAAGCCTGAATGTGTTTTGATCTGGGTTGGGAGTGACTCAGAGTAGAGCTGGGTGACTCACAGGCAGCATCACCAAGGCCCCGCACTTCTTTCCAGAATGTTCTAGTGTTTTCTGGAAAGGAAACGGAAGGTGGTGCTATCTTGGGTGTTCTAAGAAATCCTGACCATTCCCCAATCTGGATTGGCAGGGGGCAGGCCTCCTTAAATACCTAGCATCAGCCCAGCTGGGGAGGGGTTGTTTGGGAGGAAGCTGGAGATGGAGTGCTAGGCTGTCGTGGCCTTGGAAGGAGCTCCCCAGTCTGGGGGGCCTGGTCAAGAGGCACAGGAGCAAGGAGAGGGCAGCAGGAGAGAGCACAGCCAGGCAAGTCTCCAGGGAGGAACAACAGGTCGCAGCCAAGATGGCTGGTGAATGACACACAGTCAGGAGAGGACTGGAGAGGCATGCCTGCGAGAACTGGGAGATTGCAGTCTGAGATGCAGAGCCAGAGGAGTGGACTGGGGTGTCACGGCAAGTGAAGGGAGGCAGCTGTAGCCATGAGGCCTGGCAGGGCCTGAAGATGTGGTACTGGGCTCAGTAGCCACGTGGACAGCTAGCATTAAGGACTACCATATTTTTGGTACACTAAAGGGGCCCGCGGTCCCTGCCTGCAAAAGTAATTCACCCTAGGCCTGGCTGAGCCAGTGTCAGGCCTACTAATCAGTGCTAGCTGATCCAGGAAGTACAAGAAAGTGATGTGCTGGAGGTGAAGATTGGAGTTGTATATGCCGGAGGTGTATATAGTCGGTCCCATATATATTGTTCTGCAAATCAGTTTGGGCATCTCATGAAAATCCAATCCCCATTCAAGTTTATTCCCCTCAATAAAAATAAAAACAAAGTTCAAGGACTGGATTTCTGCCTGAGGGTGACTGAGAATTGTGTGCCTGGCTGGGCAGGGTGACAGACGGACTACAACATTCAGCATTCCGCAAGATGGTACCGCTACATTTGTATGACACTTTGTGAACTTCTTCTTTCCTTCTTGAATTGTATTTCGACTTGTTACTCTCTGTTGGTATGATCTTTGTGAACTTGTCTGCATATACAGTATAGTATATCAGAGAATTTTTTTTGCACTGTTGTCCTGATATAAACTCCACTTCGTACCACACGTGGAGAAAAGGATTTAACTGTTTTTCATGCCCACTGGAGGAAGTAATTACCATTTGATGTATCCATTTGTTCTGTTCCTTTTGTACGTTTTTCTACTACTTCTCTCCCACCCCCAACCACAATAGACTGCAGCACACTATTAGTGCATATTTTCCTTGGTTATTATATGGTCATATGCTTCACATGAAAAAAAGGCTCACTTTTCTTGGCTCTTTATATCATATACAGTGCTCTCCACCTATTTTTTCCCAGCTCGCTAATTTGCTTCATATAACAACCCTTCCTCTGTAAACACCAATGTTCATTAAATATCTGTTTTCCTGCATTCCCCAAAAAATAATCTCAGTGCATCCTCTGCCCCTTGCTCCAACATTGGCTCTTACCACTCCCCCTCAATCCCCACTGCTTCCCATTATTAACTCTCAAATCACCCATCCACCAGCAGGTCCAGTCTTACACTACCCATTCATCAGCAGGTCCAGTCTGACACTACCCATTCACCAGCAGCTCCAGCCTGATACTATACTATACTTCCCTCCAGTTTCTCACATTGACTACCACCAAATGATGCCCCTTCTCCACCAACAGTTCCTATTCCTCCTCACCAGCTCTTGTTTCCTCTCCACTGTTTAAAGATAAAAAGCTTTTTTAGAAAATCATATGGTTAGTGTGTTCATAAAAAATCTATCTGGTTTAATATGTGAAAAAATTAACATGGTCAGGATTTCTATTGATACTTTTATGGCTTGCAGAAAATAATAATCAATAGAACATATTGAACAAATATTTAAACTACTGTAAATATGGTGTCAAATTGGTGTGTATGTGGCAGAACATAATCTAAAGCTATAGTTATAAGGAAACTTGATCACTTGAACCCATGATACATTTAGAAATCAAATTTGCTGTGGATATTGGGGATTTACTCATTCACTTTGAGTAAATCCTGGCCAATTATTCTCAAGCTAATTTTTGCACCCACCTATAAAGTTCTGCATAGCTGTAAAATGTTCTGGAGCTGCTGAAGCGAGAGGAAAGGGATAGCTGCTTAGGTAAAGATTATTTGAAGAGAGAGCTGACTAACGTCTTAGAGATTATTTGTATTGGTATTTTCTTTAATGTTCATTGAAGACGGGTGTGGCCTGACGCAGCATGTGAGCAGACAACTTTCTCAGCAGCTCTCTGATCCCTCTGCACAATCCTGTGTAATCCTGCTCACCTGCCACACAAACTCGGCTGAAATTTCTCCTGTACGCTTGGGGAAGACTTTGTAACATTCGTGGGGGATTCTGGTGGATGGGAAAACGAAGGAAACAGCCCCCGGCAAGGATGAGTATTACTACACATTCTGGCCAAGATGGCCGCCGCTCCACCATCCCACACTCGTCTCTGGCATCCACGCCGGATCTTTTTGATGAGGAGCCAGATCCTTTGCTACCACCTTCTCCAGGGACCTCAGCTCCCCCGGCGCTATCGGTCATCCCTCCCCATAGTGATGATGGCCCTGAGGATGGTCCAGAACCGGAACCCACCCTGCTGGATGTCCTCAAACTGATCAAGGTAAATCACTCTGATATCATGGGGAAAGTGGAGGAACTTAAACTGGACATAACAATTATGCGCCAGGACATGCATAAAATGAGGGACCGGGTTTCTGAGACTGAATGCCGTATTAGCGATTTGGAGGATGCTGTCGGCCCGGTCCAAGCTACTCAAAAAACGCATGGCACTAAAATCCTCTCTCTGGAGGACAAGGTCGACGATTTGGAAAACCGTCTGCGCAGAAACAACCTGCATCTAGTGGGCCTCCCCGAGCGGGTTGAGGGCACTGACCCGGTCTCCTTCCTGGAAAGTTGGTTTACCCAAGAATTTGGTAAAGACTGCCTTTCCCCATGTTTTGTCCTGGAGCGTGCACATAGAGTGCCTGGCAGGCCGCTTCCTGCAGGCAACCCTCCACGCACTATGGTAATCCGTCTCCTCAATTATCGTGATAGGGACGCTATCCTGCAAGCTGCCCGCATAAAAGGGAGCCTAAAGATCAACAACGCATCTGTGTCATTGTTTCCTGATTATTCCCCAGCGGTCCGTGCCTCAAGAGCCAAGTACCAACACATTAAGCTGAAATTGAGGGAGAAGACCATCCAATATTCTATGCTGTTTCCTGCCACGCTGCGAGTCGTGCACCAGGGCCAGGTGCATTTTTTCCAAACCCCTGCAAATGCTCTTTCCTGGTTTGAGTGCTTGCATCAACCGGGTCGAATGTCTGGCCGGGCCCTGGACACCTGAACTGGTTACTCTCCTGGAAATTTGTGAAATTTCTCCTTCCCTTTTCTTTTTCCCCGGCCTGTGTGCCTTTATCTGTGGCAGGTGATTCAAGATACCTGTTTTCACATGAGGACAAGATCTCAATCTGGGATCTATGCTGCTAATTGTATGCATATTTGGTTGACATCTGATTTTCTTTAAGTTTTGTTTGCTGATGTGCCTGTATTGGCCATGTTTCTAGTATGTACTAGCAGTTTGGGATCTAAGCCTGCTCCTGTTTTTTCTTTTTGGGGTAAGGCAGGGGTTAACTATGTGCTACTGCCAGTTTTCACTGTGTTGTTACTGATCACAGGAATGTTGTGTGAATGGATGATTGCGGTGTGTAAGTGTGTGTGTGATTTTTGTCCTGCCTTGTCCTCCCTCTGGGATTGCAGCCGTGATGATAACCTTGATCTGCTGATTTTCACTAACTTCATATGTCTTTAGTCAAATGTATCTCCTGGAATGTCCGGGGTTTAAGGCTCCATTCACACTAGCGCGTTTTTTGATGCATTTTGCATTTTGCAGAAATGCATGGGAATTTTTTAACATGGGTTCCTATGGAACATGTTCACATCAATGCTTTTTTGTATCTCTGCGTTTTTGGAAAGGGTCGGGGACTTTTTTTCATGCAAAAAGCAGCGTTTTGCATGTAATGGATTTCAATGGACAAGCATCAAAAACGCAAGTGCACCGTTTTGCAGCGTTTTTGCAGCGTTTTTGGTGCATTTTTGGTGCGTTTTTGCCGTTTTTTTTTTTTTTTTTTTTTTTAAGACTGTAAAAAAAAATGAAAAAAAAAAAAAAAACGCAAAACGCAAATCGCGGCAAAAACGCCGCAAAAACGCTACAAAAAAGCTGCTCAAAAACGTGCCAAGCATGAAAAAAAAACCTCCAAAAACGCTCAAAAGCAACATGCATAGGTGTGAATCGAGCCTAAATTCCAAATTTAAAAGGGCTTCCCTGTTTGAATTTCTCAAGGCTCATAAGCCTCATATACTGTGCCTGCAGGAGACACACCTTATGGGGTCTAAGGTGCTTGCTTTAAAAAAACACTGGGTCATGCATGGATATCATTCCACATTTTCTAATTACGCCAGGGGTGTGTCCGTCCTCATAAGGAAGGGCCTCCCCTTTTCATGTGATAGAGTGATTTTAGACCCTAATGGGCGGTATATTTTCCTCCAATGTAAGATACATGCCACCCCATTACTTCTGGTGGTTGTGTATGCTCCCCCTCCTGTCACGGCTGCACTCTTTACAGATCTGTGCACAAGGTTCTTGGATCTGCCTACATTAGCCACCCTTATTGTGGGGGATTTTAACTCTGTTATGGACCCTAATTTGGATAGACTGAAACCCATTCAGTATGAATCTAAGCTGTTTTGTCAGTGGTGTGCTTCCTTTGGATACATTGACCTATGGCGACAACAAAACCCATTGGCTAGGGAATACTCTTGTCAGTCCTGGTCTTATCGTACTCTTTCCAGGCTGGACTACGCCCTTGGGACTTCTGACCTGACCTCATATACCCGGACAATATACTATATATCTCAGACAATTTCTGACCACTCCGCCCTGTGTGTTGAATTAATACTCGGTCACAGACCCTCTTTTCGGTTGTAGAGGCTCAGTCCCCTCTGGGTTTCCACCCCTGAATTTGAAGAGCCGGTCCGGCAGGCCATGTCCCTATATTGGGGGGACAACGCTGGATCGGCTTCTTTTGGCCCCACATGGGACGCCTTTAAGGCGTCTGTACAGGGCTCATATATCTCAAACATTGCTAAACATAGGAGGTCCTCCTGTGCTGCTCTTCTGGCCTTGGTGTCCTCTCTGGAGGCTGCTAGGGCCCAGCACTCTGCGCTCCCCACCCCGGATTCTCATGGAGTCTTGGTGGGGGCGCACAGGGCCCTGGATCTCCATAGGGTGGACGCAATGCGGACTCAGCAGTTATATCTGGCTGCCAGACTACATGAATATAGTGGGAAGAATAGTAAAATGTTAGCCTTTCTTTCTCACGCAGAATACATTGACAGGACCATATCACAGATTCAATTGCCTGACGGCTCAATCACCTCAGACCCATTGACCATAAATCGGACGTTCAAGTCCTTCTATGAGACCCTATATGAAGCCCCCCACCCCCCAGATGAATTGGAGACATTGGGGTTTTTTTACTCCCTTCAATTTCCTGTATTGGATGACTCCCACAGCTCCATCTTAGACACTCCCTTGACAATCAAAGAGATCACCGAGGCTATTTGCTCTTTACCCCCCAATAAAACCCCTGGGTTGGACGGTTTGCCTGCAGAATGGTACAAAACCTATGCTGTGGAATTGGCACAGAAACTTTTATCTCTCTTTAATCGGGCAATGGAGGAGGGTGAACTTCCCCCCTCCATGAATGAAGCCCTCATTGTTGTGCTACCCAAGCCTGACAAAAACAAACTGCTGTGTGGGTCATACCGTCCAATCTCGCTACTAAACAGCGATGTTAAAGTACTAGCGAAGGTCCTAGCCTTGAGATTACAAAAGGTCATTCTTCACCTTATTCACAGGGACCAGACAGGGTTCATGCCTGGTAAGAGTACATATGACAACATTCGTCGCCTTTATATACATATTCACAGGGCTGCCACGGACAGAAGAAGCAGACTGGTACTATCACTTGACGTGATGAAAGCATTTGATTTGGTTAGCTGGTCCTTCCTTTGGGAAACTATGCATCGTATGGGTTTCAGCGTCCAATTTATTAAATGGGTCAGGTTGCTTTATACTAACCCCAGGGCAAGAATATGTACCAACAAAGATATATCGGATATGTTTAGTTTGCAGAGGGGAACCAGGCAGGGCTGTCCGCTTTCTCCACTTTTGTTCGCACTAGCCATTGAGCCATTTGCTCTGGCAGTGCGTCAAACGGAGACAGTGGGGGGCATCTACTATGGCGAACTGTCTGAGGGGATCTCTCTATATGCAGATGATGCCTTGATTTACTTAGACGGCTCTGAACAGGCCTTTGTCTCTTTGATGGAGGTTGTGGACGAGTTTGGGAGGGCTTCCGGACTGAGAGTTGGCTGGGAAAAGTCTGTGGCATTCCCCATAGGCCCTGACAGGGGTTATGCTTACCTAGCCCAGTCCAAGCTGACTACACATCATACATTTAAATATCTAGGAATACATATTCATAATAATCTATCTAGTTTCCAGACCCTTAATATCACCCCGATCATAACTCAAATGGAGACCAGGTTACGCTCCTGGGCCTCATTGCCACTAAATTTGATTGGACGCGTGAATATTTTCAAAATGATATTTTTACCTAAATTTCTCTATGTTTTTCGGGCTTCCCCAATATTTTTATTTAAGAAACTTTTTATCAAAATTAACTCACTCGTATCCTCCTTCCTTTGGCAGGGCTTGAACCCGAGAATCGCTAGGGCCTCACTCCAGGCTGCTAAACTGGATGGAGGTTTGGCCTGCCCTAATTTAAGGCACTATTTTATAGCATCACAGCTGGCTTATGTCTATGACTGGTTTCTGGAGGCCTCCTCTTCCTGCTCCGCCGCTCTATTGAATGCTCTTAACGGCCCCAGGGCCTCACTAGTGGACACATTACACAGGTCCATGCCTCGACGTTGTTCTAGGGGCTCACCGATTGAGGTGGGCTGGCTGGCCTGGCATGAGGGTAATAAAGTAATCATTAACCAGATAGGGGTGTCCCCCAATGCTCCTCTATGGCATAATCCTAACTCTCCAGAGCTCCTGGGCCATCCAGATTCTCAGTGGTGGATAAGACTTGGTATTACCCACGTCTCTCAGATCTACTCAAACGACTCTTTTTTCTCATTTGCGGATCTGAAGGCTAAGTGTGGTGTAACAAACAGGTTTTATTTTAGGTATCTTTCACTGCGCCATGCCATCAGGGCACAATTTTCTGGTTTGTCCCTGGAGCTCACTGAATCACCTCTAGAGGTGCTATTGTCATATCCCGATATTGGGAAAATTGTTACTACTATATATTCTCGCCTTCAGGTGGCGGGCGTTAAACCCTTTCAGATTGCTTAGCGGAAATGGGAAAAGGAAATTCCCGGGTTGTCAGAGGAGGGGTGGGAGGAGGCCTCAGAGATGTGCTTTCTGGACCTTATTGGATCAAATGACCAATATGTACAATATAAATTTATACATCAGATGCATTACACTCCTGCTAGGCTGGCCCGTATGGGATATGACTCTGCAGCCTCCTGTGTTAGGTGGGGGTTCTCAGAAGCTGGATACATGCATATGTTTTGGTCCTGCCCTGTTATGTCCACCTTTTGGAGGGACTTATTTTCCTTTTTTGAAAACACACTACAAATAAAGGTGTCCTGCACCCCGGAGGTTGGACTATTGGGTGTGCTGAATGATTTCATACACAGGACTCATACTCGAACTCTTGTCCGTATAATACTGTTTTATGCCAGAAAATTAATTTTGATGCAATGGAAGAATGCAACTGCCCCAGATATTCAAGTTTTGTATCGTATGATGAATAAAGTTATACCAATTTTTAAACTGGTTTATAAGGGTAGGGCCTGCCCAAAAAAATTTGCTAAGATCTGGAAGCCCTGGCTTGATATAGCAGACTCCTTTTGGAAGGACACTCCGCTCTCACAACAATAACTATATCCGGCCTCCCCTTGATGGGTTTTCTTTTCTTTTTTTTGTTTTGACGTCTAGGGGAGGCTGTAACCTTTGGATGGTGGGTCGTTTGTGTACCTGGAGGGACGGTGTGGTGGAGGCGGGGTGGGACAAGGTTTGCCTTTTTGTGTGAATGAGTATAGATGGGTGCATGTATGGTGTGGATGTTGTGTTCATGGAAATATCCCTGCTGTATATAGCATTGTGATTTTAGGTTGTGGTGCCCTACGAGGTCCACACTCATTACCCTTATGTGACCAGTGGTATACTTCATTCCTCCGTTGAGGAATTTGGTAAATATGATGTATAACTATAAGAGTTGGCCCCCGTTGGGCTATTGTACTTTCTTTTATATTTTGTAAAAGAGATTTGTTTATGGATGCATTTTTACTATCTGAACCTGTAAACTACTTTCTATCAAAACAAATAAAAAAAACTATTTTGTAATGTTCATTGAAGACTCGTCAGCATTCTTGAACATAGGGTTCTAGCACCACCTTCAGGAGTAGGACACTAGGCAGAAAAAAGAACACAGCACCCCCTATGGGCAGGACTTGTTGTCAAATCCCCATCTGCCATAGGCAGCTTAATTTTACAAAGTTAATGTTTGGGAATCCTTGGATGCATGTTTTGGCTGCTGATTTTTTAGGTGGCTGTTTGAGGTTTCTTGTTCCTCTTTTTGGGGGTTCTTAAGTGTTTTTGCATGTTTTTTTCTCTGCTTACCCACCCTTCCATGAGGCACAACTTTGGGACATCCCTCCAGTCAAGATTGCTGACGAGCTGTATCCTTCCATGAACGTAAGAGAAAGTTGGATTTTTATTTTGTTACTCACCCTAAAATCCAGTTTCTCTTAACTATTGGAAGGACACAGCACCCACCCCTCTACATAATTTTCTTTTGCTTTGTGAGGACCTGACCCGCATATAGCAGGCAGGGGATTTGACTACAAGTTAGGACTGTCCATAGGTGGTGCTGTGTTCTTTTTTTTCTGCCTAGTGCTGGTGAGCTGGTGAGCTGTGTCCTTCACTGAAATCAGGATTTTACAGTGATTAACAAAAAAAAAGAAAACATTTTTCTAGTGCTTTTTTTATTGCAGTTTGCAGTGGTGGGGTATATTTTTTTTCTGTGCCCCTTCCCCACTCCGCAACCCCCCCCCCCCCCCCGCACACTTTTTTTGTGTTCTGAATATTGAGGGCTTTAATTTTAGTTTGTGCTTGAACATTCATTTGCTGTTGACAATTTTTTCTTGAAGCTACCTTTTGATCTTAGGACACCAGTGCATCTGTTAGAAAAAAAAACAACTGAAATTATCGGGGGGCGTGGTTTGCCTTGAGAGAAGATGGCTGCTTGATCCCTAGGCTCCCGCTCACCACTGCCTTTTCATTAGCTTACACCGGGGACCACCGACATTTCTTGACCACTCACTATGGGAACTTCTTCCCGCGGAAGCTCGCAGTCACGATCCCGCTCCCCGAGAGAAATTACCGGCCGCACGAACCACACTATACTGGAGATATTCCGCACCCAGAGACCTAATATGGCGGCTCCTCTTCCCGCCTCACCTCCTCCTCAGGCACTGGCAGAGATTGTCCTCATCCCTTCCGAACCCCACACTTCGCAAAGGGAGACCGACGGAACATCTCTCCGTCAGCCGAGCTTACGTGATCTCCAAGCTGTGGCAGCTGACATTAAAGACACCCTGTTCTCGGCCATCTCAGACTTGCGCCACGAACTACAAGCCATCTCAGGGAGAATGCAGCGTGTCGAGGATGATGTGGCACTACAAGGCTCAGCAGTGAAAGCAATTCACTATAAAGTGGACTCCCACACCATGCAACTTAGAGATCTTCAACGCCATGTTGAAGATCTCGATAACAGGGGTCGCAGGCACAATCTAAGGGTGAGAGGCCTACCCGAATCCGTGGAACAAGACCACCTCCTCCAGGTTGTTACAGGCCTCTTCAACCAACTCCTCGATAGGCCTCGGCACACCCCACTGGCTATGGAACGTATCCACAGAGCGCTCCGTCCCAGAGACAGGGACACAGACCCCCCGAGGGATATTATATGCTTTGTGAATGACTATGCTACCAAGGAAGAAATCCTCAAGAAAACCCATGACAAATCGCAATTGGAATACGATGGATGTCATATCCATATTTACCAAGACCTGTCAGCGATTACACTGAGGCACCGCAAAGATCTCCGGCCACTACTGGAAGTCCTGCGGAACAATGGAATCCGCTATCGCTGGAAATTCCCGTTCGGTCTATCTGCCTCTCACCAAGGCCGCTCTGCATTACTGAGAGTTCCAGAAGACCTCAATGTATTCTGCCGTACCCTGGATATACCATATGTGGCGGTCCCAAACTGGTATGCGGAGTTCAACATCTCACACCATACCCGACGTCCATCAGAAGAGGAACCGATGGATGCACATAACACCAGCTTTCGTAGACGCAGATCGCCATCACCCACCAGACCCAATTCTTCATTGGGGCCCCAGACACCCGCCTCCTAGCCCCATGACAGTGCCCCTGCCTCGCAGAGCTCGCCGAGACCGCTGATCTTCTTCCATGCCCCTAAGTACGCTGCCCTCACAAGACGCTCTCGCTGACAGCCTCTGCTCCACTTCTCCCACTTTCTCCTCTCTACCCGTAAATGGATTTCTATCAACCACCTCTCCCACACTCACCAACACCCCACGGAGGAAACACCGCTTCACCCGAATGCTTTGCAGTATCGCCCGAGACCCGGCCTTCATGCCTGCAATGATCTTTCCCACTTGTGCACTGACTCTGATGACTGCCCCTGAAACTAAGAACTGATGCCTTAACTTTTCATCCCTGACGGTCTTCCACTTTACAGACTACCGACCTGAAACAACCACGAACTCTGTGCTGAAGACACCGCTCTCCACTGTACTACGATCTGTCCCCGTGGACCGCTCCATCTGCTTCCTTTACAGATATTTGTGCATACCAATGCTCAATCTTGGCACCAGGACCCGCAGTATATGTCTCATCGGACTTAATACCTGCAGACCCTTTGTCTCCTGAGAAAAGACCGAAGGGTATAATGTTAAATGTTATAGTTTAATGTTATAAGTTATAGTCTTTAAGCGGTTACTGCCTCCTGTATCGGGAAGACACTATTATACTACACTACACACTGACAACACATGAGAGAAATATCTCTTACATAACCCTTTTACCAGTTTAATCTCCTTCAAACTGACTAGCTCCTTATGCCACAATTAGTTCTTTGAAGTTTAGCTTTCTGCTGCCCTCTGCTGGCTTTAGATCCATCTTATCTACATTCCTACATGCTATGTTCCCTCATTTACCCTAATACATTACAACAAACACGATTAACACTAAATATATCACGCACAACCAACACTTGTCATCATTCTGACTACAATAGGGTACTATACTTATTATTATACTTACTACAATCCGTTAATCACTTACGTGTTTACACATACATAAAATTTGAGGATTAAACCCTCCTAGTTGTGCTGTTTATGCCTGGATCTGCTGCAAATACCCACAGTCCTTCGCTACTCAGATTAAGTTCAATTTATTTTCTGATTGATGTTTATTCTGTACATGCATAGTTGTATTAATATAACTGATTGTTACTGCACACGATATGCTACCCTGATTACTCCACTTTACGCTCGTCTATCATATGGACCGGCTGTCTAGCTACAATTATTAATGTCTTTGCATAGAAACGACTGTTACTGCTATCCTTCTTTATGCCATCCCACACCTCGTTTCTATGACCTTAACTTGTAACCACAACCCAGACAATTACTCCCCCCTCCACGGTCTATAGCATAAATAACTGCTGATAACTTTACTCAATTAAACCTCTCATCACCACAAATTATTGGCCACCTTACTAATTCTGTAGACTCATTCCACCACATATCCCAACATGAGTATTATATATCTGTCCCCCCTTTTTTCCACCGTTTATATAAAATAAGGCTGATGGTGAGTCAGACCTCACTGACAGACTTTCTCATCTCTATACATCTCTCGATTGCTAGACCAACCCCCACACAGTGGTTACGCAAATCTTATCAAATCTCTCAAATCTACTAACTTACACATACCACTGACCTCTACCGGCTAGTAAATTGTTGTGATCCTACTCACCGACTTAGGTGATTGAGATCACATTCATTGCCGGTATCGCTCGCCCTCCCTCTCCCCCGTCCTCCGATTTGCCTCACCAATACGCGTACACCCTCCAGCCCATCCCACCACATCCACTACCGCAGCACCTATTCTCCTCTTAAATACATACAAATACCTATACAATGACAAATCCATCCAGTACCACAAATAGCTCCATGCTCAAAATAATTTCACTCAATGTAAAAGGCCTTAACACGCCAGAGAAACGCTCTAAACTCCTCCTCACCATGTACCGAAATAAGGCTGATATTATATTCCTTCAGGAAACCCACTTTCGATCCAATGCCATGCCAAAATTACAAAACTACCGGTATCCCACGGTGTATCACGCTACCAACCCATTGCACAAATCGAAAGGAGTTTCAATACTTATTGCAAAATCCTGCCCCATCCAAATCACTGACTCGCTAATAGATGTGGAAGGCAGATACTTATTTTTAAAAGGATCTCTTCTCAATAGGAAAATCACCTTGGCTAATATATACGTTCCCAATATCCGTCAGGTACCTTTCTTTAGAAACATCACGACTACACTCACGACCTTCCAAGAAGGAACCCTCATCTTGGGGGGAGACTTCAATATTCCACTTAACCCTATCCAAGACACGTCCACCAGCTCATCCTCACATATTTGGCCCTTAAGACAATTAAATCTTTACTCAAGCAGCTACTGCTCTATGATTCATGGCGCACCCTGAACCCAAACGTCAAAGACTTCACCTTCTATTCCGCTCCTCACGACCGATATTCAAGGATTGATTACATTTTTCTGACACAACAAGATCTATCTCTAATCCACCAAACCTCCATTGACCCCATGCTCATTTTGGATCATCACCCCATCTCTTTAACACTTAAATTCCCAAACACAAGATGGCGCTGTGAGCGGCGGCTTTTCCAGAGAGCTCCGCTCAGCAGATTTTATAATCCGGATCCATCGGATCACCCCAGCTGCTCGGGGGGGGGACCTGGCACTCCCTGGTGAGTGAGGGGAGAGGAGGATTTCCCTTCCCGGGCCGAGATCGGCGCCGCCGCGAGCTCCCGGCCTGCCGTGGACGACTGGGCCGAGGCCGCGGCCTTTCCTAGCGGGCCGCGCGGCGCATCACGAGTCCCCTGGCGCGATCGGTCCTATTGTCCGGCCTTCCTGACTGCTGTAGACTGTGGATGGGGGCAGGTGAGGAGACTCTGGACTGCTTATGGGCCACGCTCTGGGCCTAGTCTCCCCTTCCCTCCACGCGTGACTAGGCCACAACCGCGGCCTCTCCTGAAGCTCTGGAGCCACAGGACTGACTGAGGGTGAACCTGATATTACTGGCCTAGAGGAGGAGGCCCGGTGCTGAGTGGGGATATATCCTTGTTTAGGGAAACAACTCCTGGATTACCTCCCCCCCCCTGTCCTCCAGATTCAGGAGATCCCTGGCTGAGCTGCATACCCTGATCTATCTGGGGAGACCTGAAGTGGATACCTTCTGCATCCTATAAATGCAGGTGAGCAGAAAATCTGTTAAAGGGACATATACGGGGGCGTGGTCTGGACATGGCCGTGTGAAGACATGCTTCTGAGCGGCTCCCGGTCCGTCCCAGCCTTTCCTGCCCTTAAACCAGCCATACCAGCATTTAATCAGCGGCATGTACTCTGCTGGAAGACGCAGAGGAAAGAGCAACCGACAACATAAAAGAACACCGCCAAAAACACAGCGGAACGGAGCCATCAGACAATATCTTTCGGACCCCAGTGACCCATCCCCCGCTCCAAAGATGGCGGCCGCCATGCAGGCGAACGAGCATGTGAGTACCCCACAGCACTGCTCACTGACACAGCCCATGGCCCCCGGTGCATCTGACAGAAACATTACTACCCCTCTGCTGCTCCGGACAACAGAGCTTATGAGTACCTCACAGCACTGCTCACTAACACCGTCCATGGCACCCTGTACGTCAGATGGAGACATCTCTACCCCGCTGCTACTCAGGGATGTCATCCAAGACACACAGGTCTCACATAATACACCCCTGACCCTGCACGCAGATGAGGAACTGAGAGCACTGTTGAGAGCAATACCTACCAGAGCAGACTTTGAATCTCTAGCCAGCAGGCTGGAAGCCTCACACCGCAGAGACATAGCAGCAGTGCGCACCGACATCATAGCACTGTCAAATCGCATGGGTGCAGGAGAAGCCACAGTAACGAAGCTTACACAGCGCCTAAAGCAAGTGGAAGATATCCAAGCAAATCAAACAAAATCACTATTGACCCAGCAACTTCACCTAGAAGAAATTGAAGATCGCAGCAGGAGGAACAACCTGCGTATAAGGGGCCTACCCGAAGCCACGGGTACAGAGGATCTCACAGCCACTGCTATAGCCATTTTCAGAGACATAGCAAGAGCGGACTTTCCTGCGACGATGTCCTTTGACCGGATACACAGGGCGCTGGGGCCGAAATCAACGGATCCGAACCGCCCAAGAGATGTGATCTGCAGAGTACACCAGTACACCCATAAAGAGATCATCTTGCGGAAAGCATGGGAGATGAGAGATGTGAAATTTGACGGTGCATCTATCCAGATCATGCCTGATCTTTCCAGAGCCACCCTACAGCGCAGAGCGATGTTGAAGCCAGTGCTTAAGTTGGCCCAACGCGCGGGCGTCACGTATCGCTGGGGATACCCCATATCGGTGACTTTCAAGAAGAGATCACAATTTTTCACCTTACGATCCTATGCGGAACTTCCTACACTGTTTGATTTTCTAGAAACCGATCCAGTAACGGTTCCAGACTGGCTTCAACTGATCCCAAGATTTGCTAACCGCCCGGGGGGTCCAAATCTGAGAAGGCCAGGCTCACCAAGACCACAACCCACTCAACGCAGATCAAGGATCACGTCTCCAGCAGAAGACAGAGAAACCTAGAGTCGTCTGCGGTGGTGAGAATATGTATGTTGCCCCAGATGCTTTGACTTTTGCCTTTTTATCCACTTTTTTTTGGATTTCTTGTTTTTCATATTTTACTGTTCACCACTTAAGGCCCCATTCTTAATGCTGTGTAGTCTGAACTCCCCTAACAACATACCAAAAGAACCGACTGTCCTCCCCTCAGAGTTGCAGATATGGGCCACCCCCCCCCCCCCACTAATCTGGCTGCTTGGGACAGGATATGGTTACTGCTGTGACCAGGGAAGTTGGAGAAGGAGTCCTGGAATTGAGTCAGGTTAACACTGCACCCCCTAATGGTAGTCCCTGGAATAAGGAAATTTCTATTGATGAAGGGGTTTTGATGGTGACTCTGCCTGTGCCATACAGACGGCAGGAGTTAATTTCTCCTGACCCTGTCTACACGCTATGCAATGGACAATCAGTATTGGGAATACCGTGTATCATTACGTCACTGCTCCCTGTGCCGGAAATGTTCTATCCTGGTTCCTCACCAGTGTGTTTTTTCTGTTGGAACTATCTTGCACTAAGTTACGCACACTTTAAATATGTCTGTGTATTGCTGCAGGGAACTATTTCTCAGGAATTTGAAAACTTAGGGTTCACTGTGAGCCACGATTGCATATCAGTATTGCGGGAGGAGGGTCAACTGGGGAGGGGGGAGAGGGAAAACAGAACATTTATGTTTTGAGTAAGAGGGGTTGGCATGGAGGGAGGAGGGAAACACTAATTAGATTGTTGTAAGAAGGGCCAGTTGGAATTTGCTCAGTTATATGGCAATAGCAATGAAGGATAAGATTGGGGGCAGACAATACAAGGGATGCAGATAGATAAGAAGTTACCAACAATAAGAATATGGTTGGCGTTTTACCTTATCTGTTCATTTAATAATGTTTGTGATGTTTACAATGCTTACATGCCTATCTTATATGTAAGGGTAGGGGAGAGGGCGGGCCGGGATTAGCTCCTCCGGTCGTAGTCTAACCTCATCCCCATTAGGCCGAAACACCTTCCCGGTGATAACTGGAGTGTGTTTCATTGCAAGGAATTGCACCTAGTTGCCTAACGACAACTAGTACGTGTAGGACGATCTTTTGGTTTGATCGTCCACCCCTTTTCATTGTTTTTGTTTTGTTTCTAGAGCTCTCTTTGCTCTTATTCTTTTTACCTTTTCCTTTTCCTCCCCCTGCTCCTTCAAGTCTTCTATTCCCTATTTCATTACTAGCCCCCCCCCCCCTTTTTTTTTTGTAAAGAAATTTCTTCTTTACTGGCGTGAGCGCGATGGATCAAATTACTATTTATACCCTAAACACCAAAGGGCTGAATGTGCCGGAAAAGCGTCGCATGCTCCTGAATGATCTTAAAAGATCTAAAGCAGATGTGGCGTTTGTCCAGGAGACTCACTTTAAGACGAGTGCACCGATGTGTTTGAAAAACCGATATTTCCCAACTACATACCACGCTACCAATCCCTCAGCCAAATCAAAGGGAGTGTCTATACTGATCTCGGGGAATGTGCCCTGGACCTGTAGAGACACCAGAATTGACACAGAGGGGAAATATGTGTTTCTCAAAGGACTGATTGGTGATGTACTGGTGACTCTAGCGACTGTATACGCCCCAAATGACAGACAGGATATTTTCATATCCAAAACATTGAACGAACTGCTACCTTTTGCAGAGGAACAACTGATACTAGGCGGCGATTTTAATGTTCCTCTGTGCCCATCGGTAGACACATCAAATGGAGCGTCCTCTCTTCGGAGGGGTATACACAAACGAATCACCAAGACACTACACGAGACCAGACTGATTGACGTATGGAGACTTTTACACGCCGGAGAGAGGGATTATACATTCTTCTCATCACCACACAAATCATATTCCCGCATCGATCTTTTTCTTCTGCCTCATAACCAACTGGAGGCAATAGACAAAGTTGACATAGGCACAATCACCTGGTCTGACCATGCTCCTATTACCCTGAAATATTCCCTCTCACGAATAGCGACGACAAAATCAAGATTTTGGCGACTAAACGAAAGTTTACTTCAGGACCCCACAGTGTTAGCTGATGTCACAAAAGAACTTAAATTTTATTTTCAGACGAATGATATTGACAATTGTGACCCTGGGATACTCTGGGAAGCCCATAAGTCTGTGATCAGAGGAATCCTGATCAAACATGGTGCACATATCAAAAGGGAACGGGAGAAACAGTTATTAATTCTATTACAGAAAACCCACGATTTAGAAAAAACACATAAACAAAACCCGACCACATCCATAGAAACAGAACTCCTTACATTACGTAGACAGACGGTAGATATACTACATTACCAAGCGAAAGCAGCTTTACAAGCGTGTAGAAAACTCACCTATGAATCGGGGAATAAATGTGGGAAAATTCTTGCAAGGGCAGTTAGACAACAGAGGTTACGCGTATATATACCACAAATCATATCCCCATCAGGACAAAAAAGGGCGACACCCACGCAAATAGCAGATGAATTTAAAAATTTTTATTCCTCCTTATATAACCTCCCGAAGTCAGGAGTCACTGACACCGCAATAAGGGAATATCTTACTCTAGCTAATACCCCCAAACTATCAGCAGAAGATGCAGCTGCCCTAGAAGAACCCATCACAATGGTAGAACTACAAGGCGCAATTAAAAACATGAAACCAGGTAAAGCTCCGGGTCCGGACGGTTTGACTCTGCAGTACTACCAGACTCTGCTGCCGATTCTAGGCCCACGTATGTTGAAACTATTTAACAAGCTTACGGAAGGGGGCCACTTGCAGAGAGACACATTAAGCGCGCACATATCCCTTATACCTAAGGAAGGGAAAGATCCCGCGGCCTGTGGTTGCTACAGGCCCATATCTCTTCCAAATATAGATCTTAAACTCCTCACCAAAATCTTGGCAAATAGATTATCCCAACATATGACTAACCTGATACACTTAGACCAGGTGGGTTTTGTCCCTACGCGTGAAGCTAGGGACAACACCACAAAAGTCCTTAATTTGATCCATAGAGCTAATATATCTAAAGCGCCTTGTACCTTTCTCAGCACAGATGCTGAGAAAGCATTTGATCGGGTGAGCTGGGAATTTATGACAGCAGTCCTCAAGCATATCGGATTAGGTAACCACATGTTGCAATGGATCTCTAATGTTTACTCGTTACCTACGGCTAGGGTCAAGGCTAATGGAATCCTGTCTGCTCCTTTTAATATCTCTAATGGTACCAGACAAGGATGCCCGCTGTCACCCCTTCTTTTTGCCCTGGTACTCGAACCCTTTCTAAACACGATACGCAGGAACCCAGATATCTCTGGGATTTCCATAGGGCACAGACAATACAAGATTTCCGCATACGCGGATGATCTTCTATTTTCCTTAAAAAACCCGATTATCTCCCTCCCAAATTTAATTAAAGAATTTCAGATATACGGGAACATGTCCAACCTAAAGATTAATTTTGACAAATCAGCAGCAATGGGAATCAATCCTCTCTGAAGTCCAAATTTAATTTCAAGTGGTCAGACAGTCACTTCAAGTACCTGGGCACTAACATACCCAGGGATCTGAAACGCACATTTGAACTGAACTTCCCTCCAATCCTGAGCACAGTTAAAGAGTTACTCGCAGAGTGGGGCAAAGGTCTTCACTCATGGTTTGGGAGATGCAATCTAATCAAGATGTGCATTCTCCCAAAATTTCTATACCTATTTCAAGCCTTACCTATAAGAATCCCCGGTAACTATTTTAAACAAATACATTCCCTATTTATAAAATTTGTGTGGTCACACTCTAAGCCTAGACTAAAAAGATGCTATTTGACTCTACCGAAACACTATGGAGGTCTCGCCCTCCCGGACGCAAAACACTATTATCAAGCTGTGCACCTAGGGAGGATCATTGACTGGAACAGACACGACAAAACCAAACTATGGATCCAAGTAGAGAACCATCAGGTTAATATACCCTTGAAGGGGGCTATCTGGTGCTACGATAAATTACCTAGGGACATGACTTCACACCCGACCATTGGTGCCACGCTGTCAGTAGGGTTAAATATACTTAAAAACACTTCATTGACCTCCAAACAATCCCCCTTATTCCCTATTCTGGGGAATCCAGCGTTCGAACCAGGGCTAGACTATTCAAACTATGAGACGCTCTGGGAGGCAGGTAAAGACTGTGCATCACATTATGTGGAAGACGACCACTGGACCTCAATTCAGTCTCTGACGAATGATAACGGGGGTTTTCAATTGTCATTTTGGAAAGCGATTCAGCTACACCATTTCCTTTACTCAATACCAGAACCGATGCGATATAAGCGCGATATGACGACGCTAGAAGAATACTGTAGAGGGGAGGGCACTCTGCCTCAGGTGCTCTCCAAGACATACTCGCTACTCAACACACCGACTGAACAACCAGACTTGTTATTTTTACGAAAATGGGAACAGGATCTAAAATGTAATTTTACAGAAGCACAAACACAAAACATACTTCAACTTACACTGAAATCATCCATCTGTACAAAAATTCAGGAGACAAATTACAAAATTCTGACTAGATGGTATTACACACCTCAATTATTACACAAATTTTTCCCCGGCACTTCTGATAGATGCTGGAGGTGCGGCTCTGAGGAGGGGACGCTCCTACACATTTTTTGGACCTGTTCACTAGTACAGCAGTTTTGGGTAGCAGTAGAGACAATTGTTAAAAAATTCACGAATCACATAACGCAGAGAGATCCAGCCGTTTTTCTGTTACATGCCACCTCGGCTCCAATTAAATCATATAAAAAGTCAGTGGTCAGACATCTGCTCAATGCAGCGAAGTCCTGTATTCCAGCATTGTGGAAACAGAGTACACCCCCTACGGTGGGAATGTGGCTACGTAGAGTTGAAGAAATCAAAAAGATGGAAGACCTAATACTGACTGCCCAACACAAACAAGACAAACATTCAAGAAACTGGTTATCCTGGAACATATATATTTTCTCAGATGAAGGACAAACCTTACTAAATTCTTGAGAACCCCTTGACTAGGTAGCGGCTACGGGATAGAACCTTGGCCGGATCCATCGCGCTCGCGTCTATCTATAACCCCCCCCCTCCCTTTCTCACCCCTTCCACTCTGCCCTTACTTCTTATATATATTTTTTTTCTTTTTCTGTGCAATAAGTGGTCTATTATTTCAGTAACAGACAACTTTCCATTCACACCAACTATGATGGAATTATGTAAGAATAAGCAAATATTGGGAAGATTTCATTCCGGTCATATTGTAATACTGTATGGTGGTTGATATACCTATGGACTACAAAGACGGATTCACGAATCTAAAGAGGATAAATGATGTCATAGGCCAGCTTCCATGCAGATAGAATGGAACACTTTAATGGAAAGGATATATGATGACGGTATTTGTCAGAATGCTAATAGAAAGACCACGGATGTATTATATCGATTATGACACGCTTTTTCTTTTTTCTTATTTGTTTTTGTTTTCTCTTTTCCTTGTCAAAAATTCAATAAAAATTATATTTGAAAAAAAAATTCCCAAACACGACACCCCGTTCACAAACATGGAAGTTGGATCCGTCATTATTAAATGACCCCTCCATTGCGGCAGAAGTTGAATCCAGTCTCAAATATTTCTTCCATGAGAATAATTCAGCAGATACATCCCCACTTACCAACTGGGAAGCACATAAATGTGTAATTAGGGGAGTCTTACTTGCGGCGGCTGCTAAACGAAATCGCGAACGGAGAAAACAATACTCAGAACTCATAAACAAAATCCATAGGCTAGAAGGCGCTCATAAACAAACCCAAGCCCTCTCCACCATGGCTGAACTGATCCAAACTAGAAAAGAACTATTAGACATGTTAGACACTCAAATCCGACGCAAATATATCCTTTCCAAAAAAACATTTTATGAATATGGCAACAAGGCCAGTAAAATGCTTGCTCGAGCTTTACAAGCGACAAAAGCTTACACAACGATTCATTCCATCACTGACCCATCGGGATGCAAATTTACCAAAACTCCAGATATCGCGCGACAATTTGTCCACTATTATAGTAAACTATATAACCTTCACCCATCTAACTCCTCCACAGATAAAAACAAGAGAAAAGAAATGATAGTGGACTTTCTGAAACAACATGGCCCTACCCCTATTTCTGATTCCATGGCCCAAAATCTAGCCTCCCCCCTAACCAAAGAAGAAATAGACCTAGCCCTGAAACAACTAAAATCAGGTAAAAGCCCTGGCCCCGATGGCTTGACAGTCGGCTACTATAAAACTTACGCAGGAATACTCACCCCCTTTTTCTTAAACGTCTTTAATTCTTTCGCAACTCCCACGCCACCGCCTCGAGACCTTCTAACTGCCCATATAGCTGTTATTCTAAAACCGGACAAAGACCCCTCCCTAGTTACCAATTACAGGCCCATCTCGCTTCTCAATGTTGACTTAAAATGGTATGCGAAAACTTTAGCGAATCGTCTCCTACCATTATTGCCCCAACTTATAGATCTTGATCAAGTTGGCTTTGTTCCGGGGAGAGAGGCGAGAGATAATACTCTAAAAGCTCTTAATATACACCATTGGCTTACATCCAGTCACTCTAGAGGATTTATGCTTTTTCTCGACGTGGAGAAGGCGTTTGACAGAGTGGCATGGGACTATATGTTAGAAACTCTACAGATTATAGGTCTTCCCCCAACAATGCTAAATTTCATATCAGCCCTTTACTCTAGTTCTACTGCCAAAGTCCACGTAAACGGTCACCTGTCGGGCACCTTCTCCGTGTCGAATGGAACCCGTCAAGGTTGCCCGCTCTCCCCCTAATTTTTATTTTATCACTGGAACCCTTCCTACGACGCATAAGAGCCAATCAAGAAATTAAGGGAATAACTATCAAACAATGCACATATAAACTAGCTGCCTTCGCGGACGACATACTCCTCTTTCTCACAGACCCGCTCACGACAATACCCAACCTCCTTAAAGATTTTCAAACTCTTCATACCCTTTCTAACCTTCAAATAAATTTCTCGAAATCGACAGCCCTTAACATTTCCCTTACCCCTGAAACTTGTCAACAATGCCAACTCAACTATCCGTTTTCGTGGAATAATCGAGCAATCCCATATCTAGGTATTTACTTACCGACCTCCTTAAAGGACTTATACAATCTAAATCACGCTGCAATCTTAGAGAAAATACAATTAGACTTAAAAAAATGGTCTACAGGACTTTTTTCTTGGTTCGGCAGAGACGCGATCATCAAAATGAACATCCTGCCCAGAATCTTATATATTTTGCAAACTATTCCAATTAAACTCCCACAAGCATTCTTCTCAACCTATCAAAAAGCCTGCACAACATTCATATGGGGTAAACTGCACCCGAGACTGAGCTTCCTGAGATTGACCACCCCTAAACTTCTAGGTGGCATAGGACTTCCTGACATACGTAAATATCAACAAGCGTGCCATCTTACTAGAATTGTAGATTGGAACATACACTCCAAACATAAAGACTGGATTCACTTAGAACAATCGTTTTCAGAACTTCCATTGTCTCATCTCCCCTGGATCACTAAACCCAATGTCCCCCTTGCATTTAAACATCATCCACTAATTAACCCAACATTGGCCTCATTCCATACATCCTGTAATCTCCACAAAATCTCTTCACTTAACGGCCCAATGACCCCAATCCGGCTGAACCCGGATTTTTTGCCAGGAATGCACTTATCCTTCTTAGCAGACCACTGGCCCCATCCTACTGTACGAGCAGAACATTTTTTTGAAGGGAATCATTTCTTATCCCAACCTGCGCTGGCTTCGAAAATGAAAATTTTTCAGCAAACCTAAACCCAAACCAGATTGGTCCAGACAAACAACCACATTTGAAAACCTATTTTCAAGTGGGGAACCCCAAAAACACTTGATATCCCAAACATATGCACTCCTATTCACCACCCGCACACCAACAAAACACTGGACCACCCGACAATGGGAACACGATCTCTCGATAAACCTTACTGACGTAGAATGGGGGAAAATATACACCCTGACCCACAAAGGATCAATCAATGTGCAAATACAGGAAAACGCTTTTAAAATACTTTCCAGATGGTACAGAACACCACTCGCGTTGCACCATATTGACAATTTCCCAAACCTGTTGGAGATGTAAGACAGAGATTGGATCGTTCTTACATATCTGGTGGTCATGTACCAAAATCCAATCTTTCTGGAAAGAAGTACACAAATTGATCGGCCAAATAACTACATACACATTAGATTTCAACCCTGCATTATTCCTGCTCCATCATTCCACGTCACCATTGTCGGCCTACTTCCGATCTCTGGCCATGCACATGGTGAACGCTGCCAAGATGTGTATCCCCCTCAAGTGGAGCTCCACCGACCAGCCTTCTATAGCAGACTGGTTTACACGCATACAAAAAACAATGGTCATGGAGGACCTCATACATCAGGCCAAAGAAACACCAGCTAAGTTCACCAAAACATGGACATGCTGGATACACTTTACTACCACTGATGAATACAAAAAATACCTCAACTGAAGGAAGTATAGGTGCTGTGACGGAAACTAAGATATTGTATGCTTACCTCACCCTTAATACTCGCTGCTCCTTCCTTTTCCCTTTATACTAATGATGAATACAAAATTTCCCCGAACTCATGATGATACTCATAAAATTCCTACCTTTTACTGATAGGACACACAACAGTCCCCCCTCTTATACTCTTCTGGTTTACCCCCTGACAGCCCCTTCTACCAACACCTGTTCACAAGTAAAACCACTTGAACCAATCTTAACACAAGTCCTACAAGATGAAGCTCAAGATTAGATAATTCTCCTTCCTACCCACCTCATATCAATCCTTATCCATGATAACATGTAAAGATGGGTTATTATTACTCAGTAACAAAATCGCTAAAGTATTGAATCCTTACTACATAAGAGAATATTTACCCCTACTGTACAATCAATCATTACAGTTTATATATAACAACTTTATTTTTTCTCTCACATTACTAGCGGCTGCGTCCGCAAATGTATATTTTAATGTATTTGAATCACCTTTATGCTTTTTTCTTCCTTTTTTTTTCTTCCCTGTTACCTTTGTTTAAAAATTCAATAAAAATATTTAACAAAAAAAAAAAAAAGAAATTATCACCTGAATTTTCCACACATCCCTATCCCAGTAATAAAAGTTAGAAATATACCTTAAAATAAACATGACATGTCAAGCAGATGTAACAGCAGTGCTGCTGAACGTTGAGGTGGTGATTGGCTGCCAAACTGTGGTATATTGGTGCGTTTTTGCTGTCTGTAAGAAAAGCATCTTTTTAAAAGAAAAAATTACAATTTCACAGCCAACTAAGCATTGCCAGAGTACATAATTAAGTACGGCAGTCAGTCAGGTTGAAAAAAGACCATCTAGTTAAACAAATAGAAAATAATAAATAAATAAATAAGTAGAGTAAATAAATAGAAAACCACGATATACAGAATCTTATCCTCCCAGCTGATTGAGAGGAAGGCAAAAGACCCCCATAAAGCATGATCCAATTTGCTCCAGCTGGACAATCGAATACTTCCTGGATCAACAATCCCTGGTATATTATCATCTATCCAGTTATGTTTTGTTTATTTAGGAATGCATTCAACTTTTTTTTTAAAACAGTATGCCAAACTGTCTAAAACTAGTTCTTAAAGGAAGATCTTAAGAGAGAATAAATTCAGTGCTGTTAATGTTTCCTCATAACAGAGGTCCTCCATGTCTCTTATCTAAGTTTAAAAAAATAACTACAGTAACAGTTTTTTATATTGCAGCAACATCAACACACATAGCAAAGCAAATACATCTTTGCACGCTGGTACTGACTAGTTTTCCAGTGTTTCTCTTCTTCCTCAGTTTCTCTCTATCACGCAGATAATGTGACCCTAGTGCTGATGGAGAGGGGCATTGGAGGGGTAAACAAGAATGCTATGCAGGCGCCCAATGTCCTCCTGTTCAACTGGTAACATCATTGGTTGTTAGGGCACCAGTGTTTACAAGGTTTTAATGGTGCACAATGAAAACCTGTGGCTTTGTCTAACTAAAAGGCAGGCTTCATCCTCCTGGCAACAATGTTTGGCCAATTTTTAGGAACTTTGGCAAGGCACTGCTGAAGAAACCTGAAGGCACCCCAGGATGCCTGGGCACCCTGGTTGAAAAAGGCTGGTTTATGATCTACCAGAATACTCAAATCCTTCTCGATCATTGGCTCCTCCAGTTTTACTCCACCTTTGATGAATGCATGTTTTTAGACTCCAAGTGAATAACTTTACATTTATCAACATTAAACAGTGCAATAAGATCTTGTAATTTGAGACATCTCGTAAGTACATTATTCTACTACAAAGTTTGGTGTCATCTGCAAATACAGAAATGGTACTTTTGATCCCCAATTTTTATATAACACCACACCAGTAGGGGCCACTGGTAATAACTGGTTCTTCCCTAATAACACAGAGGCTGCCCAAAAATCACAAGCACCAGTCCTTTCACACTGGCTCCAATAACACAGTCTAGGGCGAGGGTTGCCAACCTGTCAATAGCAATCTATCCATCAACCATGGACAGGCAGATTGCAAACCTGTTCTGGCTTTGTCGACCCAGTGCTTTCCCCCAGAGCTGTTACATAGTTAGTCAGGTTAAAAAAAGACACAAGTCCATCTAGTTCAACCATAAAAATAAATAAATAAAAAATAATATCAAACAATCCCATATACCCAATCCTATACCCACAGTTGATCCAGAGAAAGGCCAAAAACCCCAGCAAATCATGATCCAATTTGCTACAGCAGGGGAAAAAATTCCTTCCTGACCCTCAAGAGGCAATCGGATTTTCCCTGGATCAACTTTACCTATAAATATTAGTACCCAGTTATATTGTGTGCATTTAGAAAAGCATCCAGGCTTTTCTTAAAGCAATCTACTGAGCTGGCCAGAACCACCTCTAGAGGGAGTCTATTCCATATTTTCACAGCTCTTACTGTGAAAAAACCTTTCCGTATTCGGGTCGGTGTCTGAAGAAGAATCTTTTTCTGCTGGTGTAACTAGTTGAAAAATCAATGTTTGTGGTTTTGGAATCATGTCTTCCAAAGAATGGAATGGCTGAGTGCACAAACTAAGGCAAACTGAACAGATTTTCAGGAAATGCAGTATATTGGCTGCATTATTAATTGTCTAGTTAAAGCAGTTATTTCACTCCTGACAAACATTTGGTGGTTCCATAGATATATTATATATAGATATCTTATATTAGCACTGTACTGACAGTTATAGTAGAAGATTATTTAGCAACGAATGTCCAAGGAATAAATTAAGGAAATTAAGTTTAACAAAGACCCAGGGGGGGCATGGCCGGATGTGAACGAGGCAGGACGTGATCCCTTGGAGCTCCGGTTAGCATCCGCTACATTTGTCCTGATTGCGCCCGACCGATCGCCCTATCCTCACCGCTAGTAAGCTCCGGATCTGGGGGAGGTGACAGGGAACACAGCGATGCCATCCGCGGGGGTCAAGGGGCAACCTAAACAGCACTCGCAGCCGCCGTTAGATCAGAGGCGGCTACGTTCACGAGAGAGCATGGCGCCTGGCCCCTCCCACACCATCTCACTTGCTGTGTCGGCTACACAGCGCGCCAAGACACAAGCTGGTGAGATGGCGCAGCGTGAGTCTCTCACACAGCAGGCTCCGGAGTCATCTCCTTCTCTGCCTCAAGAAATTGAGGTGGACACTGACGCCATCACAGGGCCAATACTGGAGGCCATAGCAGCCTCAAAGACTGAGCTGGTTAGTCGCATTGACTGTTTGGCGTCGGAATGCAATTTGATCCGCCATGACTTGGATAAAATTAGAAGCAGACTGACAACGGCAGAGGATCGTATATCGGAGGTGGAGGATGTCACACACACACAGAGCTCCCAGTTGCATGAACTGAAGGATATGGTCAGGGCGTTGCAACACAGAGCAGATGATGCGGAAGACCGCCAACGCAGGAATAATGTAAGAGTGGTGGGGCTCCCTGAGGGGGTGGAGGGGTCGTCCCCATCGACCTTTGCAGAACAATTCTTTAAGAAGTTACTATCTCTGGGGGACTTGCCACCCACCTATGTGGCGGAAAGGGCACATAGAGTCCCTACTGGACCCAGGCCCTCCGGTGCCCCACCCCCGCCATTCTTGGCTCGTTTTCTTAACTACAAAGACAGAGACATGCTGTTGGTTGAAGCGAGGAAGCATCAGGATCTCAGATATGAAAACGCCAGGATCATGCTTTTTCCAGATTTCTCGGCAGAAACACAGCGCAGACGCCGATCCTTCACGGATGTAAAGAAAAGGCTGCGAGAAAAAGATCTGAAATACAGCATGCTATATCCAAGTCGTCTCCGAGTCCAATATAAAGGTTCAGTTAAGTTCTTTGACACCCCACAAGAGGCATGTGATTGGCTGGATGCTACCATATAAATCTACAACAAACCCAGATAAATCTGCAATGCGCCTCAGTTTTTATGTTTTTCTGATCCAGTCATGTTACAATTAAATACCGCTGGCAATTTTGGAGCAGATATCCAATGGTAAATCAAAGCAGACGTGGGGGAGTGATCCAGCTGTTTTTGAATCCCCGCAATATTTTGTACCCCTGTTCTTTTCCCTAATGCCCATGTGATTTTTCTTGATTCTTCTATTTGGGTGGTCGGGTGCAAGCGATTCCGATACCTGAAATCCACCGGAGACTTCATTACAGTTCACAGACAATCTCTTTATGCAAAATATGCCGTACTTTTGTTCTACAGGGTGGAACTCTCCGAGGGTCGGTAGTTTTCGGGATCAAGATGCATACCGGACAATTTTTCTTTTTTTTTGTATTTTTCAGTTTTTTTTTCTTTTTTTGTTCCGCCTATTGTTTGGGTGGAACCATGTTTCAGGTTCTCCAGGTTCTGGTATGATAGCAGGGGGGGTTTTGTTAGACCACTGTCACGGATATTTTATTAACTCAACACATCTGTCTTTAACGCTACACATGTCCTCATATAGTTCTTTTCAAATAATATCTCTTCAACTACAGTTTATCCTGAAGGTTGTGTGTTACCTGATATTCCCTGATGGATAGTAGAATAAGAATTTTATCATGGAATGTCAGAGGTTTGAATAGCAAATTTAAAAGAGCAACGGTTTTCCAATATTTGAAACAGGTGAAGCCACATATCGTCCTCATGCAGGAGACACACCTGGAGGGCAGCAAGATCTTGTCTTTACGTAAGCCATGGGTACAAAGAGCGATTCACTCAACCTATTCTACATATGCAAGAGGGGTGTCTATATTAATCAGTAAAGCAGTAGCCTGTATAATACATCAGGAGATTACGGATCCGGGAGGACGATATGTGGTGGTTTCCTTGGAAGTATATAATCACAAATTCATATTGGTTAATGTGTACTTGCCTCCCCCATTCCAGGTGCAGTTTTTGTTTGATCTGATGGTAACACTGGCTCCCTTCCTTCATTTGCCAATCCTACTTACGGGTGATTACAATGCCATTCTAGACCGGGTGCTGGACTCCTCCAATGCTGCTAGGTCGGCCTCGGTGGACCTCTGCTCATGGGCCGATATGGCAGGACTAACAGAGATATGGCGATGGAAACACCCTGATGCTACGGCCTACTCACATTTATCCTCTGCACACAGATCTTCCGCGAGGATCGATTTGGCCTTTGGTAATACCTCCTTGTTGAGGTTTGTGTGTGCATCAGAATATTTGTCAGGAGGGATTTCGGACCATAATCCTCTGCTTCTCACAATGAGGTTTTCCTCAGGTACCAAAAAAGGGTGTTGGAGGCTATCTCCTGATTGGCTAATGGAGGATCAGGTGTGTACCCATGTTCAAAATTCAATAGAAACATATTGGAAATGTAATGAAGGTTCAGTAAACCCAAGTATAGAATGGGATGCCTTCAAGACAGTAATTAGGGGGGAGTGCATCTCTGCCATCAGCTCAGCAAGGAGGGATCAAAATTCTGAGGGAGAGTCTCTTCTTGCCTTGGAACGGGAGGCAGCGCAGCAACAAGCAGACTCTCCCTCCGAGCCAGGGTATATTTCCTTATTGGAAGCAAGACGCTCGGTTGATATCCATTTTAAGACCCTGGCTGACAGGGAAATTAAGCAGAGGGCGGAGGTTATCTTTGCTGAAGGAGACAAGAATGGCAGACTTTTGGCCAATATGGTTGCGGATCACAAAGCTCCGGTTAGTGTTTCGATAATAAAGGGAGAGGATGGGACCCTCATCACTGAACCAGAAGGAGTTCTAGGGGAATTTATCCGTTTTTACTCAAAGTTGTATTCTCCTATACCACAGTATAATAATGAAGAGTTAGATGAGTTATTGCAAACTCTAAATATGTCTAAACTATCGGAAGCTGATGCTGCATCATTAGACAAACCTATTTCTGTGCTTGAAGTAGAGGCTGCCATACTAGCGTTCCCCCCTAAAAAGGCGCCAGGTCCGGATGGATTCCCCGCAGACTTCTATAAATCATATTTATCCCAAGTGGCACCTAGGCTGACAAAACTTTTTGCTTTTTGTTGGGAACAGGGTACTTTGCCGGTGTCCATGATGGAGGCACATATGGTGCTCCTTCTGAAGCCGGAGAAGGATCCTTTGGAATGTTCCTCATACCGCCCCATAGCACTTTTAAATATGGATCTGAAAATTCTTGCCAAAGTATTAGCAACGCGAGTAGCAAAGGTTCTCCCCACGGTGGTTGATATTGACCAGACAGGTTTTATGCCTGGCATGTCAACTGACACAAATTTAAGAAGACTTTTTAACCATATTCAAATGGAAGCACCTGAGTTCCCGGAGAGGGTCGTTGTCTCCATAGACATCGAGAAAGCTTTTGATACCGTAGATTGGGGGTATATGCGTAAAGTCCTGACGACTTTAGGGTTTGGCCCGGTGTTTTGTCGCTGGATAACAATGCTGTATAGTAAACCCAGGACGGCAATAAGGCTGGGGTTGTCAATTTCTGAATTCTTCGGTATTAGTAGGGGCACTAGGCAGGGGTGTCCCCTCTCTCCTTTTCTGTTTGCAATGATGATGGAACCAATTGCCAGGGCATTAAGGAGATCTAGTGAAGTAGGGGGCATACAAGTGGGGACAATTCAGGAATGTGTGGCACTGTACGCAGACGATTTGCTCCTGTTCCTACGAGATCTGGGACCTTCACTGAGAGCTGCACTTAAGATCCTAGATAGTTTTGCCACCTATTCTGGGTTGAAGGTGAACTGGGGCAAGTCGTCTATCTTGCCGCTTGGTCCTAGGGCACAGGCTGCGAGGGATAATTCTCTCCCGTTGCGCTGGGTCTCCACAATCACATATTTAGGGGTTAAAATCACAGCTAGCGTTTATGAATATGTGAAGTTGAACCTTCTCCCCCTAGTGACTAGGTTAAAACAAAAGGTCCAATCATGGCAGAAACTACCGCTATCTCTTATGGGAAGGGTGAGCCTGTTAAAAATGAAATTCTTATCCGTCATCTTGTACTACTTGCGCCATTCCCCCACCTGGGTACCGAAATCCTTTTACTCCACCCTTGATGGAATAGTGGGATCTTTTATATGGCATCCACAGGCACCAAGGATTAGCTTAAAGACTCTTCAGGAGCCATGGGGACAGGGAGGGTTGGCTCTTCCAGACTGGCAGAAATATTATTTGGCTGGCCAAATGGTTTTTGCCAGACGGTGGCTGCTGGCCGATAATGGAGACTCAGCTAATGTTCTGGAAGCAGCATATATTGGATCGTATGAAAGCCTGAGCTTAACCCTATACAGAGGCCCGAAGACAGGCCTGCCTATTACGGTCTCTATGAAAGCCACTATTAGAGCCTGGGAGGATGCTACTAAGTTAGTATCCCCTAGTTATGTGGGAGTTACGCCATCAGCGCCACTATGGTTTAATCCGAATCTTTCCCATTTCTGCTCTATTCCAGATCCCACTGTGTGGTCAGGTAGGGGCATAAAAAAACTGGAGGATATTGTTAGAGAGGGGGATCTCCTTACCTTTGACCAACTCAAGATAAGACACGATCTTCCAAACTCTGTTTTTTTTCGGTACCTGCAGCTGCGCCATGCTTTTGGGGTGCAGTTCGGGGACCGAAGGGTAGAATACTCCCCTTCACCTCTGGAAATTATGTTAAAGGACGATGACTTATCCAAACCATTATCAACAATATATAAATCCCTGTTTAAAAAAACACAGATTGGGGTGGTTAGGTGTAAGGAACGTTGGGAAAGAGAGGTTCCAGAACTACAAGGGGAGGATTGGGATGATATGTGGGATCACCCATTTAAAAATCTAGTCTCAGCACGGGACAGACTAATTCAATTCAAATTTCTCCATCGCATCTACTTAACTCCAGCCAGGCTATCACGGATTTTCCCGTCCTTAGACGGACGGTGTTGGAGATGTATACTTTCCCCAGCGGATACAAAACACATTTTTTGGGATTGCCCGAAAATAAGTAATTTCTGGAGGGAGGTCACAGATTGCCTGACAGAGGTGCTTCATACCCCGATACCTCTGACCCCCAGGGTGTGTCTTCTTGGTTTGGTGGAGGGGGTGGTGCCTTCCTTGGCACACCGCACTCTACTAAACATAGGTTTATTCTATGGTAAAAAAGCTATTTTACTAAAATGGAAAAAGTCAGAGGCACCCACACTTTCTTTCTGGAAGGCTTTGGTTAATTCGGTTATACCCTTGTATAAGGCTACATATAGAATAAGAGGTTGTCTTAAAAAATTCACCAAAGTATGGCAACCATGGTTGGATACAAACGCAACAGTGGGCTAATAAAATAAACGTACTTGTGGGCTGGTAAATTGATGTCTTAGAATGGGAATGGTTGAGGTGGAGGTTGTCGTTGTTGTATAGAAACTATCTACGTTTCCTGTAATGTTTTGATATATGAAAAGGATGAAGATACTGTTATGCTTTCAGAGGACAGAATGAAACCATATATACAATGTATAACTGCATTTTTTGCGCAGCATTGAAATATCCGTGGCAGCTGGTCGGGAAGGGGTGGGATAGGGGGGAGGGTTTAGGGTATAGTTGGTTATGTTAGGTACCTGGTGTACAGCCCTGCGTGGCAAATTCAAAGATGGGTATGTTGCCCATCGGGTTTTAGGATGAAAAGTTGTATTGTTTTCCTTTAAAGCAAAATCAATAAAAAGAATTTAAAAAAAAAAAAACAAAGACCCAGGGATTTGAACAAGGAGTTCAAAATGTATATAACAAAACAATATATATATATATATATATATATATATATATATATATACATATATATATATATATATATATATATATATATATATATATGTAGTACTCCTCCATTCTGGTGAGGTAGACTAGTATTTCACTTCTTGGGGCAGAATCCTTGGCAAGGAAATTGGGCGCCAGTCACTTTAGTATGTTTTGAAGGTTTATTTAGCGGTTTTGCTTTGTAACATTTAAGGCCATTGCGGTAAAGCAAGGAAGCATAAATCTCTGTAGTTTATTGATGTGCATTAATAAACAGTATTGCTGTACATACAAACTACTTACAATTGTAGGAAAACAAAACAAGACATACAAAGTATTACAGATGTACATACAACACATGCACATGCTACCTAACCTTTCTAGCAAAAGAGCATGGACAGTGATCTTTGTAAAATAGGAATACACTAAAAATCACTTCCCCAGGCAAAGTTCCTACATTGGTCATCTTGTGGTTATGCAGCTCCCCTGACACAGACCTTCCTTGCTGTTATGGAGCCTACCTTTCAGCTTATGTTGTTGACTTTTTATTTGGAAAGTTGCGGTAGCCATTCCCACATTGATGTATCCTTTTCTGCATCAGTTTCCGAGTGAACAATTTCCCAACTCAAACTCTAGATCGCATTGTTGTATCATACATGCCATAAGTCAAATATGTCAAAAGGTCAAGCATTTGTTGACCCTTTGTGACATAGCTTCAGACACAATGTTTAGCATGACAGCATCTAAAACAATGGAAGCAGCTAAAATGTGTACATTGCCCAGATTTGCAACAAAGGTATCTATTTTCCCATTGTTTTAGAGACAGCACAGTGTAAACATTTCCAAAAGCATTTGTTTGAGAAAAGTTCACCCAATGAAGCTGGTGTTTACTTGTAAAACAAATGGATTTTATTCATAAAGCTGGCCATAGATGGATCAAATGTCGAGATTTGATACATCTATGGGCAGGCTGGTTGTACTGAAGTCAATCCATTGATTGACTTCAGTACAACCAGCTTGTCAGATTTTTTGTATTTGATTAATGCAGATGGCTAAAGCCACCAGCAGTAATCATTCTGTTCTGCTGCCAGTGAAGGCTTCCCATTGACAGAACACAATAGCGCTGCAACACTCAGTGCTGATGGGGAAATGTGCCATATGTCCTGCAACAAAAGAAAATGTCATCATCTCTGGCTTACTTTAGTTTGAGAAAATCACCAAACTTGACACATGACACTTTGCTACAATGTGTACAGTAGTACAGTAGTGAGTGTACAGCTTGTATAACAGTGCAAATTTGCTGTCCCCTCAAAGTTACTCAACACACAGCCATTAATGTCTAAACCACTGGCAACAAAAGTGAGTACGCCCCTTAGTGAAAATGTCCAAATTGGGCCCAATTACCCATTTTCCCTCCCCGGTGTCAAGTGACTCATTAGTGTTACAAGTTCTCAGGTGTAAATGGGGAGCAGGTGTGTTAAATTGGGTTTTATCGTTCTCACTCTCTCATACCGGTCACTGGAAGTTCAACATGGCGCCTCATAGCAACGAACTCTCTGAGGAGCTGAAAAAAAGAATTGTTGCTCTACATAAAGATGGTCTAGGCTATAAGAAGATTGCCAAGACCCTGAAACTGAGCTGCAGCGGGATGGTCAAGACCATACAGCGGTTTAACAGGACAGGTTCCACTCAGAACAGGTCTCTCCATGGTCGACCAAAGAAGTTGAGTGCATGTGCTTAGCGTCCTATCCAGAGGTTGTCTTTGGGAAATAGACGTATGAGGGCTGCCAGCATTGCTGCAGAGGTTGAAGGGGTGAGGGGGTCAGCCTGTCAGTGCTCAGACCATACCCCGCACACTGCATCAAATTGGTCTCCATGGCTGTCGTCCCAGAAGGAAGCCTCTTCTAAAGATGATGCACAAGAAAGCCCACAAACAGTTTGCTGAAGACAAGCAGGCTAAGGACATGGATTACTGGAACCATGTCCTGTGGTCTGATGAGACCAAGATAAACTTATTTGGCTCAGATGGTGTCAAGCGTGTGTGGCGGCAACCAGGTGAGGAGTACAAAGACAAGTGTGTCTTGCCTACAGTCAAGCATGGTGGTGGGAGTGTCATGGTCTGGGGCTGTATGAGTGCTGCCGGCACTGGGGAGCTACAGTTCATGGAGGGAACCATGAATGCCAACATGTACTGTGACATACTGAAGCAGAGCATTATGCCCTCCCTTCAGAGACTGGGCTGCAGGGCAGTATTCCAACATAACGACCCCAAACACACCTCCAAGAAGACCACTGCCTTGCTAAAGAAGCTGAGGGTAAAGGTGATGGACTGGCCAAGCATGTCTCCAGACCTAAACCCTATTGAGCATCTGTGGGGCATCCTCAAACGGAAGGTGGAGGAGCGCAAGGTCTCTAACATCCACCAGCTCTGTGATGTCGTCATGGAGGAGTGGAAGAAGACTCCAGTGGCAACCTGTGAAGCTCTGGTGAACTCCATGCCCAAGAGGGTTAAGGCAGTGCTGGAAAATAATGGTGGCCACACAAAATATTGACACTTTGGGCCCAATTTGGACATTTTCACTTAGGGGTGTACTCACTTTTGTTGCCAGCGGTTTAGACATTAACACCTGTGTGTTGCATTTTTTGAGGGGACAGCAAATTTACACTGTTATACAAGCTGTACACTCAGTACCTTACATTGTAGCAAAGTGTAATTTCCAGTGATGGGAGTAAGTCACACATGTGCAAGTCACAAGCAAGTCTCAAGTCTTAACCTTCAAGTCACAAGCAAGTCCCAAGTTACTGTGGCAAAAAGCAAGCACGTCAAGTCGAGTCCCTGCTCGAAGTCAAGCAAGTCAAGTCAAGTCATTTATTTTGGTCAAGTCACAAATTAAGTCAAAATACTGATCTACCCCGAAGCCGGGACTCGGGGGAGCTTTCTTTTGTGGGGGGGGGCGGCTTTTGCCTAGGCCAAGACACAGAACTGGTGGTGCCAAGTCATTGCAAGTCATTGCAAGTCAAATAGCCCAAGTCAAAGTCAAGTCGCAAGTCATTAGTGACAAGTCAAAGTCAAGTCGAGTCATTTATTTAAGTTTGTCAAGCAAGTCGCAAGTCCTCAAACAGGTGACTCGAGTCTGACTCGAGTCAAGTCATGTGACTCGAGTCCCCCACCTCTGGTAATTTCTTCAGTGTTGTTACATGAAAAGATAGAATAAAATATTTACAAAAATGTAAGGGGTGTACTCACTTTTGTGAGATACTGTATGTCCTGTCGTGGGCCGAGGCTCGGGTGCTGGAAAGGATCCCAGAGGAGCATTGCTGTTATAGAGCCTCAATTTTCATTCTGGATGAGCCCAGTCAGAGTACCATCCACTGTCCTGAAGCTCATCTGCAAATACAAATATAACCCCAAATGGTCTGGGGTTTTCTGCCTAGTTTCTTCCTGTCTAGACCTAACCTAATCTACTGCCCTGCAAGGTTTTGTTTCAGTGATCTATAGCTCCTTCAACTGGCTCAAAGGGGTAGTGGCTTCATGAATCTCGCTGTTTAATCCCAGGTCTCTCAACATGGACAATAAAGGAGCCCTGAGATTAGGTGGCAATGGCTTCATTAGCTTTGAATGCAAAGCAGACATAAAGGGTTTACATATCTGGACCTATCCATTCTGGGATCTTGATTAATCCAGTTATACAACCCATCTCACATAACCTGTCAATACCTTCTCCTATTGTTCTGCACAAGTAGATATTTTCCAGGTCACTAGGGTTAGTGTATATTTAGACTATCCCCGCTCACAAGGTGTAACAGTGAAAAGTTCAAAGCAACCTCTCAGGCTTTTCACATGGCCTGACGCAATTGTGGATCATGGGTTAACACTCCCATAGTCACTGCTTCCTTGCCTGACAAAGTAACGCTGTCCATACCTTCATCCCTCAAATGTAGGATCAAAAGTTTCTCCAGATTTCTGTTTGCATTGTTTTGCCAGCTCATGGAGCTCAGTTTATGTAAATTCCCTTAACTCTTCAAAGTCCAGATCTCTGGGGTTTTGGTAATGTACCTCTGCCATGTCCTCTTTATCATGTTACCTTTTCTTATGCTTTGTAATAAGAGGTCTTGGCACCTGGGTGATCATCATCAGAAATATCAAATTTTATCTTCTAATCCTCACCATTGCTCGAGTAGAGCACATTTTCACAATTCCAGTTTTTGGATGTGACAGTGGCACATACCCTGGCCTTACTAGCATATTTGCAGTCCTTCTTTTTCCTCCTTAAGGCATTAATTGATTTGGTCATGAGGGTAGCACATTGCTCTAGCAAATCATCAGCCCAGCTAGCAGTAGGCAACTGGTAGCTGGGCTTTAAATGCCTTAACTTCTGCCTTCCCCTTTGTGATCCAGTATAGAGAGCATGAAAAAGTACCAGCCAACTAGAGACACTGTCTTCTCTGCTTTACTTAAATAAAAACCCTGATGGCTAAAATCCACAAAATGATCTGAAACCTTATCATCCTAAGTACTATTCAAGAGAGAAACGTACTTTGCAAGTTCCTTAGCAATTTTTTCTAAGCACGAACAACAGAAAATCCTAAAGAAAACAGGTCCGCTTCCATTAACCTTCATCGCAAATCACACCATGAACCCCCAATGAATATGCTTTATATTTTTTAGGTTACTTTGCACTAAAGCAAGGAAGCATAAACCTCTGTAGTATATTCATGTGCTTTCCTAAACAATAATGCTGTACATCTAAACCATTGACAATTCTAGAAACACAATACAAGACATACAAAGTATTACAGATATAATACACCGCTATCGAGCCCTCACACAAAAACAAGCACTTGTGGAATATTTGAATGTCTCTACAATACCTTTATAGGTTAATTCGTTAATAATGTGACCAATTGGGTCTAAAGCTGCTACCGAACACACCTACCCATGGAAGGTTTAAAAAAAAAAACACACACAGTCCTTATTGTTTCAGGTGTGCAATCATACAACTAGTGCAAACATATGTAAAGTCCACCTAAGACACGATTTTGTGCTGTATGTCAGCACCCAGAGGTATATACAGTCCAAGCAGTGGTTTTATTATCCACACTGAGATGAAAAGAGCTGTCAACAACACCTCCACGCGTGAAACAGATGGGGGATCTCTCGCCAAATCCTGTTGCAGCCGGGTGGGTGGATTAAACGCTAATAGGCTCATTCAAAGGAATAAGAAAGAACTCCATAGCGTAATCCAGTTTAAAACAGTTTAATTGTATTCAAAACAACCCCCCTTTTAGGATTTGCATTTAACTTATCAGTATGCCGCTGGGGATCTCGCCGGTGTCTCCTACCGCACTCTGCTCAGCTTACTTACTGTAACGGTGTCCCTGAGTGGCATGCTGACGTCAGTGTTTGTCACTAGGGATGAGCCGAACACCCCCCTGTTCGGTTCGCACCAGAACTTGCGAACAGGCAAAAAATTTGTTCGAACACGCGAACACCATTAAAGTCTATGGGACAGGAACATGAATAATCAAAAGTGCTAATTTTAAAGACTTATATGCAAGTTATTGTCATAAAAAGTGTTTGGAGACCTGGGCCCTGCCCCAGGGGACATGGATCAATGCAAAAAAAAAGTTTTAAAAACGTCCGTTTTTTCGGGAGCAGTGATTTTAATAATGCTTAAAGTGAAACAATAAAAGTGTAATATCCCTTTAAATTTCGTACCTGGGGGATGTCTATAGTATGCCTGTAAAGGGGCGCATGTTTCCCGTGTTTAGAACAGTTTGACAGCAAAATGACATTTCAAAGGAAAAAAAGTAATTTAAAACTACTCGCAGCTATTAATGCATTGCCGGTCCGACAATACACATAGAAGTTCATTGATAAAAACGGCATGGGAATTCCCCACAGGGGAACCCCGAACCAAAATTGCTGTCAGACTGTTCTTAACACGGGAAACATGCGCCCCTTTACAGGCATACTATGGACACCCCCCAGGTACGAAATTTAAAGGGATATTACACTTTTATTGTTTCACTTTAAGCATTATTAAAATCACTGCTCCCGAAAAAACGTCCGTTTTTAAAACTTTTTTTTGCATTGATCCATGTCCCCTGGGGCAGGACCCCAAACACTTTTTATGACAATACCATGTATATAAGCCTTTAAAATTAGCACTTTTCTTACACCTCTGACTCGAGGCCCCTGGTAGAGCAGACAGGAGGCGCAAGAGTGCAGAGTCGCACAAGTGCCTGGCAGGATCACCGACAGCGGAGCTGGACTGGAACTTCTAGCGGGATTGTGTAAGACACAGTGGAAGACCAGGGACAGTGGGTAGCTGGAAGCTGGAACAGACTGATACTGGAACACCACCGGCTGAGAAGCAGATGCAGCTGCAGGTGGGATGGATGCTCCCAGAGGGCTGAAGAGGAGGCATGTACAGGCAGGCTTTTGGCACCATGAACTGACACAAGGTGCGCGCACGAAGGTGCACCCGCGGCATTCTCCTTACAGGAATTGAAGGCTCAGAATGTCTTCTGTGGCTACCATCTTGGTTGCTGGCATGCTCTTCCTGAAATTGCCCCCCCCCCAATAGGCAGCCTCTGGATGCCCAACTGGGCCAATTTGGCAGGATGAGAATTTTTGAAAGCCTAAATAATCCTTTTGACATGAATATTGCCTTCCGGTTCCCATGAGTTGTCCTCTGGCCCATACCTTTTCAATTTAATCAGGTACTGAACTTGATTCCTCCTCTTCCTGTAATCTAAAATTGCTTCAACTTCAAATTCTTCTTCTCCGTTGACAATAACCGGTTCAGGTAGACCAACATTTCATCCAGGAAAAAGGATGAGGGATAGCGGGCTTCAGCAGGGTTATGTAAAACACGGGATGAATCCTGAAAGAGTCTGGTAGTTCTAGCTCGTCCCACGGTCCCACAAATTAAGGGCCCAGTTTCTTCAATGGGCAGGCTAAATTCAGGTTTGTTGTAGATAACCAAACTTGATCATGAGGATTTAGGATCAATTCTCCTCTTCTCTTTTTGTCAAATACCTCTTTGTTATACGCCTGTGTTTTGGCCATTGTTTCCTGAAACAATGTGTCCTTAGTACTAAACAAATCCATTGTTTCAAGAACAGCTAGTACAGGACACTCTGGTAATGTATTAGACAGAAAAGAAGGATGGAAGCCGTAATTGGCAAAGAATGGTGACTGTTCACTGTTCTGCGAGTGCACGTAGGTCTGCAAGTGGACGTAGGTCTGCGAGTGCACGTAGGTCTGCGAGTGATCTGCGAGTGCACGTAGGTCTGCGAGTACCTGTGTATTGTCTTGTTGAGTACCTGTGTATTGTCTTGTTGAGTATTAGTGTCAGGAAGCTAGTTGTTAGGTAATTTGGACAGGGTATAATCCCCAATCCTCATTAAATTTAATAGGTACGATGCCCAGCGGGTGTGGAGAGGCGACTCGTTGTACATCTTGCGGCATGTATGCGTTCTTTGATCATCCAATCGAGGGTGAATACTGCTGTGCAAAATGTAAGTGCATTGTTTCCCTGGAAGCCCAGGTTCTGAATCTGGGGAAGCAGCTGTCAGCACTGAGAAGTCCCTCCATACTAAAGGAGAGCCAGGAATGTACACGACAGGTGCCAGCTGGGGCCAGTACAGAGGCGGGTGGAGATAAAGAGGTGCAGGCACCAACAAAGAGTAGATTGGTGACAGTCAGGAAGGGTAGAGGGGGGAGTGCCAGTGAGGTCGATCCAGGGCTGGAGCATCCCAATAAGTACACTCCATTGAGTGATATTGGTGAAACCTGTCAGGGACCAGCACTGCTGGAGCTGAGGGACTCTCCTAGCTGCCAGGGGAAAGAACTCCTCCAGTGAGAGTTTGGCTTTGGAAGCAAAGGGAAAGGAAATACAGATTCTGGTGGTAGGGGACTCAATTCTTAGAAGGATAGAGAGGCTAATCTGTAACAAAGACCTGAAGCGCCGAACAGTATGTTGTCACTCGGGTTCAGCACATCACGGATCTAGTAGACAGATTACTGGGAGGGGCTGGAGAAGACCCAGCTGTCATGGTGCATGTTGGCACCAATGACAAAGTCAGAGGCAGATGGAGTGTCCTAAAGAACGATTTTAGGGACTTAGGAGCTAAATGGACAAAAAGGACCTCCAAGGTAGTATTCTTAGGAATACTACCGGTACATCCAGCCACACCAGAAAGGCAGAGGGAGGTAAGGGAAGTAAACAAGTGGCTGAAGAGGTGGTGTAGTAAGGAGGAGGTTTGGGTTCCTGGAGGACTGGGCTGACTTCTCAGTTGATAACTGGTACTATAGAAGGGACGGACTGCACCTAAATGAGGAGGGTGCAGATCAGCTGGGAATGAAGATGGCCAAAAAGTTAGAGGGGTTTTTAAACTAGGAGATGGGGGGGGGGTCCAGAGGTAGAGATAGTTAGTGCAGAACATATTGCAGAGGGTAGTATTGGGGGCATTAGTGGTAGGTTGACCAAATCACATAAACCCAAGGTAAGTATAGTAGCAATATGCGACTGATCTAAGCTACGTGGCATGTTCACTAATGCCAGGAGCCTGGTGGACAAGATAGGTGAACTAGAGATACTGTTGTACGAGAAGGATTTGGATTTTGTGGGAATTTCAGAGACCTGGTTCAACAGCTCTCATGACTGGCTGGCAAACATTCAAGGGTATACCCTTTATCGCAAGGATAGAGAGGGTAAAAAAGGGGGAGGGGTATGCCTATAAATCAAGAATACTGTACAAGTGAATGTGAGAGATGACATCACTATGGGAGCTAGGGAGGGGGTGGCATCTTTATGGGTGTAGCTCCAAAGGGATGAAGCTAAGGGGAAAATAATACTGGGAGTATGCTATAGGCCCCTTAACCTGAGGGAGGAAGGGGAGACAGATCTCCTATCACAATTGGGATTAGCAGCAAGGATGGGAAGTGTTATCTTAATGGGGGATTTTAACTATCCAGACACAGACTGGGCAGAGGGAACCGCGCATTCATCTAAGGCTCACCAGTTACTAAATGTCTTGCAGGACAATTTTATGGGTCAGATGGTAGACGCATCAACTAGAAATAAAGCGTTACTGGATCTACTAATTACCAATAATACAGACCTGATCACGGATGTGGAAATACGGGGCAATTTAGGTAACAGCGATCACAGGTCAATTGGCTTCAGTATAAATCACACAAATAGGAAACATAAGCGGAATACAAAGACACTGAATTTCAAAAGAGCCAACTTCCCTAAACTATGAGCCTTGCTAGAAGGCATAAACTGGGATAAAATCTTAGGAACAAAGAACACGGAGGAGAGATGAGTTTGCTTTAAGAGCACATTAAATAAGGGCATTAGCCAATGCATCCCATTGGGTAGTAAATTTAAAAGAGCGATCAAAAGTCTTGGATGGCTTAACTCCAATGTAAAAATGCATATAAAAGCAAAGGAGAAGGCCTTCAAAAAATACAAGGTTGAGGGATCATCAGCAGCATTCAGACTTTATAAAGAATGCAACAAGAAATGTAAGGGTGCAATAAGGACGGCTAAGATAGAACATGAAAGACACATAGCGGAGGAGAGCAAAAAAAAAAATCCCAAGAAATTCTTTAAGTATGTAAACAGTAAAAAAGGGAGGACAGATCATATTGGCCCCATAAAGAATGAGGAAGGAGATCTGGTTACAAAGGATGGGGAGATGGCGAAGGTATTGAATTTATTCTTCTCCTCAGTCTTTACGAGGGAATCGGGTGGCTTCAGTAACCAAAACTGCAGTGTTCATCCCCATGACACATGACAGGAAGCACCTCCATGGTTAACAGAGGACAGAATAAAAATTAGACTTGAGAAACTTAACATTAATTAATCACCAGGACCAGATGGCTTGCACCCGAGGGTACTTAGGGAACTCAGTCAAGTAATTTCCAGATTATTGTTCCTAATTTTTACTGACAGTCTACAGACTGGAATGGTACCAGCTGATTGGAGAAAAGCCAATGTAGCACCAATATTTAAAAAGGGCCCAAAATACATCCCTGGGAATTACAGACAAGTTAGCCTAACATCAATAGTATGTAAACTCTTGGAGGGGATGATAAGATTGTATATACATATATACATATACATAGATGTATACAAGATTTTAGTAATGAGAACGGTATCATTAGCAGTAATCAGCATGGATTCATGAAGAATCGTTCTTGCCAAACCAATCTATTAACCTTCTATGAGGAGGTGAGTTGCCATCTAGATAAAGGAAGGCCTGTAGACGTGGTGTATCTGGATTTTGCAAAAGCATTTGACACCGTTCCCCATAAACGTTTACTATACAAAATAAGGTCAGTTGGCATGGACCATAGGGTGAGTACATGGATTGAAAACTGGCTACTGGGGGCAGGAGGCGGAGCCTAGCAGAGCAGACATACATTGTTAGAGCTCCACACCGCTGAGGAGAGAAGAGAAGGACAAAGCGGAGCCTGCAGGCTCAAAAGGTATCCATTTGAACCTTTTTGCCCCAGGGAACAAACTGTGAAAGTTTGGGCAGGAAATATGGTACTGGGAGGAAACCGTGGCAGAAATAAAAATCACCTCACAAAGAGCTCACAGGCACTCACTGCAGCTGAAGCAGCTCCAGTCACCTCACAAGATACAGCATCAGGGCGCTCTCACAGACAGAAAATGTCACAGCAAGACTCTCCATTTGAGTCAGATACAGAACAAATCCTCTCACAAACTTCTCCACAAGCCTCCTCAGCATCCCCAGTAATATTATTACAATTTGAAAAGATGCTTCATAAGGCTTTAAAACAAACCTCAGACCAAATAACAAAAAGCCTAACCAAAGAAATAAGAGAGCTGGGAAACCGCACCGCAGCCTTAGAAATAAAAATGGATGAAATTGAAATTACAACCCAAGAAAATATAACAGAATTGGAACAATTAAAAAAAGAGAATTTAATACTTCAAACTAAGCTCGAAGATTACGAAAATAGAGCCAGACGTTCAAACTTGCGCATAAGGGGAATACCTGAAACTGTGACAGACCTGCAATCTACTATTACTGCTCTATTACAAGAACTAAAGCCAGATATCCCTATTGAACGTTTAGAACTGGACAGAGTACACAGAGCCCTCACGGCCAAAAAGAAAGATGGACCCCCACGTGATATAATCACAAAATTTCATTATTACAGAACGAAAGAACAAATACTAATTGCTGCAAGAGAAAAAAAGGAACTTAATTTTCAAGGACACAATTATCAAATTTTTGCTGACCTATCCCAACTTACTATTACTAAAAGACGATCCATGAAACCCCAACTAATGGAACTGCAACGCCACAACATTATGTATCAATGGGGCTTCCCCTTTTCAGTCAGATTTAACTACCAAGGTACAATTTACAGAAGCAGATCAGCAGATGAACTACAACAAACCCTTTTAAAATTAAATCTGACAGAACCCACAAGCAGCAACTCTCCCACACGCAGAAGAATGGCGTCATCTTCACCTTCAGGCAGCACCCAGAAAATTTCAGAACAAAATGGGAATCATCATTCTCACAAAATATGCCACATCATCCATGGACCAAGAAGATTCAATGGACTGACATCCTAATTCCTGATATCTCTTCATTTATTATACTAAGAGATGGTTCTCTATAAAAAACCTATATTTATAACTGAATGTAACTGCATTCTGATAGTCACACACTGTGTGGGATCATGTTACATTCCAGTTATATTTCTTATTACTTCTGATTCATATAGCCTTAGAATATATAAGTGAAATAAGGAAATTCTTGTTCAGTTATATATTATCAGGTAATAATAGATTTATTACTTTTTAGGACAAATATGTTCAATAATCCAGAAGTAATGGAAGCTTTTTCTTTCTTTTCTTAAAACAAATATATTATTATCTAACTAGTTCCTAGAATTATGTTTTTGTTTATTCTAATCTGAAGCAATACAACCTCAATTTTATGAGTTAACATATCTAAACAGTTGCATATGAATAAAATATGTAATTGTTTACTCTTAAATGGTTAAAATCCCAAAATAATTCAAACTATCTTCATCAATACCAAAGTTATTAACAGTACCTTTCTAACTGAATTATTTAGCCTAGGGCAAGACTAACCATATACAACCACCCTGGAATAAATAATTTCAACAAAAACTATATTCTGCACTCCAATTAATGAAACATCATTTTGATGTCTTTTGACATAGCACTTCTCTCCTGTAAGCGGAAGATCCGTGTACCCCCATTAGCCCTCCTCATTCTCCCAATCATATTATGTGGGAGTGTGACGAAGGCACTTATTCCCCTGAGAGAGATATTTACTCTCTTTCACGGGTAAATTGTGATTACTTGCAAAAAATAATTTATACAATGTATCATCTAATCTCATATGTTTTTTGTTTACTCTTTACTCCAGAATTCACTGGTTTCTTTTCTATCTATTCATCTCTTCAGTCCACACAGGTTGATCTGCGCAGTCAGCTCTGCATAACAAAAAGTAAGTCAAAACTATTTGATCTATTGCCATGGCACCACTGAATATACTTTCCCTGAATGTTCAGGGAATAAATGTCCCTCAAAAAAGGACCAAAGCCTTCCGTACTTTCCATAACAAGAAGGCTCACATAGTATGCCTCCAAGAAACACACTTCACCAAAGATTCTACTCCAAAATATATTTCTCCTTTTTATCAACAAATTTACACGGCTTCTGCCTGTACCAAGCAAAGGGGAACTCTAATTGCATTTCACCGATCCACACCATTCACCTTATCATCAGAAATTAAAGACCCAGAAGGTAGATACCTGATACTCATGGGTTATATAATGGATACAGCAATCACTGTGATTTCCTACTACGCTCCTAACAAACAACCTACACCATTCCTCTCACATATATTACAAGTGATTAATACACACAAAATAGGAACAGTGATAATGTGTGGGGATTCGAACCAGGTCCTCCTCCCATTTCTAGATAAATCACCTTTTACACCATCCAAAATAACCTCTAGATTACCTTTTTCTCAACTTCTTTCCAAATACAATCTGGTAGATTCATGGAGAGAAAGTAACCCAATGAAAAAGAAATTCACTTATTTCTCGCACCCTCATCAAACCTTCACCAGAATAGATCATATTTTTCTAACAATAGGAATGATACCAGAAATTATTGCATCAGATATAATTCCGATTCCGTGGTCTGACCATAATGCAGTATACACTACTATAGCCTCAGCCATACCAAAAGCGCATGACCCAACGTGGTACTTACTGAACATAATGCTCAAACACCCACTACATCAGATGGCCATTGAACAAGCTTTAAAGGAATACATATCAATTAATAATACAACAGACATCTCCCCAATAACACTGTGGGAAGCTCATAAGCCTGTCGTGGTACAATACAAAGACAAATGGCACTATTTAAACGGGAACGCAAAAATCTAGCAAAAAAACTAGAACTCAATTTTAATGCAGCCTACATATCATTTCAAGATAATCCATCTCAGAGTACAAAATCTCATCTGGAAAAATCTAGATTGGAATACGATCTATTTCTCACTGAGTCAGTTGATAAATCCCTCAAACGCTCCAAACACAATTTCTACATGAATACAAACAAACCTGGTACATATTTGGCTCGGGCATTAAATTCAACTAACAAATCTTTCAAACCAATACGTTTGAAATTATCAAAAAATGTTTACACTTGTAATCCAGTTAAAATAGTCCATAAATTTCACTCACATCTCGCAACTTTATACAAGACAAACAATGAATTTAATCCTACAGAAGCTGAATCCTTCTTCTCAAAAATAAACTTACCTGAGTTATCTCAGAATCAAAAAAGCAGTTTGGATGAGCCTATAACTATAGATGAAGTTGCTAACGCCATAAAAGACCTAAAACTTAACAAAAGACCAGGCCCAGACGGCTACTCGGCTTTATACTATAAAACATTCTCAGAAATACTCTCTCCCATTCTCACTGAAACTTTTAACAAACTTCTAGATGGACATTCTTTTCGGCAAGAAACACTAATGGCAATTGTTTGTATGATCCCAAAACCCCTTTCTATGATACTTCCTGTGTGAATTATCGGCCTATCTCTCTGTTAAACCTCGATATTAAATTATTAGCAAAAATAATAGCAAAACGCCTCAATAGCATTATAGGAAAATTAATACATAGAGATCAAGTAGGCTTCATGCCAAATAGACAGGCAGGCGATAATATACGCAGGGCAGTGTTATTGGCACATATTGCTAAAAAACGGAAAATCCCTTTATGTTTTCTATCTCTCGATATTAAGAGGGCATTTGACACAGTATCCTGGCAATATATGCAATATTCATTACAAAAATGGGGTTTTGGACCCCACTTTTTAACATGGATCAAAGCATTATATAATAAACCCAAAGCCTATATAAAATATGCTGGATACAAATCTGAAGCCTTTAATATCGAAAGAGGTACCCGACAGGGTTGCCCATTATCTCCCTTATTATTTGCCCTTATACTCGAACCCATGGCCCAATACATCAGAACAAACCAAACTATAACTGGCATTGAAGTAGGAGGTATTACACACAAATTATGTATATTTGCAGACGATATATTACTTTTTCTATCATCACCACAGGTCTCTGGTCCTAACTTAATACCAGCTCTTGATGGATTTGCAGCCCTATCCGGCCTTATGATTAATCCTAAGAAATGCCTAGTGCTTAATATTTCACTCACAAACATGGAATTGATCCCGGCTAGGGCTGCACTCCCATTCACATGGGCAGAAAAATCAATCCCATATCTTGGAATTCATTTAACAGCATCTCATTCTGACTTATTCTCAACCAATTATCCTCCTGTATTAAGACAGATCACAAATCTAATAAAACAATGGTCGCAACTTCCTTTATCCTGGATAGGGAAAATTAATGCAATCAAAATGACTATTCTACCCAAATTGCTTTATCTATTCAGAGTCCTCCCTATTCCAATTCCTTCCTATTTTTTGAGAATAGTACAAAAAAGAGCAACTTCGTTTATATGGGGCTCTTCTAAACCACGTATACCTATACACACACTACATCTTCCCAAAAATAAAGGAGGCCTGGGATACCCTAATTTTACTAACTACTACAGAGCAGCACATTTGGCCAGTCTGTCCAAATACCATGCAAAACAGGAAATCCCATTATGGGTATTTATAGAGGCTTCAGAAAATGACCCTCTATTAATATCAAATTTATTATGGCTTGATCCTAAAGACCGCTTTAAAATTCATAATCCCATAACTAAACACTTCTTATCTCTCTGGGATAAACTAAAAACCAAATATCAGTTACAATCTCCACACAATCCTCTCCTTTCTTTTATCAGAAATCCGGCCTTTTATCCGGCATGGATCTACCCAAATTCTTTTAAAGCTTGGACAACATCAGGCATTCAGACACTAAATGACTTCATAGCATCTAAATCATTCCTTTCATTCCCATCGCTTAGAGAAAAATATGATCTACCAAACTCTGAGATATTTAGATATCTCCAAATCAAAAATTTCTATACACCATTCCTAAAGGGGGATACACCATTATCCCAATTATCCATTTTTGAATCAATCTGTACAAAAGATCCACTTGCTAAAGGTACAATTTCATCACTTTATAATCAATTATATGGAGTAGCAAATCTTAATAGACCCTCTTACGTTCAGAGGTGGGAGGAGGACCTGGGACGAACTTTAGAAGACACGGACTGGTCTAACATATGGCTCACATCTAAGTCATCTTCACCCAACATCTTAGCACTGGAGACAAATTATAAAGTCCTAACTCGCTGGTACCTTGTACCCGCTAGAGTGGCAAAATATTCACCTAATACCTCAGCTCTTTGTTTTCGAGGATGCCCAGAAATAGGCACATATTTACACATATGGTGGACGTGCCCAGTAATCCAAACCTTCTGGAAGGAAGTTTTCGTGATTGCATCTAAAATATTTAAAAAGATAATACAACCAGATCCATATTTAACTTTACTTAATCTAAAACCGGAATGGTTAACACTCTCTCAATTCAAACTTATGATCCAACTAATAACGGCTGCAAAACAAACAGTGGCCAAGGCATGGAAATCTCCTACATTGGTACTAGCAGAAACAATTCACAGAATGAATAATACAATGTCCCATGCTAAGATGGTAGCCATCGATCAAAATCAAATTCCAAAATTTGAAAAACTTTGGCACCCTTGGATAAAACAACAGTTCCTGTCAAATTTCAATGACTCTGTCCTGTTGCCATGGTAACAGATTAAATGACTTACAGAGACACCCATTCTAAGGCTTCAAAGAGAACTAAAAAGAATAATAAACTGACGAGCGGGACAACCTTGTGGACCATACCTCTACCTTTCAACCCTTTTTCTTCTTTCTCTTTCCTTTTCTCCACCTTACGATTAAAGCTCATTATCAGAATTTATTTGACCTATATACACTCTACTTGTAAACAATATGTATAGTAGGTATAAATCATTTAAATACCTACAAAAGTAACTAAGGAAATGATATATATCTTTAATTTAGGTTTACGTGAACCCAATGTTTAATATTTGAAATTTCATGATATTTACCTATATAAACCCTACTGTAAAACAATGAGCTTACTTTATAGATCCTTGTAAACTTACTTTATGTATCTTTATAACATTGTATACTCAATAAACTTCTTTTGACAAGGAAAACTGGCTACAAGGGCGAGTTCAGAGGATGGTAATAAATGGGGAGTACTCAGAATGGTCAGGGGTGGGTAGTGGGGTCCCCCAGGGTTCTGTGCTGGGACCAATCCTATTTAATTTGTTCATAAACGACCTGGAGGATGGGGTTAAACAGTTCAATCTTTGTATTTGTGGATAATACTAAGCTAAGCAGGGCAATAACTTCTCAGCAGGATGTGGAAACCTTGCAAAAAGATCTGAACAAATTAATGGGGTGGGCAACTACATGGCAAATGAGGTTCAATGTAGAAAAATGTAAAATAATGCATTTGGGTGGCAAGAATATGAATGCAATCTATACACTGGGGGGAGGACCTCTGGGGGAATCTAGGATGGAAAAGGACCTGGGGGTCCTAGTAGATGATAGGCTCAGCAATGGCATGCAATGCCAAGCTGCTGCTAACAAAGCAAACAGAATATTGGCATGCATTTAAAAGGGGATCAACTCCAGAGATAAAATGATAATTCTCCCGCTCTACAAGACTCTGGTCTGGCCGCACCTAGAGTATGCTGTCCAGTTCTGGGCACCAGTCCTCAGGAAGGATGTACTGGAAATGGAGCGAGTACAAAGAAGGACAACAAAGCTAATAAAGGGTCTGGAGGATATTAGTTATGTGGAAAAGGTTGCAAGCACTGAACTTATTCTCTCTGGAGAAGAGACGCTTGAGAGGGGATATAATTTCAATATACAAATATCATACTGGTGACTAGGGATGAGCCAAACAGCCCCCGGTTCGGTTCGCACCAGAACCGAAAGTTTGCGTGAACTTTAGAACCCCATTAAAGTCTATGGGACTCGAAAGTTCGAAATCAAAAGTGCTAATTTTAAAGGCTAATGAGCAAGTTATTGTCCTAAAAAGGGTTTGGGGACCCGGGTCCTGCCCCAGGGGACATGTATCAATGCAAAAAAAAAAGTTTTAAAAACGGCTGTTTTTTCAGGAGCAGTGATTTTAATGATGCTTAAAGTTAAAAAAAAAGTGAAATATTCCTTTAAATATCGTACCTGGGGGGTGTCTATAGTATGCCTGTAAAGTGGCGCGTGTTTCCCGTACTTAGAACAGTCCCTGCACAAAATGACATTTGTAAAGGAATAAAAGTAATTTAAAACTGCTTGCGGCTTTAATGTAATGTCGGGTCCCGGCAATATGGATGAAAATCAGTGAGACAAACTGCATAGGTACCCCCCCGTCCCCGTCCATTACCAGGCCCTTTGGGTTTTGTATGGATATTAAGGGGAACCCCGCACCCAAACTAAAAAAAGTAAAGGTGTGGGGCCCCCAGGCCCTATATACTCTGAACAGCAGTATACAGGCGGTGCAGGACAGGGACTGTAGGTTTGTTGTTAAGTAGAATCTGTTTGTAATTTTGAACTGGTACATTTTTAAAGTGTAGCTCCAGCCAAAAAATCTATTTTTAAGCTTTTTGGAAAATATAGGGAAGGGTTATCACCCCTGTAATATTTGTTTTGCTGTCTGTGCACCTCTTCAGAAGATTTCACCTCACTTTCTGTCTCAATGACAAAAAAAAAAATTTGGGGTTTTTAGTGAAACAAGGATTGGTGATAAAGCATCAGTGAAGAGGAGACACGTTTTTCCCATATTAACTCTTACAGGAGAGAATGTCCCTTCCTAGGGGTAGATTTCATCTCACTTCCTGTTGTCTCCTTCCGTTTGCAAGTAGGAGTCATTTGTAAGTTGGATGTTTGAAAGTAGAGGCCTGCCCTATATACTCTGCAGAAATTGGACCCTTAGGTGTTGGTGTTGCCACAACACTGTAAACCCTCACAGTTACTCTTGGTGGGTGCAGGAACGGGCCGTGCTGTGAAATATTAGATCAAGAATTGTAATTACTAGATATAGATCCCAATTACGATAATTTTTCGCCCTTTCTTCTCCCCCCCTCTATTCCCCAGCCCTCCCCACCGCTGTCGTCCACCCATCCCCCTCCCACCCTAAGCCCACCCAGAATTGCCCTCCCCCCTCCACCCCCAAATATTAGAATTACCCGGAATATCTTAAGTCCAACTAGTATTTTCCCTATTCTATTCCCACATTCACATCAATATAATTTATCATCTAGCTTCCTCCAAGTTTCAAGGGGGAACACCAAGCCAGTCTAGCCATAGGCTCCATATCTTTACGAATTTACCAAGGCTACCCCTTCTAGAATATGTTGTCTTTTCTACCCACACCAATTTGTTCATTACTTCAACCCAGTCTTCCGGAGTTGGGGGTGTAGCAGAAAGCCAGGACTGGGCTATCAACTTCCTTGCCTGATAGAGGCACCTTCGCACAGCGATGTTAGTAGACCCTATATTTTCGCTTGTCAGGCCAAGGATACATACCCTGGCCTCCAATGCTAGTTTGATTTTCCATCTGGTTTCTATGATCTTTATTATCTCTCTCCAATACCTTGCTAGTTTTGGGCATCTCCACTTCATGTGAATGAGATCTCCTGTGTCCAGACACCTAGGGCATTTATCGTCTAGCCTGCTACCAAATTTATGTAGTCTTTTTGGGGTATAATAGGCTCTATGTAGTAGAAGAAGGTGCGAGGCCTGCTGTGATGGAGAAACAGACACCAACGGGCAATACTCCAAGATCTTCCTCCACTGATGGTCCGCAATCTCCCCCACATCTATCTCCCACCTTGCCCTGACTCCCATAGACGACTGTGGGGTTAATAGCTTTGCAGCCAGCTGCCCATATACCTTTGCTATCAAGCCCTTGGTGCTATTATGGTGCCTAACCTGTAGGTAATAGTAGAATGTTTTTTTAGGAACTCCGTATTCAGTCCTAAGCTCGATAAAGGATTTTAGCATTTTGTTGTCTCCATATAGTTGAGCTAGCCTACTAATTCCTTTGAGTTCCCAAAACCTATTTTTTTCCAGGGTCATCAATTCCTGCAGAAATTTATTGTGCCATATGGGTGAAAATTCAGTGAACCCTCTGTAATCCATAATCTGTTTAGTCGACTGCCAAACTTTGTTTACTAGTCTACTTGTTGGAGGCCCGTCCTGCAATGACCCGGCCTCCAGTGCCTCTATCAGGGATTTATGTGGACTATTCTGTAGCATAATTTCTCCGCTAGTGTCTTTCCAACCCCTAGTCGCACATCCCCTTATATGTTGCAGCTGGGCAGCCAGGAAGTAGTTGTATGGTTGGGGGACTGCCAGTCCCCCCTCCCTGGTAGGACGCTGTAGTGTCTGCAAGCTGATCCTTGCCTGCCCTTTCCTCCAGATTAGTTCTCTAAACAAGGTATTGATTTTTAAAAACCATTTCTTCCCAATCCAGACTGGGGAATTATGGAGTACATGCAGAAGCTGTGGCAGCCATATCATTTTAATTAGGTTGGTTCTACCTGCCATAGATAGGGGTAGTTTACCCCAAATATCACTTTTTCTTTTGAATTTTTCCAGCAGGGGAACTAAGTTATCATCGATGTATTGATGGGGGTCACTAGATACCGTTATTCCCAGATACCTCATTTTCTCTGCCGTTTTCAGCCGAGGCATACAGCCAATCGGGGCACTAACAGTTGGGTTTATGGGTAAAAGCGTGGACTTGCCCCAGTTCACTAACAGTCCCGATAGGTTCCCAAACCTTTCCACCAGCTGGATCGCTTTTTCTAATGATGGACCAGTGTCCTCCAAAAATAATAGCACATCATCTGCAAACAACGTTATCCTATCCTCCCCGTTGCTTCTTGTAAACCCCTGCACTCCAGTTGCTGTTCTGTCTACTTCCGCTAGCGGCTCCATAGCCAAGGCAAACAACAGGGGTGACAATGGGCACCCCTGTCTTGTCCCTCTCTCAAGAGGGATCCATTCAGAAAGTTCGTTATTTATTTTTAATCTAGCTCTTGGGTAAGAGTATAGAGTTTTCACCCATCTTGTAAACGTGGGGCCAAACCCAAATCTCTCCAATACCCACCAAAGATAGTCCCATTCCATACTGTCAAACGCCTTGGCGATATCCAAGGATAGTATTGCCCTAGAGGCGTTTTCCCCTGCTGGAGATTGGAGGCACAAGTCCGTCCGTCTGATATTTATGCTAACAGACCTATTCGAAATAAATCCGACTGGTCCGGGTGCACCAAGCCTGAAATACATTTATTTAGTCTAGTTGCCATTATTTTAGCCAGGATTTTGATATCAGAACAGAGCAATGAAATTGGCCTGTATGATGATACGTCAAGAAGGTCTTTCCCCTCTTTCGGTATCAGTATTATGTTGGCCTCTAGCATCGAAGAGGGCAGCCTTCCTTCCATAATTACCCAGTTCAGTATTTTCAAAAGAAATGAGAGCAGTACCGCTCCAAAGTGTTTATAGACTTCCAAAGGCAGTCCATCCGGGCCTGGAGATTTTTGGTTAGGCATATCTGCTACTGCTTGCTTTAATTCTTCAAGGGTTATAGGGGATTCCAGACCAGCCCTATCTGATTCAGAAAGAATCGGCAGTTTAGCATTCTCTAAGAAGCTTTTCGCTGTCTTTTGATCTAGCCTGCCTTGTGATTTATATAAGTCCTTGTAGTAGTTAAAAAATACTTCCTTGACTTTCTGGGGGTCAAATGAGTTTTCTCCGTTAGGAGTCCTAATCATAGGTAGTGATGACGAGGAAGTGTTGGTATTGACCAACATTGCCAACGTTCGGCCCACTCTCTCCCCCTCTCCAAAGTACTTCTGTTTCCGAAACAGTCTCTTGATCTCGGCCTTTCTAATTGTGTCCATCCTATATTCCTGCTGCTTTTTTAACCATAGCGCCTGGTTTTCTGGGTTTGGGTCTTTAACATACTGCCGCTCCGAGTTTGACACCTCATCTCTAATTTGCTCGCTATTCGCTTTTGATTGTTTCTTGGCCCACGCTACCTGCTGTATAAGCACCCCCCTCAGGAATGCTTTTAGGGAGTCCCAGACCACCCCCTCCGATGCTGTACCCTGGTTATTTTCAATGAACTCCTCTATTTTCCCAGGAAATATCTTCTGTTCCGCCCATAATCTCCAGCCAAGCCGGGTTCAGCGCCCAAGCCCTATGGATGTATCTATCGTAAAATTTTATCTTCAGCGTTAGAGGGGAGTGGTCTGAGATCCCCCTCTGCTGATATTCTATCTTGGCAATGAGGGACTGCATCTCCCCGTTACCAATCGCTAAGTCGATCCTAGAGAGTGTGTGGTGCGACTCTGAGAAACAAGAATACCGCCGAGCTCCTGGATTTAGGGCTCTCCAATGGTTGCACCACCCAACCTCCTCCAGGAACTGGGTCAACCGCCCCCCAGATACTCCTGTCGACCCGGGCCTAGGTGGAAATCGATCCAGGCAACCGTCGAGGACCATGTTGAAGTCTCCCACTATTAAAGTCGGGACATCAGCTTTGTCCTCCAAATACTCCAATAATTGATATAGGATTTCCAGCTTGGAAGGTGGAGGAATATACAAGTTGGCTATGATAAGTGGGTAGCCCTCTATAAGGCAATACAAAAACATGTAACAACCTAGTGTATCAATCTTAACATCTCTACAAAAAAACGTCATACCTTTATTGACTAAAATACTAACCCCCCTTGAGTAAGACGAGTATACTGAGTGGAACTGAGCCTGGAGTTTCCTATTTCTAGTTAGTGGTATAGTCTCGTTGGTCAGGTGTGTCTCCTGGAGGCACACCAAACCCGAGCCATGTGACTCCAACTCGGCAAATATCATTGCTCTCTTAACAGGGTCGCCCATACCCCTAATGTTCCATGAACTAACACCTACAGTATTAAGTGACATTTAAAGGAAATACAATCCCTGCCATCAGGAAACCAAAAAAAAAAAAAAAAAGGTGTTCCTAGCCCCTCTATCGTGTTCACCCTCTCTAGAGTATCTATTTTTTGTGCGCTCATTCCTATATCGCCAGTTCCCTCCTCTAACTTCATTACTTGGTGTTTCCAGACTGTATTTGTGCCTCTCAACATACTATGAATCCTATTAATCTTTCCACTCCCCAACTTTTGGTCCTGTGCAATGTGAACTTTTTTTTTTTTTGTTTATTAGTTAATAATCCAAATAATTTATGTAAAATTGTATGCCTTGGGTATGTGTGTTTTACACCAAAATTAACTAAGAAAAAGTACAAAACCAGAAGAGGAAAATATATACCACAATGATGTGAACTGATGAAGGCGACAGTTAATGAACGTTAATCTGATTCTGCCCTCTAGTGACTTTCGCTGATGTGGAAAAAAAAAAAAAAAGAATTGTAATTACATGCCATTGTTGAACAGTGGTAGAAATATTGGGCCTTTGGTGGTGGTGGTGGTGCTGGTGCCACAATACTGTAAGTCCTCACAGTTACTCTTGGTGGGCGCTGGAACGGGCCCTGCTGTGAAATATTATATCAAGAATTGTAATTACATGCACCTGTTGAACAGGGGCTGAAAATTTGGGCCTTGGGCACTGGTGCTGATGCCACAACACTGCAACCCCTCACAGATACTCTAGTTGGAGCGCAGGAATGAGCCCTGCTGCAAAGTATTGCATCGAAAATTGTAATTACACGCCCCTGTTAAACAGGGGCTGAAAAATTGGGCCTTGGCCACTGGTGGCGGTGCCCAGAACCAAAAATGTTCTTACAAGCTATCAGCATGAAAATTGAGGAGGAAGAGGATTGTCACTCAGCATAACAGGATAGTCACTCAGCATCAGCATAGCTAGTCTTGAAGGGATCTCACATTAAAAAAAAAATCAATCGGTTACATTCGTTCGACCAATTCGGTGGACAGGCGCACCCTGTGATCGGTTACAAAGCCTCCAGCAGCACTAAATGTGCGTTCCGAAAGAACGCTGGATGCAGGACAGGCCAGTAGCTCAATTGCATACTGTGCAAGCTCTGGCCAGTGATCCATCCTCAAGACCCAGTAACCCAGAGGATTTTCGGTGGGAAAGGTGTCCAAGTCTAGGTAATACTGCACCATGTGAATCAGACGCTGGCGATGGTTGCTGGAACCAATCAGACCTTGGGGTTGCGGACTAAAAAAATTGTCTGAACGCATCGGTCAGATGGCCACCTTCTCCACCGCTCCTTCTGTGACTGATCGAAGACTCAGCAACGCGTTGCAGGAGGACCAGGAAATTGTAATCTCCCAGGCTCTGGAAACGCGTTGCACAAACCTTTCTGGAAGGCCTTCCCAAGATGTTTCATCCTCTGCTCCCTCTGCAACGGCAAGATAAAGTCCGCGACCTTACCCTTTTAACGTGGATCAAGGAGGGTTGCCAGCTAGTAATCATCCCTCCCCTTGATGCCACGAATACGAGGATCCTTCCACAGGCTTTGCAGGATCAGGGAGGCCATGCAGCGTAGGTTTGCTGAGGCATTCGGTCCAGAGTCCTCTGGGTCACTAAGGACGACATGATCCGCAGCCACCTCCTCCCAGCAACGTACAATTCCATGGGTTTCTTCGGACCATGCGTCAGCAGTAATATGCACCTTACCGCTGACCACCCTGTCCAGCGAGGCCAAGACATTGCCTTCCACATGCCGGTAGAGAGCCAGAATCGCCTTCCGTGAGAAAAAGTGGCATTTGGGAACCTGCCACTGAGGAACTGCACATTCCACAAACTCACTGAAGGGGGCAGAGTCTTCCAACTGAAAAGGCAGCAGTTGAAGTGCAAGCAATTTAGCCAAGCTAGCATTCAACCACTGGGCATGTGGATGGCTGGGAGCGAACTTCTTTCACTGGTGCAGCAGCTGGGGCAGGGAAATTTGCCTGGTACAATCTGACGTCGGTGTACCGATAGCAGATTGCCTGCAAGTACTTGGCTGTGACACACCTAATTCTACACCTTCAATCCTCTCGGTGCAGGTTTCAGAGAGGACTGAAGGTATAGTGGGGTTGGAAATCCAAGCTGATGAGGAGCAAGGAGAGGTCCGCTTTGTTCTTTGGTATGGGTCTTTTAGGTACGCTTGCCAACAAACTGCATGGCAGGTCAACATATGTCTGGTCAATAGGGGTGCAACGGATCAAAAATCTCACGGATCGGATCGATCCTCGGATCAGAGTCACAGATTGGATCATTTTCGGATCAGCAAAAAATAAACAACACACAAATCTTGTTACACCCACCGGAGTTTTAGATTTAAAAGCTATTTTCAACACAAAACCGAGCTTATATGCATAAATACAGTATTTGTAGATCGGACAGACTGTTTAGATGTTAGATTTTAAAAGCAACAGCAAACCTGCTGACCTTACATGGTTGCTAATGTGAAAATCAGAGGTGTTCTGTCACATTAGCAACCATGTAAGGTCAGCAGGTTTGCTGTTGCTTTTAAAATCTAACATCTAAACAGTCTGTCCAATCTATAAATACTGTATTTATGCATATAAGCTCGGTTTTGTGTTGAAAATAGCTTTTAAATCTAAAACTCCGGTGGGTGTAACAAGATTTGTGTGTTGTTTATTTTTTGCTGATCCGAAAATGATCCAAACAACACACAAATCTTGTTACACCCACCGGAGTTTTAGATTTAAAAGCTATTTTCAACACAAAACCGAGCTTATATGCATAAATACAGTATTTGTAGATCGGACAGACTGTTTAGATGTTAGATTTTAAAAGCAACAGCAAACCTGCTGACCTTACATGGTTGCTAATGTGAAAATCAGAGGTGTTCTGTCACATTAGCAACCATGTAAGGTCAGCAGGTTTGCTGTTGCTTTTAAAATCTAACATCTAAACAGTCTGTCCAATCTACAAATACTGTATTTATGCATATAAGCTCGGTTTTGTGTTGAAAACAGCTTTTAAATCTAAAACTCCGGTGGGTGTAACAAGATGTCCGCTTGCCCCTTCTCACTCTATCATTACTGTACTGTGCAGGAGTGTGGGGTGTAGCAAGATGGCGGCGATGAAACGTCACTTCCTGTCGAGACAGCGGCCGCTTCCGGGTGTACCAAGATGGCCACCGTTACGAAGATAGGCCGAAGCCGCGGCCTTTCCTATGGCCGAGGCCGCAGAGTGCTCCATGGATCGCGGGTGTGCCGATCCGCGGAGATTGATCCGTACGGATAACGGATCGGCAACGATCCGTTGCACCCCTACTGGTCAAGCATGTGGTGCCCAAGAGGGTGATGTTTTGACCACACGAGATACGCTTGAGACATATGTTGCAAATAGCAGCGGTGGGATCTGATGCACTCATCTCAAAAAAGGCCCACACCAAAGAACTTTTAGAATAACGCGCAGAGACAGCAGCGCCCTGCACATGCGGAGCTCTGCAGGGTGATGCAGTCGGTGTGCTGCCCTTAAGCTGGCCCCTGGAGGGCATCCTGCCTTGTTGGAGATGTGCCTCCTCCTCCTCCTCTCTCCTATCAGGCACCCACGTGGAGTCAGTGACCTCATCATCCCCTCCCTCCTCATCACTGGAGCAAAGCTGGCAGTATTCTGCAGCTGAGGGAACATGACTGCCAGATTGCTATACTTCTTGGGCACCCCCTCTCTCTGGGCTCACGTTACTGTCTTCCTCTAGCTGGGTACCATCATCAGAGCCTTCAAAATGCTGGGCATCCTCCTGGAGCATGTACTCAACACTGTGGTCAAACAGTTCGGGGGACTCCTCAGGAGGACATGGTGGGGCTAGGGAAGAAGTGACTGATGCCATTGAACTGAGGGAAGAGGCCGCGTTGGCAGCTGCTTTGCCAGACAAAGTACCCTGAGCCTGGATGAGAGAGGATGAGGAGGATGAGGACGGCTTGGTCATCCACTCTACCAAGTCTTCCGCATATTGCGGCTCAACACGGCTAGCTGCCGAAAAAAAGGACAAGCATGTCCCACGGCCACGTGCTGATGAGGATGCACCTTCTCCACGACCAAGACTGTTGCCTCTAGACACAGAGCCTGCTTGCTCTCTTTTATTGGCTTGTGACTGTCTGCCTCTCCTTGTTGGCCTTCCAGACATACTAATGGCCTGCAGCGAGATGTAGCTGCACAAAGCTGGGATGTATATATATACTGATACTGCAGCTAGCAGAATCTGCCTGCCTGTAGTATTATTAGTATGAGAACACCAGCAATTGTCTTCAGGTAGCTTTAGGTGCACACTGTGCAGAGGACACAGTACACTAACTGTAAATACTGCAGCTGCCTGCCTGTGGAATTAATAGGATCAGAAAAACAGCAATTGTCTTCAGGTAGCTTTAGGTGCACACTGTGCAGAGGACGCACTACACTAACTGTAAATACTGCAGCTGCCTGCCTGTGGTATTAATAGGATCAGAACAACAGCAATTGTCTTCAGGTAGCTTTAGGTGCACACTGCGCAGAGGCTGCACTACACTAACTGTAACTACTGCAGCTGCCTGCCTGTGGTACTAATAGGATCAGAAGAACACCACCAATTTTCTTCAGGTAGCTTTAGGTGCACACTGTGCAGAGGACACAGTACACTAACTGTAAATACTGTAGCTGCCTGCCTGTGGTACTGATAGGTTCAGAAGAACACCAGCAATTTTCTTCAGGTAGCTGTAAATACTGTAAAAACACCTGCCTGCCTGTCAGTAGGAAGAGAGCTAAACTGAATAAAGAGTATATATATATATATATATATATATATATATACATACACACATACAACACCTAGGATGCATATATATACACAATACACTGTAAGTGCAGCTAACTGACTCGCCTGTCTACTCTATCTAACTTAAATCAAATGACACTGTTTCTCTGTCTATCTCTCTGCCGCCGCGGCTCTCTGTACAGACGGCGCTGTGATTGGCGAAGCATGCGGGTCATAGTGAATGCTTGGTCCATAACGTTCGCAATTCCATGAACGGTCGAACAGGCGATGTTCGAGTCGAACATGGGTTCGACTCAAACTCGAAGTTCATCCCTACTGTTGACTCCACAATAGGGATAAAACTTTTTCGCAGAAGGGAGTTTAACAAGACTGCTGGCCACTCATTAAAATTAGAAGAAAAGAGGATAACCTTAAACTACGTAGATAGTCCTTTACTGTAAGAGCGGCAAGGAAGTGGAATTCCTTTCCACAGGTGGTGGTCTCAGCGGGGAGCATCGATAGTTTCAAGATATTATTACATAAGCACCTGAAGGACCGCAACATACAGGGATATACAATGTAATACTGACATATAATCACACACATGGGTTGGACTTGATGGACGTGTGTCTTCTTTCAACCTCACCTACTATGTAACTATGTAACTATGTTTTGTGGCCGAGTGAACAGAATTATTGTAAGAGAATTCGGCTAAGGGAAGTAGTGAAACCCAGTCATTTTGGGAAAACAAGGAGAAGCAGCGTAGGTATTGTCCAAGAGTTTGATTGGTTCTTTCTGTCTGTCCATATGTTTGCGGGCGATAAGCTGATGAAAATGAAGGTTCAATCCCAAGGGATTCACAAAAAGCTCTCCAGAACCTGGAGGTGAACTACACCCCTCGATCAGACACAATATTTGCCGGAACCCCATGAAGACTTATAATCTCCTTGATAAAGATTTGTGGAGTTTCTTGGGCTGATGGTGTACCCTTCGTAGGTAAGAAATGTGCCATCTTAGATAATCGGTCTACTACCACAAAGATGGTATTGTAGCCCTCGGATGGAGGAAGTTCCACAATAAAGTCTATTGAAATCATTCTCCAGGGTCTATTTGGGACAGGTAATGGTTTCAACAGACCCCAAGCCCTGGATTTGCTGTTCTTGTTGCGGATGCAAGTAGTGCAGGATTCCACATGCCTCTTATGGTCCTTCTCCCTCCTAGGCCACCAGAATGTCCATTGCAGAAGTTCAGAAGTCTTACTAATGCCAAAATGCCTTGCTAGCATGTGATCATGACACAGCCCCAAGATGGAAATTTGGAGATCCTCCAGTCCGTCTTTTGCCTGTAAAGTGATTCCAGATGGTGGGGAGCTCCCCTCTGAAGCTTGTTTAATCTGAGCCATCAAGTCCCTGAGGAGGAAGTTCCCAGAAGACAGAATGGTATCTGGAGGTGAAGTTTCTTCAGACTTACTAAACATGCGTGAAAACGCATCGGGTTTTGTGTTCTTTAGACCCAGGCCTGTACGTTATATGAAAGGCAAATCTGGAAAAGAATAGTGCCCACCTGGCTTGCCGGGATTTCAACCCCTTTGCTGTCCCTTAAATATTCTAGATTTTTGTGATCTGTATAGATCAAGATTGAATGTGCAGCCCCTTCTAGTAAGTACCTCCATTCTTCCAGAGCAGCTTTGATTGCTAAAAGTTCACGGTTCCCGATATCATAGTTTTTCTCAGTTGATGGTTTGCGGGAGAAAACGGCAACTGGGTGCAACAGAGCCTTAGACCCCTGCCTCTGGTAAAGTATTGCTGTTTCTGAAGCGTCTACTTCTAGAACGTATGGGAGGGCTGGATCAGGATGTTTCAGAACAGACGCAAAGGTGAACAGCTTTTTTAGAGTCTCAAAGGCAGCCTGAGATTTCAGGGACCAACGGAATCTAGTGCTTTGTTTGGTCAGCTGTGTGATGGGGGAGATGATTGCTGAGAATCCCCTGATGAATTTTCGGTAAAAATTTGCGAATCTCACAAAGCGTTGGATACTTTTTTTATCACTTGGAGTTGGCCAATCCAAGATGGTAGTGACCTATTATAGATATGATCAGACCCAGAAATTGGATGCTTTGGCGCTCAAACTCGCACTTTTTCGGGTTTGGCATAAAGTCCATGCTGTCAAAGGCGGCCCAGTACACTCTTAACATGTCTGCGCTGGTTTTCTAGAGAAGGAGAGAAGATTAGTACATCATCAAGGTATACTACGACAAACAGATCCAGGAAACCTCAGAAGACATCGTTAATAAAATGCTCGAATGTAGCGGGGGCATTGCAAAGTCAGAAAGGCAACACAAGATATTCAAAATGCCCAAACCGCCTGCGGAAAGCTGTCTTCCATTCATCCCCCTCTCGTATATGGACCAGGTTATAGGCATCTCGGAGGTCCGGTTTCGTGAATATGGTGGCAGCACTGAGCCTCTGGAATAATTCTTACACAAGTGGAAGGGGATAGCATTTTTAACGGTAACTTAAGTTCCTGATAATTCACACAAGGCTGTAATGAATGGTCCTTTTTTTCCACAAAGAAGATTCCCGCTCCGGCCGGGGATGTGGATGGACGGATGAAACCCTTTTTCAAGTTATCATCGATATAGTCCTTTAAAGCGACAAGTTCAAATTCGGTTAAAGGAAGTATTCTTCCAAAAGGGACTTCAACCCCGGGGAGAAGTTCGATTGGACAATTGTATGGCCGATGGTGAGGAAGAGTTTCTGTCCCTTTTTTGCTGAACACATTCAGGAAGTCATGATATACTACTGGTAAATATTGACAGGCTTCAGAATCTGTGTTGAGTTACAGCAGGGAAGGTTGGTCACAAGGGGTTTCTTGCAAGCAGTGTTGGAGGCAATAGGGGGAATGAAACTTGATTTCCTCTGTGGCCCAGTTAATATGCAGGTTGTGAGCTTTTAACCATGGCATGCCAAGTATGACCGGGAACAGGGGTGAAGCAATGGCATCCAGGCATAGCATTTCTTGATAGTTCTTGGTAACGGTGGCAGATAGTGGAAATGTTTCTTGGGTGACTACTCTGGATTTAATGGCTGAACCATCTGCCAGATGTACAGAAAGTCTCTGATCCTTAGGTCATAGTGGAATATGGTGTTTCGCAGCAAAGGATAAGTCCATGAAACAGCTGAAGGCTCCGGAATCAATTATAGCAGGAACCTGGATGGTCCTTCCTGGAAGCTGCAACAGAACTGGAAGAGCAAGGTGAGCAGAACAGCTGGGCAAGGTTGGAGTTGAAGTAGAAGTAACTGAGAGACACTTACGAAGTTTAGCTGGACAACACCTCACGTAGTGTACTGGTTCTCCACAGTATAGGCAGAGATTCTGCTGGCGTCGACATTGGTGTTCTTCTGTGGATAGTGAGGGGTGAAGTAGGCCCAGCTGCATTGGCTCTGGTGTCTCAGGGGCGAACGCTGCAAGAGCTGGTAGAGCAGAATTGAAGGAGCTGGGCACTCGTGGTAGCATCCATACTGGATGTGACTGGCCTGTGGTTTTTTCTGATCTTCGTTCTCTCAACGATCAATCTGAATGGATAAGTTAATGAGGCCTCCAGGGTAGAGGGGCAAGCTCGTCATTGAGGGGTTGAGAAAGGCCCATACGGAACTGGTAGCGCAGAGCAGCATTGTACCATTTAGTGTCGGAACTCCAGTGTCTGAATTCTGAAACATAATCTTCAACTGCTCTGCGACCCTGTTGAAGTGTATGTAGAGCTGCTTCTGCAGTGGTAGCTTGCTGGGGGTCCTCATACAACTGAGTCATGGCCTCAAAGAAAGAGGCTAAGTCAGTTAAAGATGCAGCCTTTTGTTCTAATAGACGGTGAGCCCAGGATTGTGGTTCTCCCTGCAGTAAGGAAATGACAAAGCTGACCTTGGTTGCTTCCAGGGAGAAGGTGCGTGGCTGCAGTGCAAAGTAAAGTTCACATTGCAAAAGGCCCTGAATTTACTGCGTTACATAGTTACATAGTTACATAGTAGGTGAGGTTGAAAAAAGACACAAGTCCATCAAGTCCAACCTATGTGTGTGATTATGTGTCAGTATTTCATTACATATCCCTGTATGTTGCGGTCATCCAGGTGATTATCTAATAGTTTCTTGAAGCTATCAATGCTCCCCGCTGAGACCACCGCCTGTGGAAGGGAATTCCACATCCTTGCCGCTCTTACAGTAAAGAACCCTCTACGTAGTTTAAAGTTAAACCTCTTTTCTTCTAATTGTAATGAGTGGCCACGAGTCTTATTAAACTCTCTTCTGCGAAAAAGTTTTATCCCTATTGTGGGGTCACCAGTACAGTATTTGTAAATTGAAATCATATCCCCTCTCAAGCGTCTCTTCTCCAGAGAGAATAAGTTCAGCGCTCGCAACCTTTCCTCATAACTAAGATCCTCCAGACCCTTTATTAGCTTTGTTGCCCTTCTTTGTACTCGCTCCATTTCCAGTACATCCCTCCTGAGGACTGGTGCCCAGAACTGGACAGCATACTCCAGGTGCGGCCGGACCAGAGTCTTGTAGAGCGGGAGAATTATGGTTTTATCTCTGGAGTTGATCTCCCTTTTAATGCATGCCAATATTCTGTTTGCTTTATTAGCAGCAGCTTGGCATTGCATGCCATTGCTGAGCCTATCATCTACTAGGACCCCCAGGTCCTTTTCCATCCTAGATTCCCCCAGAGGTTCTCCCCCCAGTGTATAGATTGCATTCATATTTTTGCCACCCAAATGCATTATTTTACATTTTTCTACATTGAACCTAATTTGCCATGTAGTCGCCCACCCCATTAATTTGTTCAGGTCTTTTTGCAAGGTTTCCACATCCTGCGGAGAAGTTATTGCCCTGCTTAGCTTAGTATCGTCTGCAAATACAGAGATTGAACTGTTTATCCCATCCTCCAGGTCGTTTATAAACAAATTAAATAGGATTGGTCCCAGCACAGAACCCTGGGGAACCCCACTACCCACCCCTGACCATTCTGAGTACTCCCCATTTATCACCACCCTCTGAACACGCCCTTGTAGCCAGTTTTCAATCCATGTACTCACCCTATGGTCCATGCCAACGGATCTTATTTTGTACAGTAAATGTTTATGGGGAACTGTGTCAAATGCTTTTGCAAAATCCAGATACACCACGTCTACGGGCCTTCCTTTATCTAGATGGCAACTCACCTCCTCATAGAAGGTTAATAGATTGGTTTGGCAAGAACGATTCTTCATGAATCCATGCTGATTACTGCTAATGATATCATTCTTATTACTAAAATCTTGTATATAGTCCCTTATCATCCCCTCCAAGAGTTTACATACTATTGATGTTAGGCTAACTGGTCTGTAATTCCCAGGGATGTTTTTTGGGCCCTTTTTAAATATTGGTGCTACATTGGCTTTTCTCCAATCAGCTGGTACCATTCCAGTCAATAGACTGTCTGTAAAAATTAGGAACAACGGTCTGGCAATCACCTAACTGTTCCCTAAGTACCCTCGGATGCAAGCCATCTGGTCCCGGTGATTTATTAATGTTAAGTTTCTCAAGTCTAATTTTAATTCCGTCCTCTGTTAACCATGTAGGTGCTTCCTGTGTTGTGTCATGAGGATAAACACTGCAGTTTTGGTTACTGAAGCCCCCCGATTCACTCGTGAATACTGAGGAGAAGAATAAATTCAATACCTTTGCCATCTCCCCATCCTTTGTAACCAGATGTCCTTCCTCATTCTTTATGGGGCCAATATGGTCTGTCCTCCCTTTTTTACTGTTTACATACTTAAAGAATTTCTTGGGATTTTTTTTGCTCTCCTCCGCTATGTGCCTTTCATGTTCTATCTTAGCCGTCCTAATTGCACCCTTACATTTCTTATTGCATTCTTTATAAAGTCTGAATGCTGAGGATGATCCCTCAACCTTGTATTTTTTGAAGGCCTTCTCCTTTGCTTTTATATGCATTTTTACATTGGAGTTAAGCCATCCAGGATTTATTGTTCGCTCTTTTAAATTTATTACCCATGGGATACATTGGCTAATGCCCTTATTTAATATGCTCTTAAAGCAAACCCATCTCTCCTCCGTGTTCTTTGTTCCTAAGATTTTATCCCAGTTTATGCCTTCTAGCAAGGCTCGTAGTTTAGGGAAGTTGGCTCTTTTAAAATTCAGTGTCTTTGTATTCCGCTTATGTTTCCTATTTGTGTGATTTATACTGAAGCCAATTGACCTGTGATCGCTGTTACCTAAATTGCCCCGTATTTCCACATCTGTGATCAGGTCTGTATTGTTGGTAATCAGTAGATCCAGTAATGTTTTATTTCTAGTTGGTGCGTCTACCATCTGACCCATAAAATTGTCCTGCAAGACATTAAGGAACTGGCGAGCCTTAAATGAATGCGCGGTTCCCTCCGCCCAGTCTATGTCTGGATAATTAAAATCCCCCATTATGATAACACTTCCCATCCTTGCTGCTAATCCAATTTGTGATAGGAGATCCGTCTCCACTTCCTCCCTCAGGTTAGGGGGCCTATAGCATACTCCCAGTATTATTTTCCCCTTAGCTTCATCCCTTTGGAGCTCTACCCATAAGGATTCCACCTCCTCACTAGCTCCCTCAGTGATGTCATCTCTCACATTCACTTGTACATTATTCTTGATATATAGGCATACCCCTCCCCCTTTTTTACCCTCTCTATCCTTGCGGTATAGGGTATACCCTTGAATGTTTGCCAGCCAATCATGAGAGCTGTTGAACCAGGTCTCTGAAATTCCCACAAAATCCAAATCCTCCTCGTACAACAGTATCTCTAGTTCACCCATCTTGTCCGCCATGCTCCTGGCATTGGTGAACATGCCACATAGTTTAGACCGGTCGCATATTGTCCTCGTATTGGGTGTTTCAAGATTGCAACTAGGACTTGCTACTATACTCACCTTGTGTTTTTGTGCTTTGGTTAACCTACCACTAATGCCCCCAATACTACCCTCTGGAATATCTTCCGCGCTGGCTATCACCGTCTCTGGACCCTCCCCCCCATCGCCTAGTTTAAAAACCCCTCTAACTTTTTGGCCATCTTCATTCCCAGCAGATCTGCACCCTCCTCATTTAGGTGCAGTCCGTCCCTTCTATAGTACCGGTTACCGACTGAGAAGTCGGCCCAGTCCTCCAGGAACCCAAACCCCTCCTTACTACACCAGCTCTTCAGCCACTTGTTTACTTCCCTAATCTCCCTCTGCCTTTCTGGTGTGGCTCGATGTACCGGTAGTATTCCTGAGAACACTACCTTGGAGGTCCTTTTCCTCAATTTAGCACCTAAGTCCCTAAAATCGTTCTTTAGGACACTCCATCTGCCTCTGACTTTGTCATTGGTGCCAACATGCACCATGACAGCTGGGTCTTCCCCAGCCCCTCCCAGTAATCTGTCCACAAGATCCGTGATATGCTGAACCCGAGCGCCCGGTAGACAACATACTGTTCGGCGCTTCAGGTCTTAGTTACAGATTGCCCTCTCTGTCCTTCTAAGAATTGAGTCCCCTACCACCAGAATCTGTCTTTCCTTTCCCTTTGCTGCCCCCCCACTCTCACTGGAGGAGTTCTTCCCATGGCAGCTAGGAGAGTCCCTCATCTCCAGCAGTGCTGGTCCCTGACTGGTTTCACCAATGTCACTCAATGGAGCGTACTTATTGGGATGCTCCAGTCCTGGATCGGCCTCTCTGGCACTTCCCCCTCTACCCCTCCTGACTGTCACCCATCTACTCTTTGCTAGTGCCTGCACCTCTTTGTCTCCTCCCGCCTCTGTGCTGGCACCTGCCATGTACGTTCCTGGCTCACCTTTAGTATGGAGGGACTTCTCAGTGCTGACAGTTGCTTCCCCAGATTCAGAACCTGGGCTTCCAGGGAAACAATGTGCTTACATTTTGCACAGCAGTATTCGCCCTCGATCGGTTGATCAAGGAACGCATACATGCGGCAAGATGTACAGAGAGTCGCCTCTCCACACCCGCCGGGCATCGTACCTATTAAATATAGTGAGGATTTGGGGATTTTACCCTGTCCAAATTACCTAACAGCTAGCTTCCTGGCACTAATACTCAAGACAATACACAGGTACACAACAAGACAATACACAGGTACTCACAGACCTACGTGCAATCGCAGAAAAGTCGCAGACCTACGTGCACTCGCAATACTCAAGTATACAGTACACAATACACAAGTACTAACGATCCACACACACTACTCAGACAACACTCAGATACTCGCACTACACAGGTACTATGACCCCTGTTATAACCTCTTGTTTTAAACTCTGGTTTTTAACTCCCACTTATACCAGCTCCACTTACACCGAGTTCCACAGCCTCAGACTGAGCACGCTCATACTGAGTCCTACACCCAGTTAAATAGGCACCTGTGAGCAATTAACCACCCCCCTTAATTGATAGACTGATGGAACCAGAGAAAAAAAAAAAAGCTATTTAAAAAGTGACAGCAAAAGGCAAATGAAAAACTAAAAGGAAAAGCCCCAAAAATGCAACCCAGCAAACAAACAGCAAGCAAACAAACAGCAAACAAACAGCAAGACTTGTACACTCTAACTCTGGTTTTTAACTCCCACTTATACCAGCTCCACTTACACCGAGTTCCACAGCCTCAGACTGAGCGTTCTTCAAGAAATCTTTCCGAGGTTGGGACTATGGGTTCAGGAAGTAGCATAACAACTGCAGTAGCAGTAGAGGCTCCTGGTGAGGTGGAGGATGCTTGTGTAGATCCCTGGCTGGCAGCTGGGGAAGACAAGGCCTGCATACGTCCTTCCAGCCGGGTTTATCCTTCTTGTAAGTCTTTAACAGCCTATGTAAGGCCTGCTAGATGCTGGCAAAGTTCCTCCATAGCAGAGGGTCCTCGCACAGACTCAGACATGGCTGTCTGCTACTGTCATGTACCTGGTGGTATAGCCTGATATGCACAGGATGGCCACTCTTACACCTCTGACTCGAGGACCCTGGTAGAGCAGACAGGAGGTGCAGGAGTGCAGAGTCACACGAGTGCCTGGCAGGATCGCTGACAGCGGAGCTGGACTGGAACTTCTAGCAGGATTGTGGAGGAACACTGACACAGTGGAAGACCAAGAACAGCAGGTAGCTGGAAGCTGGAAAAGACTGATACTGGAACACCACAGGCTGAGAAGCAGATGCAGCTGCAGGTGGGATGGATGCTCCCAGAGGGCTGAAGAAGAGGCAGGTACAGGCAGGCTGGGTCATACACTGGCAGGCAAGTCATTAACTGATGCAGAGGCTGTAGCGGAGTCAGGGTACAGGCCAGATCAGTAACAGGTTGACAAGCCGGGTGGGATACAGGCAGAAAGCAGGGAACATCAGGAAAAAGCCGGGTCAAACAACTGGAACCGGTATCAGGCAACGGATAGCAGGGACACACAGGGAACTCTGTAGAGCAGACAGCATTGAATCTGGGTGCTGACCCAGTTTAAATAGCCCATTTAGCGCCATGAACTGTCACAAAGTACGAGCATTTTCCTTACAGGAATTGAAGGCTCAGGAGGTCTTCTGTGGCTACCATCTAGGTTGCTGGCATGCCCTTCCTGACAGTGTTGGTCATCGCATGGCCCCACACTAGAGCATTTCGTCATCCTGACATCATCTGAGTGTGTGGCCATACGACACGATGTACCAGGTTATATGCAGGCTGATTGGGGAGCATTTAACACTTCACCGCCTAAAACGTATATCCGCTGACTAAAATGCCTCATAGGCTAGAAGACATACCATCTCTACGCGTATGGGATCGCTCGAACGGCTAAACTCCCTCCCCACCCCGCAGACCGGACTCTGCATGAGGGGAGGAATAGGACAACTGGGTAAACACTCATGAACACTGCCCATGAACCTGTTATCAGTGTTGCATATAAGATATAAAATTCATAAATAACTTACAAATATATTACAGATGTACTTACAACACATGTGCACACTACCTGACTCTCCTACCCTGTTTCCCCGAAAATAAGACCTAGCGTGATTGTCAGTGATGGCTGCAATATAAGCCCTACCCCCCACATAAGCCCTAGTTAAAGTCCTTGTAGGTCTTCTTTTCAGGGTAGGGCTTATTTTCGGGGAAACAGGGTAGGCCTTATTTGGGGGGTAGGGCTTATATTGCAGCCATCACCGACAATCACGCTAGGTCTTATTTTCGGGGAAACAGGGTAGCACATGATAATGGACAATGGTCTATGTACAATAGGAATACGCTAAAAGTCACTTACCTTGGTTTACAAAGACTTCATGATCTCTGTAGGCAACCAGGGTTCCCGGCTATTTGAGTGATTGCAGAATTAAGGCTTTCTCTTGTTGTGAAGCTTGAGCATCATCTCCAGGTGAAGTTCCTTCTTTGGTCATCTTGTGGTTATGGAGCCCCCTTTCAGCTTATGGTGCTGCCCTTTTATTTGGGAAGTTTGTGTAGCTATTCCCACATGGGCATCAGTTTCTATGAGTGAAACAATTCCTAACTCAAACTCTAGCTGGTACTGTTGTATCATACATGCCATAGATCAAATATATCAAACGATCAAGCATTTGTTGACCCTTATTGACATACATTGGACCCAATGGTGACATGACCTCCTCTAAAACAATATATATATATATATATATATATATATATATATATATACTGACACTTTTGTGTTTGCTCCCTATTTATCATGAGCTGTACGCAAAGATCTACGACTTTTTCTATGTACGCAAAAGACCTATTTCTCTCAAATATTGTTCACAAATCTGTCTAAATCTGTGTTAGTGGGCACTTTTCCTTTGCCGAGATAATCCATCCACCTCACAGGTGTGGCAAATCAGGATGCTGAATAGATAGCATGATTAATGCACAGGTGTGCCTTAGGCTGGCCACAATAAAAGGCCACTCTAAAATGTGCAGTTTTATCACACAGCACAATGCCACAGATGTCGCAAGTTTTGAGGGAGCGTGCAATTGGCATGCTGGCTGCAGGAATGTTCACCAGAGCTGTTGCTCTTCAATTGAATGTTCATTTATTTACCATAAGCTGTCTCCAAAGGCGTTTCAGAGAATTTGGCAGTATATCCAACCGGCCTCACAACCGCAGACCATGTGTAACCACACCAGCCCAGGACTTCCACATCCAGCATCTTCACCTCCTTGATCGTCTGAGACCAGCCACCCGGACAGCTGCTGCAACAATCGGTTTGCATAACCAAAGAATTTCTGCACAAACTGTCAGAAACTGTCTCAGGGAAGCTCATCTGCATACTCGTCGTCCTCATTAGGGTCTCGACCTGACTGCAGTTCGTCATCATAACCGACTTGAGTGGGCAAATGCTCACATTCGATGGCGTCTGGCACTTTGGAGAGGTGTTCTCTTCACGGGTGAATCCCGGTTTTTACTGTACAGGGCAGATGGCAGCGTGTATGGTGTTGTGTGGGTGAGCGGTTTGCTGATGTCAACATTGTGGATCGAGTGGCCCATGGTGGCGGTGGGGTTATGGTATGAGCAGGGATATGCTATGGACAATGGACACAGGTGCATTTTATTGATGGTATTTTGAATGCACAGAGATACCGTGACAAGGTCCTGAGGCCTATTGTTGTGACATTCATCCACGACCATGACCTCATGTTTCAGTATGATAATGCACGGCCCCATGTTGCAAGGATCTGTACACAATTCCTGGAAGCTGAAAACATCCCAGTTCTTGCATGGCCAGCATACTCACCGGACATGTCACCCGTTGAGCATGTTTGGGATGCTCTAGATCGGTGTATACGACAGCGTGTTCCAGTTCCTGCCAATATCCAGCAACTTAGCACAGCCATTAAAGAGGAATGGATCAACATTCCACAGGCCACAATCAACAACCTGATCAACTCTTTGCGAAGGAGATGTGCTGCACTGCGTGATGCAAATGGTGGTCACACCAGATACTGACTGGTTTTCAGACCCCCCCCCTCGACCCCCCCAATAGAGTAAAACTGCACATTTTAGAGTGGCCTTTTATTGTGGCCAGCCTAAGGCACACCTGTGCAGTAATTATGCTGTCTAATCAGCATCTGGATATGCCATACCTGTGAGGTAGATGGATTATCTCGGCAAAGGAGAAGTGCTCACTAACACAGATTAAGCCCTGGTTCGCATTGGCACGATTTGACATGTCAAATCTGTGGCAATTGCCAGCAATGGCACTGTCCTAATCAGTGTGATGCTGCATTTGCGGTGACACACTGATTTCAAAAAGTAGTCTCTGTACTACTTTTTGCGATTTCGGGCTGTGATTTACCTGATTACCGATTAACCTACACAGATGTCTCTGAAATCGTGGCCGAAATTGGGATTTACATGCGGGAGTGAAATCGTGCGAATTCAGCTGAACTCGCACGGCTTCATTCTCACAGCTCAGTGTGAACCTGGGCTTAGACAGATTTATGAACAATATTTGAGAGAAATAGGCCTCTTGTGTACATAGAAGAAGTCATAGATCTCGTGATAAATAGGGGCAAACACCAAAGTGTTGCGTTTATAATTGTGCTCAATATATATATATATATATATATATATATATATATATATAAAAACTTTTCATTGGGGTACAACCTTTATGCCAAAGATGGTTTGCAACTAAATGGAATGAGGTCTGCTGTACTTGGGGAGAGGTTTATGGGAAGGTTGGAGGAGTATTTAAAGCAGAGGTCCACACAAATTTTTAAGTTAACATCCATTGCTTTCTTGCCTTGCATACATTGTCAAATGGAAAAACATTTTTTTTTTCAGAGGGGGTACCTGTATATCCATGTTTTCTTGGTTGCTTCTTGTCCCTGACCCCCGCAGGTATGGGCGGATATGGTCATCATATCCTGCCGCACACTGTCTCCTGGGAGCTTATGTGTCATTATTCCCAGGAGTCAGTGCGGATGGCTGCCGCTAATTTTCGCGAGATTGGGAGACCGGTTTATCTTCTTTGCCATCACTACCGGGTGGGAACTTCCGATGACTCCCCCCAGTGGAGAACTGGAGAAAGTGCAGAGAAGGGCAACCAAACTGATAAGAAGCATGGAGGAGCTCAGCTATTAGGATAGATTAGATGCAGGGGTAGGCAACCTCGGCCCTCCAGCTGTTTTGAAACTAGTCCCATGAGACATTGCAAGACCCTGACAATCACAGGCAGGACTCCTAGAAGCATGATGGGATTTGTAGTTTTACCACAGCTGGAGGGCCGAGGTTGCCTACCCCTGGATTAGAGGAACTGAATTTATTCTTACTCGAGAAGAGGAGATTAAGGGGGATATGATCAACAAGTATAAATACATAAGTGGTCCATATAGTGAACCTGGTGTAGAGTTATTCACTTTCAGCTCATCACAGAGAACAAGGGGGCATTCTTTGCGTCTGGTGGAAAAGAGATTTACTCTCCATGTACGGAAAGGCTTCTTCACAGTAAGAGCTGTAATAATGTGGAATAGACCCCCTCAGGAGCTGGTTCTGGCCAGCTCAGTAGATTGTTTTAAAAAAAGGCCCGTATGCATTCCTAAATGCACATAATATAACTGTATATTAATATTTAGAGGTAATAACACCAGGGATAGTTGATCCAGCGAATATCCTGCCAGGGAATCAGGAAGGAAATTTTTACCCCCACTGGAGCTTATTGGGTCATGCTTTATTGGGGTCTTTTGACTTCCCCTGGATCAACTGTAGGTATAGGATTGTGTATATGGGGTTTTTCAATATCTTTTTCTTGTTGGTTGAACTAGATGGGCTAGTGTCTTTTTTCAACCTCAGTCTACTCCACTCTACAAAGTTCATTTTAGGGCTTTTTCTGCACACTTTTATTGAAAAGAAAGTAAATATTCACAGCAGAATAGTTTCTCTCACAATGGTTCTCACCATCAATGTGTCAAAACAAACAGTACTCCACCTTGTGGCTATTCTCTACAGTGTCTCTGCTTAGGCCTCCTGCTTTGGTCCTCCAGACCGTCAAACACACAGTCCCCATGCTTGTGTACTAAATGCTGAATCTTCCTCAACACTGACTGTTTCTCCTGCAGATCCCTGCTGCTACATCCTTACCGTCTTTCACTGTCCCCACATGGTCAGTGCATAGCAACATGCTCCTAACAGCTCCCTTGCACAAACTGACCCTCTCAGGAGGTTGGGGCCACTAACCTCTACTCCCAGCTCTACCATAAGCCCAGTGCACACCTGGCTCATTAGTGTGCCTGTTTTCTGCAAAACATGGCCTAAACTGCCAAAATAAACAGTGTCACAGGCTTGTGACTAAATTTAAACCTCTAGAGATAAGTGGAGTAAAGAGTAGCTCTCAAATAAATAAAAAATGAAAAAATAATAATAAAAATGAAAAATAAAAATGTGCTAATGAAAGCAATGATCAATCTAAATGAACAGTAAAGGTATATATGTGTGAATATTGACAATAATACCCTCATTGAAAATCAGTCACAATATGAATGTGATCTGACAAAAAAGTTATTGGTGAACACTGTGAGCAAACACATCCTATCACATAATAATCAAAATAACACACCCTGTGACAGATGTGAAAATAATGAATAAAGTGTTGACATAAAGTTCATAAATATTCTGATGAATGGTCTGAAAAAATCTATAAATGAAAACCTTAGTTGTTCTTTGTGATCTTCCACCACACCTCAGTGTTTGTCCTTTTGTGCTTCCACTCCCACTTAAAGTTTTGCACTCACCATCTACAATTGCCTCCCACTCTCGTTCTTTGGCATAACTCGCCTCAACCCACACTTATTGGGGGGTTAAAATGTCATCTCCAGATTCCAAACGTGATCTCCAAATAGCGAGCGTAAATGCAACAAATCGTTTTCCTCAAGAAGTGATTGCTCCACATGAAAATGCAAAAATGCTCCAAATAGTGTGATAAAGTACAGCAAATTTATTAAAAATTCAAACCATCGCACACAATTGCATTCACATGTGTAAAAACCAAAGTAAGCCAAAAAAACACTCCAAAGGAAATCGTAACATAAGAGTGTTTTTTCATTTTCATGTGGCGCAATTACTTTTTGAGGAAAAGGATTTGTTGCATTTACACTCGCTATTTGGAGATAACGTTTGGAATAAATATATCCCTCTATAGTGTGTATTTGTCTCAATTAGGAGCAGTCAGTGTAATTTCTTTCTGCAGCTTCTTTCTTGCGAACCTGTGTCCTTTTTACAACCATTTTAACAGTGGCAGGGCCTTGCACTGTCACACACCCTCCTTTGTTTTGATCCCTGAGTCCATACTCTTGATTGGGAGATCTCTGTGCCAGCTGTCAGCCACGTAGGCCCAGTTCTTTTTCCAGGTATGTGTCCAGACATGCCTTTCCCTAAATCCCTAAATGTCCAAGTTAAAGAGGAACCGGTTCTTGAACAATATATATGTGGCAAACTGTAAACAGAATGGCTCATACAACAGAGTCCATTAATAAATAAAGTCCATAAAGGTCCGGGGGCAGCTCACTGAGGCAGCTCAGTGTAGAAGCAAGAAGTGGCTCTAGAAGAAACAGAAGGGGAAACACAGGCGCTTTCTAAGTGTAGCTTTGAAGCAAGGATTTATTACAAGTTAAAATTAAACTACCCACAAGTGTAGTTAAAATCAGGCATATAAAGTAGCTAAGCACTGTGTTGGGTAGGGTCCTTAGCAGCACTGTCCGGGGGGTCCCCATGAGACGTGGTCATCCATCCGGTGATGCAGGTGGTTGACGCCGGTGCCACCAGCGCTTCCTGGTCCGTGGATTGCACTGGCGAGCTGGGGATGACGTCACTTCCCGGATACAATGCTGAGATGTCTTAGCATCTTTGATGCTTTTGCGTAGCATACGCTCCTTCTTCAGGCCATTATGGAGCCATTTTGGAAGAGGGCTTTATATGGACATGATCGTTGCCGTTGTTCGAGCTCACTCCGCCCCAGGGAGATTAACACATTGGGGGCTGAAAACAAACTAGTCACGGTACTAGGGTACATATAGCAATATTTTAAAAAACATGAACAGTATTTAAAAGAACATAGCAATGTTTAAAAGCCATAGCAGTATTAAAATACAAATTAGTATAAAAATACACATATATTCTGTTAAGACTGGTGGTAATTCTAGAAAATTACATGGAATGTTTTTGGCACATGTACGAGAGGGACCATTGTTTAAAGAGACATAGCTAATGATAAACGGCGGGCATTAAGAAAGATTGTATGAACAATAAATATTTATATGGGTGAGAATAGAAATAATAATGAAAATAAAAATAATAATAAAAAATTTAAATAAAAAATAATAAAAATGAAACTAAAAAAAAAAATGAAAAAAAATTAAAAAAAAAATAATGCATTGAAAAAATAATTTGAAAAAAATAAATAAAAAAAAAATTTGAAAAGAAGAGAGAAGAGACAGGACCTGTATGAATCTACCTACAATACTCACTCATGTAGGGTTTTATATACGTGAGCGTATGACAAAGCCCACTTACATGAGCTGCACATACCTAGATGTGCACACTGTGGGTGGTAGTGGGAATCTAATAATGATGTTAAGGGGGGTGGGTTGTTACTATAAGTTTAAGATAATTTTAGTTCAGTAGTACTTATTGTAAAAAGTGTCTGGGAGGACCTTAAGAGTCTATAACAATATGGAGATTAACCCTGGGTAAAAAAGGATACACATTATTAATATGTCATAGGCTATCTAGATACACTGAAAATATATACAACCAAACTTGCCCACACATGTGTGTATATATATATATATATATATATATATATATATATATATATATATATATATATATGTAAACACATACATTGGCAAGCACATATACACACACGTGTGGTCCTCCTACCAATGATTCATACCAGTTGAGGTTATGGCAAAATGTTTGCCACTGGACTAGTGTGGTGGTGAAATGATGTAGCTAAGGTGGGGTATAGGCGAAGGGTTGGAATAATTAGTGAAAGGAGACACCATATGGATTCAAAGGAGGGTATTGACCTCAATCTCCTCATTCAGGCCTTCAGGCGTGAGAGAATACAAAGTGTAGATCCAGAAGGTCTTTCTCTGGCTGAGATATTGATAAGGCTCTGCCAATGAGAGGGACTCCAGGATGGACTCGACCCACGGCCTCAGACTCACAAAGGATTTTCCGTGGTGCTTGAGGAAATGACGTGGAGCGCTGTATTTGTCATTGCTTTCCTCCTTAAAGTGGCGGTGCTCTCCAAACCCCTTCCTCTGTGTTCTAATGGTTCTTCCAACATAAAAGAGACCACAGAGACATGAGAGGCAGTAGACGACAAATTCACTGGAGCAGTTGTAATATTGTTTGATAGTGTAGGTTTTGCCCTTAACAGTGAAATTGTTTGGCCATGGGTGACATGTTTGCAGGTGAGGCATAAGGCTTTTTGGCTTTGAAACATGCCAATGAGGGGAAGAAGACACAATGTATGAGATCCGGATGTGAGTACAGGTTTTAGTTTACTGGGGGCTACTGAATTTTTAACATTTTTGGCTTTTCTATTTGAAACTTTTGGTCTGGGGGGAATAGCAGATTTTTGATACAGGTCTTCTAATAGAATGGGCCAATGTTTAGCTAGTATCTGCTCCATTTTCTTAACACTAGTGTGGAACTGTGTGGTAAATCGGATGGGTTGCGTATTGGGTGTGTTTTTCATCGGAGGGGGTACAGTGGTCAGATATGTAATGAGAGTGTGCTTGTTAAATTAGTGGCTCAGGGTACCCTTTATCTGAACATTTTTTGGTTAGTAACAGGCTTTGGTCCTTGTAATCGCTTTGTCTAGTGCAGTTTCTCCTTAACCGGCAAAACTGACTGGGATGGTGGCAACTGTTAAAGCACAGGAAGGAATTGCCAGCTGTGGGTTTCACATTGTTTTTGGCCATTATTTTGCCTTCATTGTGGTATAGCAGGAGATCTAGAAATGCTAGTTGGTCAGGATTTTGGACAGGAGATCAGCCCATATGTATTATTGTTTCAGTGTGAGACAAATTCCCGGAGTAGTTTCTCTTTAGAGTAATTGTATACATCCACCAATAGGGGGCTAATTGTTGCCAATCCCGAGATAGGTATGAACGAATGGATACCCCCCAGGTAAGTATTGAGGGACTTTTTAGGCAACAAAGGAAAAGATAAACAAAAATGTATAAATGGTATTTATTTATAAAGAAGATATAAAATTATTCGGGTGCAAACATCACCAAAGAGTATAAGGAATAAAAACAACAAGTTTGAACAATAAATCGTTGCGTGGTAGTTTTGTGGATATTCGGCCTGACGTGTTTCAGGACACTTGTGGGGTCCTTTCATCAGGGGCGTTCAAGACAAGGTAAGACTACCATAGCACATTCTAAAAACAAGACAAAAAGAAATATAATAGTAATGATAGAAAATAAACAAACAAAAATAGAGAGCAGCAAACAAAGTTCATCATGGACGAGGGTCAAGAGAAGAGGAGCATCGTTGAGACCGAGATTGGGAGATCACCTACCGATTATGTGAACTTGATACTGCATACACCTCCAAACAATATGCCAACTGATGTCATACGGCCATAACAACACAGCGGATGCTGTGGAGAAGTGTGGGATAAAGATGGCTAGTTAATTGTAGCTAACCAAGAGTTTTGTGTGTTGAGTGTAAATTGGTATAACACTTTGATATAGCAAATAGCCACACTCTAGGCAGAAAAATGTCTGCAAAAAAGAAAAATGTATAAATAAATAAATAACGTCTTTAAGTACAGAGCTCATCAAGAAAGCCGTTATTCTCCACCATGATATTGTCATTAGAAATAAAGAGTGTATTTATTTATTGAGGCACCCCTGCCAAATCATTCATTGATAGGTGCTGGTGTTCCTCATACAGGTGGGGGTTAAGGGTAGAAGGTAAACAATATTGATATTGGTCGTTAATATATATCTCAAAAAGAAATAACATAAAAGATAAAGAATAAAGTCAGTTGTATAAGTCCCTATGCTAATCATAAGCAGGCAATATACAAAAAACCTTCAAACGCAAGCCCCAAAATAATTTAAAATGATTTAAAATGGACAGGTAATTTATGTAATAGAGTATTGAAGCACTGAGCCAGTACACAAGTTCCTAATCAAGTGCTATATAAACATAGGGGGATACTGTCCTGTTACCAAAGTCATATAATGAAGATTGCATCCCAAAACTGGGTACTAGACTGACCTTGTAGTGGATGTTAATATGGGGCTATCCTAAACACATGCTGACGTCCATCCTGAAGTGAGTGGAGGAGGCTGATGCCTGTGTTTGAGCTGCCCATTATATGGTACTCCAAAAGACATGGTGGTAGGTTCATTTGCTTATGTCCAAAATTGGCCCCATTATATGAATGTGAGTTGGGGACCTTGGATTGTGGGCTCCTTGAGGGTAGGGTGTGTGGAGCGCTGTGTAAAAATTGACAGCGCTATATGGGTACCTTAAAAAAAAAAAAATATATAATAGGTGAGCATCTTAATGAGACACAATGTGCAGGGGTAGGGAGAATTGTAGACACAATCCCACACTCACTCAGGTTGAACTGGATGGATTGGTGTCTTTATTCAACCTTACTAACTATGTAACTATGGTGAGGGAAAAGACGCCAGCGCGTGCGCAGTGTCCATCCCTGCGCACACTGTGTAGTGTAGGATGGTGGAGGCGTACCATGGGCGGGGTCTGACGTCAGTATCAGCCCATGTAGTACACGCCCATCACCTTGTGACGTCCATAGGCAGATGTGGAGAGCGCACGCAGCAGCGTCAGCAGCACCCAACGTCCACCTTCTCCATGTCCCCATAGACTGAAAAGGACATAGGGGGCGGGGCTAGAATGCTGAGCAAGCTAGATGTACCTGTGTCTTTTGTTCACTCGCAGTGAAGATTCCCCCCCACAGCAGCAGGGGGAAGGAGACAAAAAAACTGTCAATCTAAGGGAGAAAAAAAAAAAAAACGGCCACACAACACAGCCCCAAACAGGACCAGATCCAAAAATCATAAGGATACTGGCTATGCTGGGACTGAAAAGGAAAGAAGCAATACCGATGGCATAAAGATCATGCATATTGGCTATACAGGGATATGCATGCAGTCATGTAAATACACACAGTATTGCCGTTTTAGTAGACATCCTGTGGGCATATGATACTGGTCCTATACATGTAAATTAAGGAACAGAATGAGGCCCAGAGGTAACAATAGCTACAATCACTCCCAAATCATGGACTCAAGGGATTATAAGGTCTAATACATAGAGCCAAGAAATTTAGGGATGTGAGGTACATATTGAAAACAGTTCAGAAAAAACAGTAATAAAGCATACGTGTATAATTATCTATGCTTTTTTCTTGTACTTTATATAGCGCACATATACAGCATATTATAGGGCGTATCCTCACATTTATCTCTATAGTGAACGTTGTTTCTAAACAACGTTTGTCAGTCCTTAGATAGATTTAAAGACCACTAGAGATCTCTCTCACACACTCCTGACTCAAAACCCTCCAAGAAAGGCCTAAAGCTGAGTTGGGTGTTTAGGCCTGGGAAGAGAGTGGCGTTCAACTTCACTATTCATCGAGTTTCTCGCTGTAGGAGGAGTTTATTCCACCTTTATCCCACACTTCTCCATGGCATCCACTGTGTTGTTATGGCCGTATGACATCAGTTGGCATATTGTTTGGAGGTGTATGCAGTATCAAGTTCACATAATCGGTAGGTGATCTCCCAATCTCGGTCTCAACGATGCTCCTCTTCTCTTGACCCTCGTCCATGATGAACTTTGTTTGCTGCTCTCTATTTTTGTTTGTTTGTTTTCTATCATTACTATTATATTTCTTTTTTGTCTTGTTTGTAGAATGTGCTTTGGTATTCTCACCTTGTCTTGAACGCCCCGACGAACGCATCAACCTGAATATCCACAAAACTACCACACACTTAACGATTTATTGTTCAAACTTGTTGTTTTTATTCATTATACTCTTTGGTGATGTTTGCACCTGAATAATTTTATATCTTCTTTATAAATACCATTTATACATTTTTGTTTATCTTTTCCTTTGTTGCCTAAAAAGTCCTTCAATACTTACCTGGGGGGGTATCCATTCGTTCATGGAGTAATTTCTCTGAGCCATCCCAGATGACAACAATATCATCTATATACTTCCCCCCAAAAAATAATATGGGAGGTATATGGGTTATGCTGCCAGATGTGGTTGGTCTCCTAGAGTCCCATTGTTAAGTTAGCATAGCTGGCAGCAAAATGTGCCCCCATCGCTGTGCCAACGAGTTGGAGAAAAAAGTCACAGTTGAATTCAAAATAGTTGTGGGTGACAAAATTCGGTGGTGTCTAAGATAAACTGGGCTTGTTGGGAGTTTATTAGCGGGTCTTCTATCAAGAAATGTGTCACTGCCTGTAGGCCTACTGCATGAGGGATGGAGGTGTAGAGGGAATTTACATTGAGTGATGCCCACCTGTAGATGGGCTCCCAGGTGTAGTGCACTAATTGCTCTAGCAGTTGACAGACACACTGTGCGTTTGTGTGTGTCTGTCAAATATCTGTTTAAAGCGGTATTAACTAAGAAAAAAAAAGTATTATATTGCAGCTTACCAATTCTTAGATGTGATAGCTGCATATGTTTTCTTTTTTTAAGCATTTTTTTCACCTGGTGATCCGGCCAGTATGTTATTTTTCAACTCCCTTTAACAGACCAAACTGTGAAGACAAAGTAGCAGTTGGAGGGTTGAGACAAACCATGTACCACTAACATGGGTGCTTACTAAGCGCTTTTAAAAAACTGTGCTCTCACCGCTTATAATGCGATAGCTGGAGTTCAGATTTAATTTATCCCGGAGCGAAACTGACACTGTCACCCTAACGACACGCCAACGATGGAATCTGTCACTCCTTTCCCTCCTGCACAGCTATCAGGGCACAGTAAAAGCTGGTTATTAAGGAGTGGGGTCTGGAAGCTGGCCGGGGCAACCATAACAACCAATGAGTCATCAGTTGTCAATAGGCTTCCCCATTGACAGCTGAATAATAAAAAAAAAAAAAAATAGCCGGAAAAAAAAAATTATTAAAAAAATGCCCCCCCCAAAAAAAATCCATACCAGACCCTTTTCCGAGCATGCAGCCTGGCAGGTTAGGAAAGGGAGGGGATGAAGGTGCCATACCATGCCCTCAACATGCCCCCTCCCCACCCCAAAGCATCTGGTCCCTATATGGGGGGCCCAACGCCGTTTTTTCTTTTTTTTTTTTTCAATAGCTGGGTGCCGACAATTGCAACTGTCAATTTAAATGTCATTTGACTCATTTTTTTTTTTCTTTAGAAATGTCATTTTGCTGCAGCATGTTCTATGCATGCTACAGATGCACCACTTTACAGGCAGACGTAGGGGACCCCCTAGGCACTATATTTAAAGAATTTATTTGTTTTTTACTGTTGCACGTTAAAATCACTGAAAAAACAATAATTAAAAAAAATGCATTGGTACATGTCCCCGAGGGGAGCACCCGGATCCCCATACCGCCATACCCCTTTTATGGCCAATTACTTGCATCTAAGCCTTCACAATTGCACTTTTTTATTTTTTTGATCTTGTTAATATTTTTTTAAGAATATATGTATAGTAATACATCTGTTATTTACAGTGCCTTGCAAAAGTATTCACCCCTTTGGCTTTTTACTTATTTTGTTACATTACAGCCTTTAATTCAATGTGTTTTTAATTTGAATTATATGTGATGGATCAGAACACAATAGTCTAAATTGGTGAAGTAAAATGTAGAAAAATATATACATAAAACTATTTTTGAGAAATAAAAAAGTGATAATTGGCAAGTTTGTATGTATTCACCCCCTTTGTTTTGAAGCCCATAAAAAGCTCTTGTGCAACCAGTTACCTTCAGAAGTCACATAATTAGTGACATGATGTTCACATGTGTTCAATCTAAGTGTCACATGATCTGTCATTACATATACACACCTTTTTGGAAGGCCCCAGAGGCTGCAACACCTAAGCAAGAGGCATCACTAACCAAACACTGCTATTAAGACCAAGGAACTCTCCAAACAAGTAAGGGACAATGTTGTTGAGAAGTACAAGTCAGGGTTAGGTTATAAAAAATATCCAAATCTTTGATGATCCCTAGGAGCACCATCAAATCTATCATAACCAAATGGAAAGAACATGGCACAACAGCAAACCTGCCAAGAGACGGCCGCACACCAAAACTCATGGACTGGGCAAGGAGGGCATTAATCAGAAAGGCAGCACAGAGACCTAAGGTAACCCTGGAGGAGCTGCAGAGTTCCACAGCAGAAACTGGAGTATCTGTACATAGGACGACAAAAAGCTGTACCCTCCATAGAAATGGGGTTTTATGGCAGAGTGGCCAGAAGAAAGCCATTACTTTCAGCAAAAAACAAACTGGCACGGTTTGAGTTTGCGAAAAGGCATGTGGGAGACTCCCAAAATGTATGGAGAAAGGTGCTCTGGTCTGATGAGACTAAAATGTAACTTTTTGTCCATCAAATAAAATGCTGTCTGACGCAAACCCAACACATCACATCACCCAAAGAACACCATCCCCACAGTGAAACATGGTGGTGGCAGCATCATGCTGTGGGGATGTGTTTCAGCAGTCGGGACTGGGAGACTGGTCAGGGTTGAGGGAAAGATTGATGGTGCTAAATACAGGGATATTCTTGAGCAAAACCTGTACCACTCTGTGTGTGATTTGAGGCTAGGACGGAGATTCACCTTCCAGCAGGACAGTGACCCCAAAAACACTGCTAAAGCAACACTTGAGTGGTTTAAGGGGAAACATGTAAATGTGTTGGAATGTAAAATAAAAGAAGGAATATTCCCACACTGCCTAAGATAGCAAGGATTGAATCCTAGTTGCAGCAAACAATGAATGGGTCATCCAAAACCCAAAAAATGAGATAAAATAAAAATCAATGCGTGATGTTGTGCTCTAGGTATTGACTAAATAGACATGACATACAACATATGTGAAATAAAATAATCAGTAGTAATCATAATATGCCAAGGGGCAGCTAGTATAAAGTGCAAGTGCTACAAGTATAATTAGAAGAAACTTTGTGTAAACTAATGTTGCAATAATAGAAAAACACATAGGTAATTCATACAAAATAAGTTAGTGCTCAATAATATATAAAAAGTCCATGTAACAGTGAACTGAAATAGTGACATGCTATGCCAAATAGCAATTGGTGCAAATCCAAAGCAGATTATAGGTGACTTGGTGATAAGATTCTTTGAATACCTCAGCGGTAGGTATGATTAAAATAGGGGAGACACTCAAGGTCCAATATGATGTATAAGAGGGAGAGAAAATGGAGGTCCAGATCGTGAAGTATGTTAAGAAAAGGTACGTTTTATTAAAACAAAGAGCCGAATGTACTCACATTAAAAACAAACAAACAAAGCACAGCACCGCAAGCGGCAAGCTCACAACCTGACGTCACTTCCGGTGCCTATCTGTTCCGACGCGTAGCGTCACGATCACGTGACTTCATCAGGGATAGAAGATAGGCATTGGAAGTGTCCTTAAATAGCTATACAATTAGGCATAAACGAGCAGCCATTTCTTGTAGCCACACGTTAATACACAATATAGCGGCCATTTTCCAGTGGATATTTGCAGCAGTTGAGCCCGCCGCGATATCCCTCTGGTTCAGATATCCTCTTCTAGCCACAATGATTCTCAAGATACTATAGACGAGATCATAGCATGATTGGTAAAAAAACTTCTATAAAACCCCAAATAAAAGCAAAGATTTACAGGCATAGGACAGCTAATAGTTATAACAGGTGGCCATTTTCTTGGAGTCCTATGTAGCTAAATAGTACGGCAGCCATTTTTTTGTAGATATAGGTTATGATCTACAGTCGCAGCCATTTTCTTGTGGTCTTCCAGTTTACCCAAATGGTAGTAGTGAAGAAACAGTTGTTGCCCAAGTAAATCGATAATATACTCTAGTGGGATCCTAAGAAGGAACATTGTGCAGACATCTCAAGTGTCCCGGAAGGTGTGGGAGACTCCCGCATTTCTGCGGCGGTTCCCGCACACCCACAAGCACCTCCCAATCTCCCGAGAATGATCAGTGCGGCAGGGATCAGCTGTGATCACCGATCTCCTTTGTATAGATTTTTAGCTGACAGCCGCTTCTCCTCTCCCTGTCAGCTAAAAAGCTATACAGGAAGATCGGTGATTACAGCTGTCCCTCCAGCCGCACCGATCATCCCCATGCTCTTTGTGCTCCTCCCGGGCCCCCTCTATGTCCTTTTTCTGCCCACGTTCTCCTCTGGCCCCCTCCATGTCCTTCTCTGTTCACGTTCTCCTCCGGCCCCCTCCATGTCCTTCTCTGCCCCGTCCTCCTCCGGCCCCCTCCATGTCCTTCTCCGCCCCCGTTCTCTTCCGGCCCCCTCCATGTCCTTCTCCGCCCCCCTTCTCTTCCGGCCCCCTTCATGTCCTTCTCTGCCCCCGTTCTCCTCCGGCCCCCTTCATGTCCTTCACCCCCTTATTCTACTCGGGCCCCCCTTGTCCCCTGCAGCCAACTCCCCTCCTCTCCTGACGGCTGCGGGGGGAACTATTTAATGGACACAGCGAGCGAGATCGCTCCTGTGTCCTGTGATAAATGAGCAGAGTAAACACTGTGTTTACTCTGCTCAGTTTATGAATGGACAGGAGCCTCTGTCTCCTGTTCATTCATCTTTAGTGCCAAGAAAGGGACTGGGGAATGTGTGTCCTCAGTCCCTTTGTCTCAAAGGGGAGATGTCAGGGGTCTGTTTAGACCCCTGACATCTCACCAAAGCCCCCCAAAAAAATATAAAAAAAATATTGTGAAAAAATTAAAAAGTGTAAAAAAATAAAATAGAAAAACTACTGACACCATTCCCCCCTGCCCTACCAAAACTGTCCACTGCCCCAACCCCCTCCCCCCCAAAAAGCATTGTGAAAAAAAATTAAAAACAAATTAAATTGTAAAAAAAAATAAATTATTAAAAAAAAAAAAAACTACTGACCACGCCCACCTTCCGGGGGGGGGGGGTTGCGTTTGCGGGCATGAAGCGCCACCTCCCTGAAATGAGTTTGCTACCTCCCTGAAATGAGTTTCTGCAGGTTGGGATGTCTGCGATAACAGTAGAGCACTATCGATGGGAGTAATATAACTCAGAGTAAGGGAGAAGAAGCAATCAGGAAAAAAAATAAAATGTGTCACATATAGCTCATGGGTGCACAGGGGACACTGGAAGTGATATCAGTAAAACATAAATAAAACATAATGGCATGTCTGCATAGACTTAATAGCAGAACACAGAATGTTTTAAACAATAGTGGACAATAATGGGCAAGTTATGTATATAATAGAAACATTAAAAACTAGATAATCAAGACAAGGAGGTAGGGGGAAGTGGCTAGAAAGAGTAAAAAATACTACATAGAAATAAAGCCCAATAGCTACATTGGGTGCATATTGTGTAAAAATTTAAAAATCATTAAAGGGGCAATTGAGGTCAAATTGCAAAGAATACTATACAGTGGAACCTCGGATTACGAGCATAATCTGTTCCATGAGTATGCTCATAATCCAAAGTACTCGCATATCAAAGCAAGTTTTCCCATTGAAGTCAATGGAAACGAAAATAATTTGTTCTGCATTGACTTCAATGGGATGCAATACCGCATGCGGCCAGAGGCGGGAGGTGCCGGAGAGCCTCGGAAATGGCCGCAAAGGCCCGAGGACACTTCGGCTGACCTCGGCAAACCTCGGAAAGACTTCCTACCTGAGATTTGCCAAGTTCAGCCGTGCTGTTCTCGGGCCTTTCTGTGCATTTCCAAACGGCGACGATCGGCGATGTTCGGCTCTGCTCGGCTCTGGCGCCCCCCCACTTCAGGCCAAAAGTGGTACTGCACACCGCTTTGGCCTGAATCGTGCTCATTTTGCGAGACAACACTCGCAAACCGAGTTACCATTTTTAAAAATACAGCTCGTTAACCTTGTTACTCGCAATCCCAGGTTCCACTGTATAGCCAAATGTAGCTCAATAATAAAATAAAGTGCATATTCCATATGTATCAAAAATCATTAATAAAGCAATTGAGGTCGAACTCAACATTTAATCCCCGAGGTGCAAAAGTGTCTAATATAAAAATCCATTTGGATTCTAACTGGCTCAGAGTCCTGACTATATGGCTGCCTCCCCAATGTCTCTTATACGATTCATTCCCCCAGAACCTCAAATGGGTCGGATCTTTATTGTGGCGGATAGGGAAGTGTTTAGAGACACTATGCTTATCGAAACCTTTGACGATGTTTTGCACATCTTCCCTAATACGTACTCTCTGTGGTCTTTTTGTACGTCCTATGTATTGTAGTCCGCAACTACATTCCAAGGCATAGACTGCCCCTTTTGTGTTGCAGCCTATAAAGTTTTTGATCTCATAGATCTATCCTGTACTTGCAGATGTAAAATTTATTTTTTTTTTTTTTTTTATTTGGTCGTTTTGTTTTAGCACATGCAAAATAAAGTTTTCAAGGAAAGAAACATTTGCCTGTGTAAAACATAAAGCTACTCGGGGGTGGGTCTGGAATGCTTTTGACAATTTTGTCACTCATGGTGGGCGCTCTCCTATATATAAATTTGGGGTTAGCAGGGAGTACCCCTTTTAGTTGTACATCTGTTAAAAGTATGTGCCAGTGCCATTTAATAATTTTTTCAGCCTTTTTGTGTTGTACATTATAGTTCAAGATAATCGGCACTGTATCCAACTTAAATTTGTGTTTCTTCTTATCTTTAATTAATTCCTTCCGGTCTATTCCCGCTACTTCTGTTATTTGTTCTTTTACAGATTAATTGTCATAACCTTTCATCACAAATCTATGTCCAATCTGTTCAGCTTGGTCTAGAAAATCATTTTCTTGGGTACAGTTTCATCTAAGAGGCATCAGTTGGCCTTTAGGGATCTTAGGCCCCTTTCACACTGGGGCATCGGCGCCATCGGCGGTAAAGCGCCGCTATTTTTAGCGGCGCTTTACCATCATTTTTGTGGGGGATTTCGGCCACTGGCGGGCGGTTTTAAACCCCACTAGCAGCTGAAAAAGGGTTAAAATGACCCGCAAATCGCCGCAGCGGTGCCCATTCAGTTCAATGGGCAGAAGCGGTGAAGGAGCGGTGTATACACCGCTCCTTTACCGCTCCAAAGATGCTGCTTGCAGGAGTTTTTTTAACTGCCTGCAAACGCACTGTTCCAGTGTGAAAGCCCTCGGGCAGGCTCTTTACAGGCGCTATGCAGGCGCTATTTGTAGCACCTGTAAAGCGCCTCAGTGTGAAAGGGGTCTTATGCAACCATTTTTTATGATGGCAGCTCTGGAGTGGAAGGTAGCTTTTTCTATCAACATTCTTAATGAACCTTCCATTTATTTGTGTAATGTCCAGATCTAAAAATAATACAGACTTCTTACTGATATCCCAAGTAAGCTTGATGTTTTTATCGTTAACATTGAGTTTTTCAAGAAAGTATACCAGTTAGTTCTGTTCGCCTTTCCACAGGATGAAAATGTCATCAATATATCATTTAAAAATGACCAATTCTGTGGGTGTATTTGGGAAAATAGTTTCATCCTCCCATTGGGCCATAAATAGCCCAGCTACACTGGGGGCAAATTGAGCTCCCATAGAACCCCAGTTTTTTGGAAGTAATACTCGCGATTATACCAAAAATAGCTGTTCTTTAAACAAAAATCAAGACATCTGACAAGATACTTTATTTAAATACAGGGTAACGTCGTATGTGTTCTTAGGCCCCATTTTGTGGCTTCACACGCTTGATGGTGAAAAATTACTGTATATTGCGAGGAAACATCCGCTGTGGCCATAATCCAGGTCCCTTCTTCGTTGGGTATTCCTTCCAAGATCTGTATCATTTGTTTGGTATCTCTCAAGTATGCTCTTGTTTTCTGTGCGGCTGGCTGTAAGTATTTATCAATATCTTGACCAATCCTAGCAGTAAGGGAATAAATCCCATTTACTATTGGTCTTGAAGGGGGATTGGACTTATCTTTGTGAATCTTGGGTAGCATATATATGTATTGAGTGTAGGTGCTTCGGTCTTCCAAATGTTTGAGCATGTTCGAATTATATTGCTCTTTGGAAAGAATCACGATCCCTCCCCCCCTTTATCTGCCGGGTGAATGATGATGTCATTCAGTCTGGTATAACCCTCTTGAAGGCTCTTCACAGCCTGTGTGAGACCCGCCAGGTGTCTGCATAGTTCCTCCATGGGAGAGGTCCCCTGCTTGGGCTCGGACATGGCTGTCCGATACTGTCAGACTTACACGTACCTGACTGATGAACCCGATATAGCAGGGGAAGGCCTCCCGTACGTATCTGGTTCCCGGCCCCTGATAGAGCCTGGCGGGTGATTTGCAGGGATAAGGCCCAAGATCCTGATGCAAGCTGGTAGGAGATAATTGGTAGACTGAAGATCAGCTAACAGGTGCAGAGCAGGAGCAGAGCAGGCAGATCCGGTCACTAGCAAAGTTGGCAGCAGGCGGTCAGCACGGTACAAAAGGAGCAGGCAGATTCAAAGTCCAGGTCACAGGCAGGTTTGGCAGCAGGCGGTCGGCACGGTACAAGGGGTCAGGCAGGTTCAAAGTCGGAGGCAGGCCGGGGTCAGATGCAGGCGGATAGCAGGGAAGAGTCCAGTAAACAAGCCGGGTCACAGAGAGATCAGACTAGCACACAGGCAAACAGGAAGTACGGGAACAGGAAGCTGATGATCGGACAGCACCGAGCACAGAATCCCAGCACCTTAAATAGAGCGATCGGCGCTAAACATCACGTGCACGCGTGCGCCGACGCGCTCAGGCGCGTGCCCGCGCACTCCAGAGTGCCCAGCAATCGTCCTATACCGAGATCCTCTCTGACAGTGCCCCCTCCTTAAGGGCAGCCTCCGGATGCCCAGCCGGGCCAGCCTATCCGCATGGGTGCTCCGAAAATCCCTTAAGAGTTCTTCAGCGTGCAAGTTAACTTCCGGTTCCCAAGAATTATCTTCTGGTCCATACCCCCTCCACTTGATTAAGTATTGGATTTGGTTGTGTCTCTTCCTGCAATCCAAAATTGCCTCCACCTCAAACTCTTCCTCGTTGTTGATAATTACTGGTTCAGGCGGGCCAGTATTGCGACCTAAAAAGGAATTGGGGTAACGGGTTTAAGCAGGGACACATGAAAGACCGGATGGATCTTCAATGAATTAGGTAAGTCCAGCTCATAGGTCACATCATTGATCTTCCTCTTGACTGAAAAGGGACCCATGAACCTAGGACCCAACTTCCTCGAGGGACGAGCCATCCTTAAGCTACTGGTAGACAGCCAGACCTGATTGCCAGGTTCTAACAACAGTTCTCCTCGCTTCTTCCTGTCATACATCCTTTTATTGTATTCCTGGGTTCTAGCCATAGTTTCCTGCAATAATTTGTTGTTGTTGATGAAGAAGTTCATAGTTTCGGAGACTGTGGGAATCGCAGATTCAGGTAAGGAGCCGGTCAAAAAGGATGGATGAAAACCATAGTTTGCAAAAAATGGTGTTTGTTTGATGGCCGAGTGCACAGAGTTGTTGTAGGCAAACTCGGCAATAGGCAGAAGAGAGACCCAGTCGTTTTGTCAGAAAGCAGAAAAGCATCGAAGGTACTGTTCTAGAGTCTGATTAGTTCTCTCTGTCTGTCCATTCATCTGGGGATGGTAGGCAGACGAGAATGCCAATTCTATCTCAAGAGACCTACAGAGAGCTTTCCAAAACCTGGAAGTAAACTGAACCCCACGATCAGATACTATACTTGAGGGAACTCCGTGTAGACACACAATTTCCTTAATTAATATTTTTGCAGTCTCCAAAGCTGAAGGGGTACCCTTCATGGGTAGGAAGTGGGCCATTTTGGACAGTCTGTCTACAATGACGAAGATGGTGGAGTAGCCTTCTGCCAGCGGGAGCTCAACGATGAAGTCCATCAAAATCATTTTCCATGGCCTTTCCGACACGGGTAAGGGTCTTAATAGGCCGCAGGCCTTCGCTCGGCTATTCTTGCTCCGAGCACAGGTGGTACAAGACTCCACAAAACTCTTGCAATCGCTTACCAGCTAGGGCCACCAAAAGGTATGTTGTACCAGCTCTGTTGTCTTCAAAACACCAAAATGCCCAGCCAACTTGTGGTCGTGGCAGAGTTCCAGTACTGCAATCCTCAGGTCCTCTGGGACCATGATTTTGTCCTTGTATCGGAACAGGCCGTCTTGTAAGCTTACATTGACCTCCACAGAAGGGGACCAACTCCTTGAGGCCTGTTTAATCTGGGATATGACATCCCCCTAAAGAAGCAGGAAATTTCCAGCAGGGAGAATGGTGTCTGGAGGCAAAGACTCCCTGGAGTCATGAAACATACGGGATAATGCATCCGGTTTGATGTTCTTGGTGCCTGGTCTATACGTAATGTGGAATTGAAATCTAGAGAAGAACAGGGCCCACCTTGCCTGCCGTGGTCTCAATCTCATGGCCGTTCTCAGATACTCTAGATTTTTATGGTCCGTGTAGACCAAAATGGGGTGAGCGGCCCCCTCCAATAAGTAGCACCACTCTTCAAGTGAGGCTTTAATGGCCAACAGCTCCCGATCTCCTACATCATAATTTTTCTCCACATTGGAGAGTTTTAGTGAGAAGAAGGCTACGGGGTGAAGGAGAGCCTTGGCGCCTTGCCGCTGAGAAAGTACTGCCCCTACCGCGACCTCCGATGCATCCACTTCAAGGACAAACGGTAAGGCAGGGTCTGGGTGCTTCAGGATAGAAGCGGAGGTAAAAAGTTCCATGAGCTTTTCAAAGGCCGATTGCGCCTGAGGGGACCAACAGAATCGATTCCCTTGTTTCATCAGTTCTCTGATGGGGGCGATTATAGCACGAAAAACCCCTTATAAATTTCCGATAAATATTGGCGAAGCCGACAAAGCGTTGGACCCCTTTTTTATCGGAGGGAGCGGGCCAGTCCAGGATAGCTGCAACCTTTTGAGGATCCATCTTAATACCATTGGTAGAGATGATTAAGCCGAGGAACTGAATGCACTGGAGCTCAAATTCACATTTTTCCAACTTGGCATAAAGTCCATGCTGCCTGAGCCGGGTTAACACATTCCTGACATGCCTGCGATGTTCAGTAACTGAGGAGGAAAAGATCAGAATGTCGTCCAGGTATACTATAATGTATAAATCCAGAAGGTCACGGAAAATGTCATTGACAAAATGTTGAAAAGTTGCTGGTGCGTTGCACAGGCCGAAGGGCATGATGAGGAATTTGAAGTGTCCGAACCTGGTACGGAAGGCCGTTTTCCACTCGTCTCCCTCTCTGATGCGAATTAAGTTATAGGCCCCATGGAGGTCGAGTTTAGTGAAGATTTTTGCTGAACCCAACCTTTGAAACAGCTCTGGCACGAGAGGTAAAGGATAGCGATTTTTGATGGTCACTTTATTGAGTTCTCTGTAATCGATGCAGGGTCGTAGCGAGTGATCCTTTTTCTCGACAAAGAAGATGCCGGCTCCGGCTGGTGATGTGGAAGGACGGATAAAGCCTCTCTTAAGATTTTCATCGATATACACCTTGAGGGTATCCAGCTCCTGCTCTGTTAAAGGGAATATTCTCCCAAAGGGAACTTCAGATCCAGGCAACAGCTCTATAGGACAGTCATAAGGTCTATGGGGGGGAAGAGTCTCTGCCCCTTTTTTACTAAAGACATCAGAGAAGTCCCAGTAAGGAGCGGAAATTGCCTGCTGCGATTCCATGTCGGTGTCCAGACACAAGAGTCGACTGGGTTTCGCAGGAGTGCTGTACAAACAGTGCTGTTGGCAGTAACTGGAAAGGAACTTGATTTCCCCAGAAACCCAATCAATGCTAGGGTTATGAGCCTGCAACCAAGGCATTCCTAGAATAATAGGGAAGAATGGTGAAGAAATGGCGTCCAGCTGGAGAAATTCCTGATGACAAGTGTTCATGATAGCCAGCAGTGGGATGGTTTCCTGGGTGACCGGACCAGAGCTAAGGGTGGAACCATCAGCGAGGTGGACAGCAAGTCCCTGCGACTTTGGTCGGAGAGGGATGCGGTGATGGGCCGCAAAGGTGAGATCAATGAAGCAACTGCAAGCTCCTGAATCAATGATGACTGAGGTGGGCAGATCCTGTCCTGGAAGCTGGAGGATAATGGAGAGAGCCAGATGGTTAGCAAGGTTATGCAAGGCAGGTGCAAACTTAGAAGTAGCTGAAAGAGACTTACGTGTCTTATTTGGGCAAGATCTCACATAGTGACCCGATTCTCCGCAATACATGCATAAATTATTGACTCGTCTGCGCTGTTGTTCTTCGGGGGTGAGGGATGGGCGGAGAAGCCCCAGTTGCATCGGTTCAGAAGTATCAAGGGCTGAGGTAGCTGGTGCATGAAGACTTTGGCCTACAGAGCTGGTAGCACTAGGGACCTTGGGGAGGACCCAAGTGGGACGGAACTGGTTGTCAGACCTCTCAGAACGACGCTCTCTCAAGCGCAGATCAATCTGCACAGACAGGTTAATAAGGTCTTCCAGAGTTTGGGGTACACTAACCCGTGCCAGTTCGTCTTTGAGTGAATCGGATAACCCCAAACGGAATTGATAACGCAGGGCCGCGTCATTCCAGTCCGTATCTGAACTCCAACGCCTAAATTCCAGAACATAGTCTTCTGTGGGCCTGCGCCCTTGTTGTAAGGCGTGTAAAGCGGATTCAGCAGTGGCTTTTAACTGAGGATCCTCATACAATTGAGACATGGCGGTAAAGAAAGTATCCAGACTACCCAAAAAGGTTGATTTTTGCTCCAGAAGGCGGTGGGCCCAGGCCTGTGGTTCTCCAGATAGAAGGGAGATGACAAAACCCACCTTGGTTGCTTCTAAGGAAAAGGTGTGTGGTTGCAAGGCAAAGTAAAGTTTGCAGGCATAGCAAATGCCTTCTGTTCGCCTCGGTGGGTGGTTTTCTGCACCCCTCCCTAAAAAAGACCTATCATATTTGGGATCTTGATGTTGTGCCTGGTAGTATTGGTCTCCCCTGTTATCTTCATATCGATCCTTCAAAGGAGCATAGTAGTTGTAAGCAGGTATTGGGCTATGTTCATGAGGGCGGTGGGGTCCTATCCCTCACCCATAATGGTGATTCGGTGGGGGGCTTCTGCCTCATTGTCCGTATGTCTCGTAAGGCGGTCCTCTTAAATCCCTTTGCTCATAAGGTGGTCTATTCCAATTGTTTCCATTATGAGTTTTTTTATTATTATTTTTCCAATAGTGGGTTTTTTCCACCCGTTTTATTATGATTACCATTTCTCTCGTCATATCTCTGATGTCTTGGGGTTTCCACTCTATTTCTGTTCCTGGTATCATTATCTGGGTGTGGTCTATTTGTCATATTATGATCAGGTCCTGTATTCTCATATTGCGGGTGGACTCTGACTATTTTTTCCTATGTGGAATAGGTTGAAATAGGGTCCAAATGACCCAACTGGCTTTGCCATTTGAAAACTTGATCTGTCTTAAAATCGTTAATATCTCTAGTAGGGATGAGCCGAACACCCCCCCCGGTGAGGTTCGCATCAGAACCTGCGAACGGACCGAAAATTTGCGCGAACTTTAGAACCCCATTGAAGTCTATGGGACTCCTCGAACGTTTGAAATCAAAAGTGCTAAATTTAAAGGCTAATTTGCATGGTATTGTCCTAAAAAGGGTTTGGGGACCCGGGTCCTACCCCAGGGGACATGTATCAATGCAAAAAAAAGTTTTAAAAACATCCGTTTTTTCGGGAGCAGTGATTTTAATGATGCTTAAAGTGAAAAAAAAAAAAAGTGAAATATTCCTTTAAATATCGTACCTGGGGGTTGTCTATAGTATGCCTGTAAAGTGGCGCGTGTTTCCCGTGCTTAGAACAGTCCCTGCACAAAATTACATTTTTAAACGGCTTACAGCTTTAATGTAATTTCTGGTCCCGGCAATCTGGATGAAAATCAGTGAGACAAACGGCATGGGTATCCCCCCTCCAGTCCATTACCAGGCCCTTCGGGCCTTGTATGGATATTAAGGGGAACCCCGCACCCAAATTAAAAAAAGGAAGGGAGTGGGGCCCCCAGGCCGTATATACTCTGAACAGCAGTATACAGGCGGTGCAAACAGGGACTGTAGGTTTGTTGTTAAGTAGAATCTGTTTGTAATTTTGAACTGGTACATTTTTAAAGTGTAGCGCCAGCCAAAAAATCTATTTTTAAAGTGCATGTAAACCCAATTTTTTTTTATCATACTGTAGAGTATAAGAGTTCCTATCATTTGAGCCCAGTCTTGCCACACAGAGTTAATCCATCTCTGAGCAATCCTCTTTTATTGTTCAGTGAGAAAAATCTTGACAAACTGAGAAAAACTTTGTCAAATTCTCCCCCTTGCTGTGAGTGACAGCCTAAGAGACATGCATTATTTTTTAATTACCTCCCCTACTCCTTTCTTCAGCAGCTCTGCAAGGATTGGCTGTTCCACACCTCAGCATGATTTGGTATGCCGAAGTCATGTGGTTACTTTCCTGTCTTTTCACTGGATGTTAGAGATCATAGCAGAAGTTCAGCAGAAGTTCAGTGTTAGAAATACACAGCAGAAAATGCATATTGACAAGGAGTGTAGAGGTGGGCGGGGAGTCTACTGACATCACGACTTCACCCACCAAGCTCCAGACAACAGACCCACCCACAGAATATGCAGTTTTTCAGGTCTAATAACAGACAGAGGGGAGACATTTGACAGGTAAAGATACATGCAGGAGGCGTGTACATCCTTATAGATAACCCCTATGGCAGTAGTTTAGAAAGGATGACATTGGGTTGTGTTTTTTATTATTGATGGGGGGATTAAAAATAGATTTGTTCCTCAATTCACTAAGTAGGATATCCTCATTGCCAAGTAAAGGTTTAGCTTTAATCGAGTTGTTCACCATATATTTCTTGATGTTCAGCTTTCTGATATACTTTTGAATTCCTATACATGTTTCAAATTTATCAAGATTCTTTGTGGGTGCATATTTTAGCCCCTTATGCAGCACTCCAATCTCCTCCTGTGTGAGTGGTTGACCACTCAGATTAAAAATACCCTCTCCTTCTACTTTCTTTTTTGTTTGATTTCACCTCACTTTCTGTCCCAATGACAAATGTTTTTTGACAATTTGGGGTTTTTAGTGAAACAAGGATTGGTGATAAAGCATCAGTGGAGAGGAGACACGTTTTTCCCATATTAACTGTTACAGGAGAGAATTTCCCTTCCTAGGGGTAGATTTCATCTCACTTCCTGTTGTCTCCTTCCGTTTCCAAGTAGGAGTCGTTTGTAAGTTGGATGTTTGAAAGTAGGGGCCTGCACTATACTCTGCAGAAATTGCGGCCTTAGGTGTTGGTGTTGCCACAACACTGTAAGCCCTCACAGTTACTCTTGGTGGGTGCAGGAACAGGCTCTGCTGTGAAATATTAGATCAAGAATTTTAATTACATGCCCCTGTTGAACGGGGTCAGAAAAATTGGGCCTTTGGTGGTGGTGGTGCTGGTGCCACAACACTGTAAGTCCTCACAGTTACTCTTGGTGGGCGCAGAAACGGGCCCTGCTGTGAAATATTATATCAAGAATTGTAATTACATGCACCAGTTGAACAGGGGCAGAAAAATTGGGCCTTTGGTGGTGGTGTTGCCACAACACTGTAAGTCCTCACAGTTACTCTTGGTGGGAGCTGGAACGGGCCCTGCTGTGAAATATTAGATCAAGAATTGTAATTACATGCACCTGTTGAACAGGGGCAGAAAAATTGGGCCTTTGGTGGTGGTGGTGCTGGTGCCACAACACTGTAAGTCCTCACAGTTACTCTTGGCGGGCGCAGAAACGAGCCCTGCTGTGAAATATTAGATCAAGAATTGTAATTACATGTCCCTGTTGAACAGGGGCAGAGAAATTGGGCCTTAGGCACTGGTGCCACAACACTGCAACCCCTCACAGATACTCTAGTTGGAGCACAGGAACGAGCCCTGCTGTAAAGTATTGCATCAAAAATTGTAATTACACACCCCTGTTAAACAGGGGCTGAAAGATTGGGCCTTAGGCACTGGTACTGGTGCCACAACATTGCAACCCCTCACAGATACTCTAGTTGGAGCGCAGAAATGAGCCCTGCTGCAAAGTATTGCATCAAAAATTGTGATTACATGCCCTTGTTGAACACGGGCTGAAAAATTGGGCCTTATCCACTGGTAGCGGCGCCCAGAACCAAAAATATTCAGCATCCGGTGCTTGGTAGCTGATGGTGATCCAAGACTGATTCATTTTGATGAAAGTCAGTCGATCGACCGAGTTGGTGGACAGGCGCACCCTGTGATCGGTTACAAAGCCTCCAGCAGCACTGAATGTGTGTTCCGAAAGAACGCTGGCAGGACAAGCCAGTAGCTCAATTGCATACTGTGCAAGCTCTGGCCAGTGATCCATCCTCAAGACCCAGTAACCCAGAGGATTTTCGGTGGGAAAGGTGTCCAAGTCAGATCCTGCCCCTAGGTATTCCTGCACCATGTAAAACAGACGCTGGCGATGGTTGCTGGAACCGATCATACCTTGGGGCTGCGGACTAAAAAATTGTCTGAACGCATCGGTCAGACGGCCACCTTCTCCACCGCTTCTTCTTTGACTGACTGAAGCCTCAGCAACACGTTGTCCAGGAACAGGAGTTTGTAACCTCCCAGTCTCTGGGAACGCGTTGCACAGACCTTTGCGCAAGGCCTCCCGAAGATGTTTCATCCTCTGCTCCCTCTGCGACGGCAAGATAAGGTTCGCAACCTTACCCTTGTAACGTGGGTCAAGGAGGGTTGCCAGCCAGTATTGATCCCTCTCCTTGATACCACGAATACGAGGATCCTTCCGCAGGCTTTGCAGGATCAGGGAGGCCTTGCAGCGTAGGTTTGCTAAGGCATTTGGTCCGGAGTCCTCTGGGTCACTAAGGACGTCATGATCCACAGCCACCTACTCCCAGCCACGTACAAGTCCATGGGTTTCTTGGGACAGTAAATGATCCATTAAAGACTGCTGTTGATGCTGAGTGCCAGGCTCCACCTCCATGCTGACACAATCCTCCTCTTCCTCCTCCTCCTCCTCTTCCTGTGTGATCGGTGGGCACACAGGAACATTGTCTGTATAAAAGGGGCCTTGAGAGCTAAGGAAGTCCTCCTCTTCCTGCCTCTGTTCTGCCTCAAGTGCCCTGTCCATTATTCCACGCAGTGTGTGCTCCAACAGGTGGACAAGGGGGACAGTGTCAATGATGCATGCACTGTCACTGCTCACCATCCTCGTGGCCTCCTCAAACGGTGACAGGACAGTGCATGCATCCCTGATCATGGCCCACTGCCGTGGGGAAAAAAAAACAAGCTCCCCTGACCCTGGTGCCATAGTCACACAGGTACTCATTGATGGCCCTCTGCTGCGTTTGCAGCCGCTGCAGCATGGCCAACGTTGAGTTCCACCTGGTGGGCATGTCACAGATTAGGCGGTTCTTGGGCAGGTTAAATTCCTTTTGCAGGTCAGCCAGCCGAGCACTGGCCTTATATGACCAGCGGAAATAGACACAGTCTTTCCTGGCCTGCCTCAGGACATCCTGTAAGCCTGGGTACCTGCCCAAGAACCGCTGCACCACCAAGTTAAGGACGTGAGTCAAACAGGACACATGGGTCAGTTGTCCCTGTCGGAGGGCGGAGAGGAGGTAGGCGCCATTGTCGCAAAACACCATACCTGTTTTAAGCTGGCATGACGTCAACCACCTCTGAACCTGCCCTTGCAGAGCTGACAGAATATCTGCCCCAGTGTGGCTCCTGTCCCCCAAGCACACCATCTCAAGCACTGCATGGCATCTTTTGGCCTGCGTGCTTGCGTAGCCCCTTGAATGCCTACGGAGCACCGCTGGTTCCAAAGACAAATCAGCACAGGAAGAGGCCATGGAGGAAGAAGAAGAGGAGGGGGTGGAGGAGAGAGGTGTGGCAGAATCACCACTAGTAATATTTTGGAGGCGTGGTGGCGGAACAACCTCCAACACTACTGCACCCTGTCCTGCATCCTTCCCAGCTGCCAGAAGAGTCACCAGTGCGCGATGAAAGAAAGTAACGTCCCTGTCCATGCCTGCTGGACCATGAGCCAGCGATAATATGCACCTTACCGCTGTACCTTACCTTACCGCTGCACCTTACCCTGTCCAGCGAGGCCAAGACATTGTCTTCCACATGCCGGTAGTGAGCCGGAATCGCCTTCCGTGAGAAAAAGTGGCGTTTGGGAACCTGCCACTGGGGAACCGCACATTCCTCAAACTCACGGAAGGGGGCAGAGTCTACAAACTGAAAAGGCGGCAGTTGAAGTGCTAGCAATTTAGCCAAGCTAGCATTCAAACGCTGGGCATGTGGATGGCTGGGAGCGAGCTTCTTTCGGCGGTGCAGCAGCTGGGGCAGGGAAATTTGCCTGGTACAATCTGACGTTGGTGTACCGATAGCAGATTGCCCCCAAGTACTTGGCTGTGACACACCTAATTCTACACCTTCATTCCTCTCAGTGCAGGTCTCATAGAGGAGTGGGGTTGGAGATCCCAGCTGATGAGGAGCAAGGAGAGGTCCTCTTTGTTCTTTGGTGTGGGTCTTTTAGGTACGCTCGCCAATGAACTGCATGGCAGGTCAACATATGTCTGGTCAATCATGCGGTGCCCAAGCGGGAGATGTTTTGGCCACGCGAGATACGCTTGAGACATATGTTGCAAATAGCAGCAGTGGTATTTGATGCACTCGTCTCAAAAAAGGTCCACACCAAAGAACTTTTGGAATAACACGCAGAGACAGCAGCGCCCTGCACATGCGGAGCTCTGCGGTGTGATGCAGTCGGTGTGCTGCCCTTAAGCTGGCCCCTGGCGGGTATCCTGCCTAGTTGGTGATGTGCCTCCTCCTCCTCCTCTCTCCTATCAGGCACCCACGTGGAGTCAGTGACCTCATCATCCCTCCTCATCACTGGAGCAAAGCTGGCAGTATGCTGCAGCTGGGGAAACATGACTGCCAGATTGCTGTCCTTCTTGGGCACCCCCTCTCTCCGGGCTCACGTTACTGCCTTCCTCTAGCTGGGTACCATCATCGGAGCCTTCAAAACGCTGGGCATCCTCCTGGAGCATGTACCCAACACTGTGGTCAAACAGTTCAGGGGACTCCTCAGGAGGACATGGTGGGGCTATGGAAAGAGTGACTGATGCCATTGAGCCGAGGGAAGAGGCTGCATTGGCAGCTGCTTTGCCAGACAAAGTACCCTGAGCCTGGGTGAGAGAGGATGAGGAGGATGAGGACGGCTTGGTCATCCACTCTACCAAGTCTTCTGCATGTTGCGGCTCAACACGGCCAGCTGCTGAAAAAAAGGACAAGCGTGTCCCACAGCCACGTGCTGATGAGGATGCACCATCTCCACGACCAGCACTGTTGCCTCTAGACACAGAGCCTGCTTGCCCTTTTTTATTGGCTTGTGACTGTCTGCCTCTCCTTGTTGGCCTTCCAGACATACTAATGGCCTGCAGTGAGATGTAGCTGCACAAAGCTGGGATGTATATATATACTGATACTGCAGCTAGCAGAATCAACTGCCTGCCTGTAGTATTATTAGTATGAGAACACCAGCAATTGTCTTCAGGTAGCTTTAGGTGCACACTGTGCAGAGGACGCAGTACACTAACTGTAAATACTGTAGCTGCCTGCCTGTGGTATTAATAGGAGCAGAACAACAGCAATAGTATTCAGGTAGCTTTAGGTACACACTGTGCAGAGGACACAGTACACTAACTGTAAATTCTGTAGCTGACTGCCTGTGGTATTAATAGGAGCAGAACAACAGCAATTGTCTCCAGGTAGCTTTAGGTGCACACTGTGCAGAGGGCGCAGTACACCAACTGTAAATACTGTAGCTGCCTGCCTGTGGTATTAATAGGATCAGAAGAACACCACCAATTTTATTCAGGTAGCTTTAGGTGCACACTGTGCAGAGGACACAGTACACTAACTGTAAATACTGTAGATGCCTGCCTGTGGTATTAATATAGGATCAGAAGAACACCACCAATTTTCTTCAGGTAGCTTTAGGTGCACACTGTGCAGAGGACACAGTACACTAACTGTAAATACTGTAGCTGCCTGCCTGTGGTATTAATAGGAGTAGAACAACAGCAATTGTCTCCAGGTAGCTTTAGGTGCACACTGTGCAGAGGACGCACTACACTAACTGTATATATTGTAGCTGCCTGCTAGTGGTATTAATATAGGATCAGAAGAACAGCACCAATTTAATTCAGGTAGCTTTAGGTGCACACTGTGCAGAGGACACAGTATACTAACTGTAAATACTGTAGCTGCCTGCCTGTGGTATTAATAGGATCAGAAGAACACCACTAATTTTCTTCAGGAACTTTAGGTGCACATGTGCAGAGGACACACTACACTAACTTGTAAATACTACAGCTGCCTGCGATACTAATAAGATCAGAAGAACACCACTAATTTTCTTCAGGTAGCTCTAGGTGCACACTGTGCAGAGGACGCACTACACTAACTTGTAAATACTGCAGCTGCCTGCGGTACTGTACTAATAGGATCAGAAGAACACCACTAATTTTCTTCAGGTAGCTTTAGGTGCACACTGTGCAGAGGACACACTACACTAACTTGTAAATTGTGCAGTTGCCTGCGGTACTGTATTAATAGGATCATAAGAACACCACCAATTTTCTTCAGGTAGCTTTAGGTGCACACTGTGCAGAGGACGCACTACACTAACTGTAAATGCTGTAGCTAATAGGACTAATAGGATCAAGAACACCAGCAATTTTCTTCAGGTAGCTGTAAATACTGTAAAAACACCTGCCTGCCTGACATTAGTAGGAAGAGAATAACAGGAATGGATCTAGCTAAACTGAATACAGTATGTGTATATATATATATATATATATATATATATATATATATATATATACACAATACACTGTAAGTGCAGCTAACTGACTCTCCTGCCTACTCTATCTAACTTAAATCAAATGACACTGTCTCTCTGTCTATCTATCTCTCTCTCAACCCCGGAACACACTACACAGGGCTGTCGTGCAGGCGGCCTTATATAGTGTGGAGCGTGTACTAAACCCCCTGAGCCATAATTGGCCAAAGCCACCCTGGCTTTGGCCAATTACGTCTCTCTGTACAGATGGCACTGTGATTGGCCAAGCATGCGGGTCATAGAGCATGCTTGGCCAATCATCAGCCAGCAATGCACTGCGATGCCGCAGTGAATTATGGGCCGTGACGCGCCACTCGAATTTGGCGCAAACGGCCCATATCGTTCGTAATTCGGTGAGCAGCCGAACACACGATGTTCGAGTCGAACATGGGTTTGACTCGAACATGAAGCTCATCCCTAATGTCTAGTGTATTTCTTGCCTTTCCTTAACTGAACTTCTTTATCTTTCTTCATCAGGTATTTATTCAACTGTGCTGTAAGAGCAGTAAATTCAGCTGTCTCCTTATGGACTTCTAATTCTTCCCTCACTTCTCCAATAATTTGTTCAATCTTTCTCATTTTTCTTTGCTTACTTTCTAATAGAAATGTTAATAACCCTAGACCAGTGGTCCCAAACCTTTTTGGCACCAGGGACCGGCATTGTGGATGAAAGTTGTGCCAAGGCCCGGGGGGTGTCTGGGTGAGGATGCATTTTTTTGCGGCCAATTTGTCAGGAAATGGCTGGTGTTAGCACTTCAATCATCACAACACCATGGTTAGTATGGTATTAGGATGATTGAAGTGCATTATTTTTATTATTATATTGTAATATAAAATTAAATTGTTCAACTCACCATAATGCAGAATCTACCACCAGATGCAGCTTGTCACTTGCCACCAGATGCAGATTGCCACATCGCCTGCCACCAGATGCAGATTTCCACTTGCCACATGGCATACCACCAGATGCAGATTGCCACATGCCACCAGATGCAGATTGCCACAGTCACATGCCACCAGATGCAGATTGCCACATGCCACCAGATGCAGATTGCCACAGTCACATGCCACCAGATGCAGATTGCCACATGCCACCAGATGCAGATTGCCAGAGTCACATGCCACCAGATGCAGGTTGCCACATGCCACCAGTCACTTGCCACATACCACCAGATGCAGACTGCCACCATCACTTGCCACATGCCACCAGATGCAGATTGCCACAAGCCACAGTCACATGCCACCAGATGCAGTTTGCCACAGTCACATGCCACCAGATACAGATTGCCACATGCCACCAGATGCAGATTGCCACATGCCACCAGATGCAGATTGCCACAGTCACTTGCCACATGCCACCAGATGCAGATTGCCACAGTCACATGCCACCAGATGCAGATTGCACATGCCACCAGATGCAGATTGCACATGCCACCGTCACTTGCCACATGCCACCAGATGCAGATTGCCACATGCCACCAGATGCAGATTGCCAGAGTCACATGCCACCAGATGCAGGTTGCCACATGCCACCAGTCACTTGCCACATACCACCAGATGCAGACTGCCACCATCACTTGCCACCAGATGCAGATTGCCACAAGCCACAGTCACATGCCACCAGATGCAGTTTGCCACAGTCACATGCCACCACATACAGATTGCCACATTCCACCAGATGCAGATTGCCACATGCCACCAGATGCAGATTGCCACAGTCACTTGCCACATGCCACCAGATGCAGATTGCCACAGTCACATGCCACCAGATGCAGATTGCACATGCCACCAGATGCAGATTGCACATGCCACCGTCACGTGCCACATGCCACCAGATGCAGATTGCCACATGCCACAGTCACATGCCACCAGATGCAGATTGCACATGCCACCAGATGCAGCCTCTCAAATGTAAATTGTCACTAAGCACAGAGGCAGTGCAGTGGAGGGGTGGGCGGTGAGAGATGATGTAATCTCTCTGCTCCGCCGCTTCACCTCCAACAGTATACCAGCCGGGCTATGTGGGCGGAACAGCGGTGATGCGGGCGGGTGGTGGCAGATGATGTAATCTCTGCTTGCCTGCTTTACCCCCAACAGTATAGCGGCGGGGCTGTGTGGGCGGAAGTGCGGTGATGGCAGTGATCTCTCTGCTCGCCCGCCACTGCACCTCAGATAGTGCAGACTTTGAGGCCCGGCTGTAAACAGGCTGCAACCCAGTAGTGAAAAGGAAGAAAAATGTGCAGTGCTATATACAAACTGATGTGGAGAATGATAATTATCGACAATATTGAGGAAAAAATGATCAGAAAATCAAACAAATGGGAATATTGTCAATGACAAAATAAATGAAAATGAAAGTGACATATAATCAATGTAAAAAAAATGAAAATATTGAAAAATACAATAATAAAATTCAATAAAAATGAGTGTCCATATGTGATGATGAGGGACCACATAAGATCATAATAAGTTCCAGATGATGCCTGTTTAGGTGAAACGCGTCAGTTTCCACACTGGTCCACAGTTACTGTCTCTTTCTTAAGCGCTTGTTTTCTCATTGGCAAATGTAAGTTTAATTCTTATGCTTTTATCCCTATTAAATATCCGTTACAGAATCACGCTATGTGCCCCATTTTTTCCTCTTTACTCATGATATGGCTGACCTGCCTCTGCATGTAATCTGTGTTCATCCTGCTGAACCCACCACTTCGGAACGCCCACCCGTATGAACTGAATTGGTGCCTTCCTGGTTACCTTCCAAGCTTGATTGGCTTATCAGGTGTATACCCGCATAAGTCCAATCTTTCTGGTAAGAGACTGGTATCTCCGGTGGTGGATTCTCTATGTTACGCACTACTCACCCTGATGTTTGCTCAATATCCCAGTGATTGTCACATATTTGTTTGGATCACTCACTTTTGGAACTTATTATGATCTTATGTGGTCCCTCATCATCATATATGGACACTCATTTTTATTGATTTTTATTGAATTTTATTTATTTTTCAATATTTTCATATTTTTTACATTGATTATATGTCACTTTAATTTTCATTTATTTTTTCATTGACAATATTCCCACTTGTTTGATTTTCTGATCATTTTTTCTTCAATATTGTCGATAATTATCATTCTTGACATCAGTTTGTATATAGCGCTGCACATTTTTCTTCCTTTTTAATGTCACATTTCACACTTCTGTGCTGGCTGCTTTTTCACGTTTTTTGACAGCGCGGTATATTTTGTTTTCTTGCAGCCCTGTAGTGGGTTGCGGCCCGGGGGTTGGAGACCCCTGCTCTAAACCTTTCCAATTAAAAAATGTAAACCATTCATCGATAGATTCCTGGTCTACCAGTCCGTTGGGATGTCCCACCTCAAGCGTCTGGGGACCAGGCCATCTTCAAGATATCTCTCGAGAGTGATCGTATCCCACCATAGACTCGCTTTCTTCTCCATATTGTGGCTCAATTTCCTCATAAGGCTTTCTAAGTTACTATTTTTTGTACTGGTGTCCAAAGTGTTAAAAACTCTAAATTGATTTTTCTTTTTTCCATAAATGAAAAAACATCAATGGTAGCTGCAGGAATGGATGCCTTATAAACAGAAGATAAAAGAAGGAATATTTCCGCATTGCCTAAGATAGCAAGGATAGAATCCTAGTTGCAGCAAACAACAAATGGGTCAACCAAAACCCAAAAAATGAAATAAAATAAAAATCAATGCATAATGTTGCGCTCTAAGCATTGACTAAATAGATATAACATACAACATATGTGAAATTAAATCCTCATTAGTAATCATAGAATGACAAGGGGCAGCTAGTATAAAGTGCAAGTGCTACAAGTAATAATAGAAGAAACTTTGTGTAAACTAATGTTGGAATAATAGAAAAACACATAGGTATTTCATCCAAAATAAGTTAAAGTGCTCAATTACCGTATTTATCGGCGTATAACACGCACAGGTGTATAACACGCACATTAATTTTAAGATGGAAGTTTCAGGAAAAAAAAACATGTTAAATAAGGAATTTTGAAGCAAAATAAGGGTCAGTGCCCATCTGCAGTCACACCATTGCCATCAATACAGCCTGTCCACTGCCCATTTGCAGCCTCACCATTGCCACCAATGCAGCCTCATCCATGCCCATCTGCAGCCTCACAAGTGCCATCAATGCAACCTCATCAGCCAAAATCAATGCAGCAGCCTCACCATTGTCATCAATGCAGCAGCCTCACCATTGCCATCAATGCAGCAGCCTCACAATTGCCATCAATGCAGCAGCCTCACAATTGCCATCAATGCAGCAGCCTCACCATCATGCAGCCTAATCGATGCCCATCTGCAGCCTAGAGGGGACAGGGAGGGGGGCGGCCCAGGAGACGGGACTTCCTTTTACAGAGGCAGCCAAGTAAACAGGAGATTCTCACTGTATGTAATCTGACAGCGCTCGTCTCGCCCCCCTCCCTGTCCCCTCCGAGGCATCTAAAATTGAAGTATTGACGTATAACACGCACGTGCTATTTGCACCCAATTTTTAGGGTGAAAAAGTGAGTGTTATACGCCAATAAATACAGTATATAGAAAAAGTCCATGTAACAGTGAACTAAAATAGTGACATGCTATGTCAAATAGCAATTGGTGCAAATCCAAATCCAATTGGTGCAAATCCAAAGCAGATTATAGGTAACTTATAAGGCGCCGGAAGTGACGTGGTGCTGTGCTTTGTTTTTAATGTGAGTACATTCAGCTCTTTGTTTTAATAAAACGTACCTATTCTTAACATACAGTGGGGACGGAAAGTATTCAGACCCCCTTCAATTTTTCACTCTTTGTTATATTGCAGCCATTTGCTAAAATCATTTAAGTTCATTTTTTTCCTCATTAATGTACACACAGCACCCCATATTGACAGAAAAAAACAGAATTGTTGACATTTTTTGCAGATTTATTAAAAAGAAAAACTGAAATATCACACGGTCCTAAGTATTCAGACCCTTTGCTGTGACACTCATATATTTAACTCAGGATGTGGAAACCTTGCAAAAAGATCTGAACAAATTAATGGGGTGGGCAACTACATGACAAATGAGGTTCAATGTAGAAAAATGTAAAATAATGCATTTGGGTGGCAAGAATATGAATGCAATATTTACACTGGGGGGGGGACCTCTGGGGGAATCTAGGATGGAAAAGGACCTGGGGGTCCTAATAGATGATAGGCTCAGCAATGGCATGCAATGCCAAGCTGCTGCTAACAAAGCAAACAGAATATTGGCATGCATTAAAAAGGGGATCAACTCCAGAGATAAAACGATAATTCTCCCGCTCTACAAGACTCTGGTGCGGCCGCACCTAGAGTATGCTGCCCAGTTCTGGGCACCAGTCCTCAGGAAGGATGTACTGGAAATGGAGCGAGTACAAAGAAGGGCAACAAAGCTAATAAAGGGTCTGGAGGATATTAGTTATGAGGAAAGGTTGAGAGCACTGAACTTATTCTCTCTGGAGAAGAGACGCTTGAGAGGGGATATGATTTCAATATACAAATACCATACTGGTGACCCCACAATAGGGATAAAAAATTTTCGCAGAAGGGATTTTAACAAGACTCGTGGCCACTCATTAAAATTAGAAGAAAAGAGGTTTAAACTTAAACTACATAGAGGGTTCTTTACTGTAAGAGCGGTAAGGGTGTGAAATTCCCTTCCACAGGCGGTGGTCTCAGCGGGGGGCATTGATAGTTTCAAGAAACTATTAGATAAGCACCTGAAATACCACAACATACATGGATATACAATGTAATACTGACATATAATCACACACACAGGTTGGACTTTATGGACTTGTGTCTTTTTTCAACCTCACCTACTATGTAACTATGTAACTATGTAACTATGACCTCCATCTTGTTGATATCTCCTTTTCCTACAATATATGTGCAAATATTATGCGTAGATACAGTATGTCGTTCACGATGGATGGAACACTGATTGACCATAGCAAACAATGAGCTTATTCAGCTATGCTTGCTATGGGCAACTGCTCCTGTATATACAGTATATGTCAACTTTTGCCCCCCTGCAATCTATTCACTTACCTCTGTTTTCATGTTCAATTTCAGGCATACTTTCCCAATTTGGAGTCAGAAATCAGTACACTTCCTCCCATTTCATCCTTTTCATGACCCTGTTCGGGTATCCAGGAAATTCAGGGTCCCAGATCTCAGGGCAGTCATGCACTAAAGCTTTAATGGCCTCATGGGATATATATCACGGGCAGCCATCATACTTCTCCTTATTTGCACCCTCCCTACAACCTCCTAGGGTCATTCCCAGGTATTCCTTGTAATTCTGATGTGATTTCTGTTATTTTTCTTGCCGCTGCTATCCACAGATGTGTACTGCGTTTAACCACGGTTATGTACAGATAGTTGCAATACTTTACTTCTGGATTCTGTCAACTTTATTTTTTCTAAACGCACAAAACCGCATGTAATTAAACAGTTGCTAAATGAAGTGTGTAATCGGGGCCATTGTATACATTGTATGCATTTAGCTGCGGTAAAACATTTCCTCTATTTGCAGCTAAAAGCTGAATTCTAATCACATGTATGAAAGGGGCCTATTTGTTCCACTTTAAAGGATAAGTTCAACTTTGGGAACATGTTTCACCCATGTAACATGTTCCCACTCCTGCAGCCACTCCCCAAACCAAGCCCACTCTGTGAGAGCAGGCGGGGGATCTTCTCTCTATACATGCTGTCACTATTTGAAAACAGAGCGGCCTTGCGGGACCCCTCCCACAAGGCCCAATCATTCATTCAGAGTTCTGTGAATGAATAAACTACAAGTACTGACAACCTTTGCGGCTGTTGGCTTGTAACTCTCAAAGAACTACCATGGCGCTCTTGAGCACTGTAGGTAGTTCATCGATTCCTCCTGTCTTTGTGAAACTGCCTGCCTGTACAATTGATGGGCAGACAGCTTACACTGACAGTCTGTGGGAGTCCTGCATGGTACCCGCAATCTGCTGATCCCGGGTGCAATGCTTTCCAGGCTCCTACAAAAAAAATACTAAATGCATGTTTTTACCTGCAAAAAAAGGTGCATTTATTATTTTATTTAAAAATGTGAATGGTAGGTAAACTCTTTCAAGAGGTGATCTAGATAGTTTTGGTCCAGATTTAGAAACAAGCAGAGAAATCTCACAATTTAAAACAGTAGTGAGGTTAAAATGGTTGTTACCCAAAGATGTATATTCACTGGCAGCCCCTCTCCTGTATTGAGCAATAACACACGCTGTAAGTGTTTTTTTTGTAAACAAAGCCTCTAAATACATTTTTACTGTTATCTTTAGGCCGGTCACGTGACTCCCGGCCGCTCTGCTTCTCCGATCCCCCGGTTACAGCGGGAGGAGCCGAGATCTCCCTCTGACGTCAGCTGGGAGGTCACATGACCGCTGTGCTGGCCGCTCGGCTCTTCCCACTGTAGCCTGGGGATCGGAGTAGCAGAGCGGTCGGGAGACGCGTGACTGGCCTGCAGATAACAGTAAAAAGGTATGTAGAGGCACCGTTTAAAAAAAATTCTTACAGCGTGTTTTATCGCTGTATACAGGAGAGGGGCTGCCAGTGACATTTTAAAAACTTGTATACTAATAGCGGCGGGGGGGCGGAGACAGCTCACACAGACACTAACACAGAGATGACAGGCAGGGAGGGGGGAGAGAGGACAGAGGAGGACAGGAGGGCTGCGGATGATGGAGGCATGTAAACTGACCACGGTGTCAGGGCTCAGCAGCCATGATAAATCATGGTCAGTTTACAGAGGGTAGGGCAGAACCAGGCAGGATCAGCCAGGTATTTTACGTCTTTGAGAGGGGCAGGTTAGATAGCACAAGCACTGTGCTGTTTAACCTGCATTAAGGAAACAGTATTTCTCTTTTTTCTTTTTAGGGTTACAAACACTTTAACATGGGGATTGTATACACTGACTGTTGTAGTTGTATGGTACCCACACAAAAGAGTGTTGTAATCTGTCTCTTTTTACTGATGGGAAAATGGCACACTTTTTTAATATTAAAAACTCTTCCTTGTTCCCTCTACTGGTTTTGGTTATGTTCCCATATTTTAGCGTAACTTATTTAAAAAGTGTTAGATGTAAATAAAAATTGCAAAGGTAGTAACGATACTGAAGAACTATAGCTTTGTGATATGTAAAGGCTAAAAAAAAAGCTTAATGAATGTTATTGTATTTGTGTACTTGTTTCCAGAACCCTGACTGATCTCTTGAAGCAACCAGCTCAAATTGACTTCCTAAGTGATGGGCATCGAGGCAGTATACAGGTCCAAATCACAGAAGTTATACCAAGAATATCACCACGGAACAGTATAGGTGAGAGCACAGAAAACCTCTTTACTTTTGCGCTGCCAGTGTGTACTTACTAATTGTGCTAATTGTAAATCTCATATTCAAATGTTTACAAAGTAAAAGTGGTGATACCTTTATTTTTCTAATGCCACATATTATCTACCTATATTGGGGCTAAAGTTCATAGATGTAATATTGGGGGAAATAAGGGGACACAATCTGAGCAGAGAGTGACTTTAGATAAGATCAGCAAATAAACATGTACCTTATTTCATGATGCAATTTCATAGTCTCCCATCATTTTGGCGCTGGACTAAAACCAATAGCTATCGGTCAATAAAGTGTAATCTTGCTAAAATTAACCAGTAATAATCATTGTATTCCATAAATGTAAGGTCTCGTTCACACAGGCATAACGCTGTGTACACCCATGCGTGTTTCATGCAGAAAGTCCCATTAATGCCAATAGGGACACAGCGGCTACACGGACACAGCCACTGTTCCTAATTTGACAGCCATGCAGGTACACTGCCCCAAATGCAGACATTGTCTTAATCCTGACCCCTGGACTATGTGCTTAACTTAACCCTGACCCCTGGTCTCTATGCTTTTACTTTGTCATGACCCCTGAACTTTGTGTGCTACTTAATCCTGACCCCTGAACTCTGCGTGCTACTTAATCCTGACTCCTAAACTCTGTTCATTACCTAATCCTTACCCTATGATCACTGTGCACTTCTTAATCCTGACCCTTACATAATTCTGACTCTTGAACTCTGTATGTTACCTAATCCTGAATCTTTACTTTTGTTTGTTACCTAATCCTGACTTCTCAATTTTGTGCATTACTTAATCCTAAACCCTGTACTTTGTGCATTAGTAAATCCTGACCCCTGAACTTTATGCATTACTTAATCCTGACCCCTGAGCTTTGTGCATTACTTAATACTGACCCTTGAACAATGTGCTATTTAATCCTTTTTTTTTTTTTAATTCTTTATTTAATATTTTATCAATACAAAACCAAACCCTACAAGCATAAATCAAATTTACCGAATTACATCATATTCATATCAATCTCCTTAAAACCCCCCCCCCAACCCCCCACCCCCCCTCTCCTGCAGATGGTTACAGATAGAACAGCCTACACAGTTGCTCCTACCAGTCACTCCCGGATCTCTAGCCCTCATACAACACTTAGGATCTCCTCCAGATATCTCCAAGTATTTTTAAATTTTTGCCATACTGCCCATTTGTCTACCCGTTCATCCCCCTCATCAGGTACCAATCCCCTACTGTCCATACTCTCGACATTGTAGATTTCATTTATGCAGAAAAACCAGTCTCGAGTGTTTGGACTTGCCGGATCGATGCAATCTGCTTCTTGGCTGCGTCCAACAATATAGGGACAATAGAAGATTGGTATCTCTTCACCGACTCCTCCGTACCATGGAATAAACACACCCATGGATCCTCTAAAATTGCTTCCTCTGTAATTTCCTTAATCAGTGTTATGATTTTTTTCCAGAATGTTTTAATAATGGGGCACTCCCACCAAACATGGGCCATTGTTCCCAAACAAGCACACCCTCTCCAACATGTCTCAGATTTAGTACTATCGAATTTACTTAATTTGTCTGGGGTGGCGTACCATCTTGCAAGACATTTAAAATTTATTTCAGTTCTCTTAGTATCAAGTGCCGAATAGTGTACCATCTTCAATATCTTCTCTAACGTGGATTTACTGCATTGTGACCCTAACTCCCGCTCCCAATTTTTGATGTATGGAGGTACCTCCAGCTCCCCCCTAGCCCCCAGAATCTTATAAATTTGAGCGATAGAGCCACCCAATTGCTCCCTCACACAGAGCTGCTCAAGTGGTCTATACTCCTCCTCGCTTCTGAGTGGTTTCTGTAACCTATCTATGAAGTGCGAAAGCTGGACGTACCTCCACCCATCCATCACCCAAAACTCAGATTAAGCCTTCAAGTCGGCAAACGTGCGTATTTCCCCCTTGCTGATAAAATTTTTTAGTTGAATGCAATCATCTTTTATCCAATTCCCCCCCACCTCCCTCATCCCAGGCTCAAAAAATATGTTGTCTTTCATGTAAATCAAAGGTGAATTGTGTCTCCACTTATTCTGTGTGTGAATCTGGTCCCAAAATTTAAGAGTGTTACGTGTCAATACCGCCGTGTTAGTGCCCAGTGCTCTGTATTTTGGGGGATTCCAAATAATATGACCTAGTTCAGTGTTGCTCAAATAGTGTTCTATATTGACCCATCTCTTCTCCAAACCCTTCTTTGACCATTCAATAACGTGTGACAATATTACTGCTAGATAGTACTTATTAAAGTCAGGCAGAGCTAATCCCTCTTTTTTTTTCCCCTACTCAGGACTGCATAGGAGATACGTGACTTTTTACCACCCCAGACAAATCTTGCTATCAAATTTCGTAAAGCTCTTAGATAAGATTGGGGGAGTGGAATTGGCAGCATCTGAAATTTATACAATATTTTAGGTGTAAACATCATTTTAACCGCATTCACCCTGCCAAGCCATGAAAGGGGCCTTGATGATAATCTTCTGTCTTCCTGCCTAATCTCATCCAACAACGGAATATAGTTATTTAAATACAATTTTTTTAATGTGTTGGATAATTTTATCCCCAAATACTTAATTTCCTTTTTCCAGGGAAAGGGGAACAGCTCAATGAGGCGAGCCTCCTCTTGTTTTCCCACACTGATATTCAGGATCTCCGACTTCCTCAGATTTATTTTAAAATTGGAAATCTCCCCATATCTTCTAAGGATCTGTAGTACATTAGGTATGGTAATTCTGGGGTTCACAATAAAGAACATAATGTCGTCGGCAAAAGCCACGAGTTTGTGTTCCTCTGCTCCTTTCTTCACTCCGCTACAGTCTGGATTATTACGGATAGTGGCTAGTTAAGGCTCAAGGGACAGGACAAATAGGAGGGGGGATAGAGGGCACCCCTGTCTAGTACCATTTTCCATATTAAAGAGTTTGGAAAGAACCCCATTCACCCTTATGGATGCCGTGGGGTTATTATATAGTATCTTGACCCAAGAAATAAACCTTGGGCCAACCCCCATTACTTCCAAAGTTTTAATCATGAACCCCCAGTCTATCCTGTCAAACGCTTTTTCCGCGTCCACTGACAGGAGTAGAACTGGGGTCCCTCCAAGTTTGCTGGATTCCAGTAGGAGCGCTGCTCGCACCCCATTGTCCCTGCTCTGTCTCCCCGGCACAAAACCCGTCTGGTCTGCATGTACCAGGGTGGTCATTTTATCCTTCAATCTGCTTGCCAGCACTTTAGCAGCGAAATGGGTCTATAACTCGAACAGAGCCTAGCATTTTTCCCTTCTTTTAATATCAATGTGATAGAGGCTGCTAGGGCTTCTCTCTCCATTACACAATTGGAACCCAACTCATTCCAAAAATGACAGAGCCTAGGAAAGAGGATGTGTTTCAATTCTTCTAGGTATAGGGTCGTGAACCCGTCTGGACCTGGGCTCTTGCCCTTTGGGGAATTTTTCAGAGCTGCCAAGATTTTCTCCACCCCTATAGGTCTATCAAGGATACCTCTATCTTCCTCAGCTAGCTCCACTACACCCGCCCCCCTCAGGAATTCCTCTGCCCTCCCCATATCAGTTAGGTCACCTACTCTGTGTTGCCCAATGGAGTATAGGGCCTCATAGAACTTTTTAAACTCTTCTGCTATCCCTTTACTAGTGACTATTGTCTCCCCTTTTTTATTTTGTATTTTTTCAATAAAGTTCCGGTCCCTTTTCTTTCTTACTAGTCTGGCCAGGTGCTTGCTCGACTTATTCGCCCAAAAATAATTATCTCTTGTTATCTTATTGAGAGCTCTTTTGGAGTCCTGTTCCATATAGTCCCTCAACTCCTCCCTTTTAGCAGCTAACTGGCGGAAGCCGTCCTGATTCTGCCCCTTCAACTTTTTATGATTCTGTTCCAGTAAAAAGATTTCCTCGATCAACCTTTCCCTTTCTTCTTTTCTCTTTTTTTTCACCCCTGCCCCAATGGAAATGAGGACCCCTCTAATATACGCTTTGTGCGCTTCCCATAAAATGGAGGGGGAAACTTCTCCTGTGTCATTTGTTTTAAAGAAAAATTCAGCTTCTTCCTGGAACCTTTCTAATACTTTTGGATCATTGAACAAGTATTCATTCAGCTTCCACGAGAAGGGTTGCCTTTGCAACTCTGGGATCCTCAACTTCATCGTGACCGGTGAATGATCCGATAGGGAGATAATTTCTATTCTAGTTTCCTCCACCCAATCCAGCAAGCTATGGTCCGCAAATATGTAATCTAGTCTTGAATACGTCCCGTGCACAGGGGAAAAGTAGGTGTAATCCTTAACCTTTGCATGCTGCATCCTCCAGACATCCATCAGGTGACAACGAAGCAGCCGACGCCCTATTGCGCTAAGTAGGGCCTTCCTTGTCCCCTGAGCCCGAGACGTACTATCCAGATCAGGACTAAAGCAAAAAAGTTAAAATCCCCCTCCAGAACCACCGCCCCCTCCCTAAACTTCACTAGTTTCGCCAGAACCTGTCCCAGAAACACCGTCGGAATTTTCTTGGGGCAGTAGACATTCGCTAAAGTAAACATTTTATTCCCCATGTTGCCCTTCAAAAAAAATAAAATGGCCATCAGGGTCCGTCACCCTATCTACTAGTGAAAAATTAGAGGCCTTTGAAAACCCTATTGCTACTCCCTTAGATCTCTTAATAGGCGTATCACCATAGATCCACAGGGGCAAACCTGGGGAGAACAGCCTAATTCTAGAATCAGTGGCCAGATGGGTCTCCTGAAGAAATACTATATCGGCTCTATAATGTTGAAGTTCCTTAAGTATTTTGTGTCTTTTCGTAGGCGAGTTCAATCCCTTCACATTATATGTTAAGAATTTGAGCTCTGGCATTTAGCTCGATTTATCCACACTCCCCTGACGGCTGCTCAGCTGTAGCCCCCCTGCAGGAAAACCCCTCCCCCCCTCTCCCCCCCTTCCCACCCCCGCCCCAACCCACCCCCCTCCCACCGGCTGTAAACCAGCCCAAAGCCCACACGTAGGGGATAGTCTAAATCCCATACTGCACGCCTCATTTCCGAGGGTGGTACTCCGACGACAACCTCCGGTACCCCCCCATCCTTTAATAGGGCGGGGGGAACAGGAGGGGTGGAGAACGAGCACCCCGACCAGGGACGTCAGCCTCCCCAGACCCCCCACCCAGCAGCAGCCCCCATTTTATCAAATACTCCCCCCCCTTATTCCCCAGTCCAAGCTTTTTTATAACTTGAGTCCAGTGTCGTTTCCTGTGGGCTCCCCAGAGCAGATGGTAGAGAGGGGGAAAAAAAAACAAAACAAAGGACACACCACATCCCCCCTCTCACCCCCCCAATCCCCCCCCCCCCCGGTTGTCCCTCAGTTCCTCTATTTTTTTTTTTTTTTCTTTTTCCACTTCAGCGAAAATTTTTCTGAGAGACATTATTTCAACTTTATATGTCAAACTTTATCTCTTCTCATTTTTCACATCATTGTGGATTGTTTCCGTCACATCTTTATTGTTTTTCCCTTCTAGGATATTATTTAATAATTTTAAAAATCGACGACAAAACGCCTCCTATAAATATGAACCCACTATTATCTTATTCTCTCTCAGTCCCTCTTATTTCCCCCCACCCCCCCTCCCCCTCCCCTGTATTTGGTCCGTTCCTTTATGTTATTTATTTATCCACTTGGCTCTGCACCTATTCTTTCTTTTATCTTATCTAAATAAATGTCTGAGACTTTGTATTTTTTCCAACTTTCCCATCTACTATTATCCCTTTTCTCTCCTCCTTCCATTTTGTAGTGATAATCTATTTCCTTTAGCCAGTTTCTAATGTCTGGTTTTCCACTTTTTAGCCAATTCTTGGAAATTAAGGCCTTGGCCGCATTCAGGAGGTTAGGTACTATTGATTTTCTATATTGTTTCTTAGGTTTATTATAGATATGGAAGAGGCAAGTCCAGATGTTTTGTTCTATTTCTTCTTCAGTTATTTCTTTTATGTTATTTAACACTTCCTTCCAGTACTCCATTATTATTGGGCATTCCCACCATATGTGTATGATCGTTGCTATTTGGCCACATTTTCTCCAACACAAAGAGGTTTTGTCTTGATGAAATCTGTGTATTCTTACTGGGGTCATATACCATCTTGATACTAGTTTATAATTCATTTCAATAGTCTTCATGTCCCAGGCCTTATTATATCCCATTTCTATCATTTTTTCCACTTTTTGGTTATCTATTTTTATATTCATTTCTTTTTCCCATTGATTTATGTATTCTGGTCTTTCTTGTGCTTCCAAATCTGTCAGTGTACTATAAATTTTTGATGTTCCGTTTTTCAATGGTATTTCATTGCTACATAGCTTTTCCAGTGCGGTTAATTTCGTTTCGTCTCTCAGTGGGTGTGGTATTGTGCTTACTAAGTGCCTTAGTTGATTATAATTCCATTCATTCATCTTCCATCCATTCCTTTCCTCTATTTCTACTCGTGTTCTTATTTTGCCATTTCTAGTGATATCTTTCAATTGTGGGTTACGTATTCCTTGAATTCCAAATATTTCCTTCCCAGGGGTGAAGAAATTCGATCCTGTGAGTGCTAATAGTGGTGAATTATATTTCCATTCATTCTTTAAGTGAATGGTGTCCCAAATTTTAAATACATTTTTTGTTATTTCGTGTGTGTCAGTGTCCAATGTTCTATATTTCCGTGGAATCCAAATATTCTTATGTAATGTGACTCCGCTTATTATGTTTTCCATTTCCACCCATTTTTTTTCATTTTTCTCATTTGTCCACTCTAACATTCGTGTTAAAACTATGGCTTTATAGTACCTACTTATATCTGGAGCGGCCAGACCTCCGTGCTCCTTTTTCCTTGTAATCAGCGTGTATTTGATTCTTGGTTTTTTATTAAACCATATGTATGTTAACAAAATTGTTTTAATTATTTTAAAAAAGCTCTGCGGGATCTTTACTGGTAGCATCTGTAATCTGTAATTTATTTTGGGTAGTATCATCATCTTGAAGATATTTATTCTTCCAATCCATGAAAGTGGCTGTATTCTTAACTTTTTCATTTCTTCTTTGACCTCATTGATCAATGGGATAAAATTTGCCTGGTACATTTTTTCCACTCTAGGAGTTATTTTAATTCCAAGGTAATTTAGTTCTTTTACCCACGTAAATGGGAATTCTTTTTGTAAAAACTGAACTTCCTTTTTCTCTAGTCCTATGTTTAATATTTCCGTTTTTATTGGATTAATTTTGAAGTTTGACAGTTCTCCGTATTTTTTTATTTCTTTCAATATGTTTGGGAGTGACACTCTTGGGTTGGATACGTACATCAAGATGTCGTCCGCGTAAGCTGCGATCTTATGCTCTTTTCCTCCTAGTCTCGCTCCTTCTACCTCTTTGTTATTGCGGAGTGTTGCTAATAATGGTTCTAAAGCCAATACGTATAATAGTGGAGACAGTGGACAGCCTTGCCGTGTTCCGTTCTGCATCTTAATTATTGGAGAGAGTCTACCGTTTACTTTTACGACTGCTGTCGGGCCATTATACAAATTTGTTATCCACTTCATCATTTTTGTCCCGATACCCAAGTGCCGCAATGTATCCATCATGAAACCCCAGTCTACCCTGTCGAATGCTTTTTCTGCATCCAATGACAGGAATAGAACTGGGGTCTCATTCTGCACCTTCTTGTGCAACATCAGTAATGATTTTAGGCTGTTGTCCCGCCCCTCTCTCCCCGGGACAAAACCAGTCTGGTCCGGGTTGATCCACTGTGGGATTAGTTTTTTTATCCTAGTGGCCAGGATCTTGGAGTACAGCTTCATATCAGCGTTTAATAGGGCTATTGGCCTGTAGCTTGAGCAGTTAACTTTGTCTTTCCCTTCTTTTGGTAGTATTGTAATATGAGCTAGTAGCGATTCACTTCTTATTTCTTCATCTTCCCCTAAGGAATTCATATATTCTAATAGTTTTGGAGTCAGCTGTTCTTCAAATTTTTTATAGTATTTGACCGTGAACCCGTCTGGTCCTGGACTTTTTCCTACGGGAGTTTCCTTTAATGCCAGTTTTACCTCTTCTTGCGTAATATTTTTTTCCAATTCTTCTAGTTGGTCTATTTTTATTTTTGGTAAATTTGCTTTTTTTAGATATTCTTGTATCCTCTTTGTTCTTGTATTCGCTTCTTTCCAACTTTCCTGTCCTTTTATTGCATATAGGGAGCTGAAGTATTTTTGAAATGTTATCGCTAATATCTGTAGTTTTATTTACCACTTCTCCTTTTTCATTTTTGATCTTCTCAATGTAATTCAAAGACTTCTTTTTTTTTACCAAATTTGCTAGGTATTTTCCTGGTTTGTTACCCCATTTGTATTTTTCTTGTACTACTCTGTTGTACTCCTTCCTTTCTTCTTGTTCCATCCAGTCTTTTAATTGCTCTCTCTTTTGAGATAATAGGCCGAAGATTTTGTTGTTTACTTGATTTTTGTGTTTTCGTTCCAATTCATAAATTTCTTTAATTATTTGTTGCATGTTTGTTTTCCTTTCCTGTTTTTTTGTTGCCCCTATGGCTATTAATTTGCCCCTAATAACAGATTTATGCGCCTCCCATATAGTTGCTTTCGATACCTCTGGTGTATCGTTTTCCTCAAAATATCTTTTAATTTCTTCTATGATACTTTTTTCGGTCTCGCTGTCTTCTAATAAAGTTTCGTTGATTCTCCATGGACCCCTTTCAAAGACTTCTCCTTTTATTTTCATTCTCAACGTTACTGGGCTGTGATCTGAGGCGGTTATTATACCTATTTTTGTTTCTTCTATTTCTTCCAAGTTTCTATGTTCGACCATGATGTAATCCAATCTGGAGTAACTTTTGTGTACTGTTGAGTAGAATGTGTAGTCCTTTGTGCTGGGGTGCTGAATTCTCCAAGGATCTATTAGTTGCTGTTCATATAGTGTTCTTTTTAATTTCTTTAGTTGTTTTACCTCTTTGTCCCTTACTATTGAGGTGCTGTCCATTTTGTTATCCATGCTGAAGTTGAAGTCTCCGGCTAGTATTAATTTTCCTTGTTTGAATTCCATTAGTATTTTAATGATATCTATCAAATATTTTTTAGGGTTCTTATTAGGACAATAGACATTAGCCAATGTATATTTTACCCCTTGTATAGTTCCTGTAATAAAAAGATATCGACCCTCCGGATCTATTTTCCTTTGATCTATTAGAAAACGTACATTTTTCCCTAAACCGATGGCTACTCCTTTGGCCCTTCTTATTGGCGAGTCTCCTTGATACCATGTTGGTATGTTTCTTGAATAAATTTTGGTATTTGAGTTTTGGGTTATATGCGTCTCCTGTAGGAAAATTATTTCTGCTTTACTTTTTTCTAGTTCTCGGAGAATGATGTTTCTCTTCCCTGGGGAATTTAGTCCTCGGACATTATAGGAGATTATTTTTATGCTGTTTACGTTTTCCATTCTTGTGCCTTTTCTTCCCCGCCCATCCTCCGGCCCTCCCCCCCACCCGGTCCTCTTAGAAGGCCGGGTGGAGGGGACACCCAGCGGACGCACGGGGTCTCCTCATCTCTTGTCTCAAAATAGGTGCGCCTATGTAACCACTCATGTGGATCAGACCTTTCCCTCCCCTCCCTCCTTCCCTCCCTTTTCCCTCCTCCCCCTCCCTTTTTTCTGATATGGGTTTTTTACCCCCATATTCTCTAGAGCTGAGAGCATTTTACTTTGTTTTGTGGGGCACACCCTCTGCTCTATTTATTGTGAGGCGGAGCTCTGTGAGACACCCTATTCCCCCCTCGCCTAAGCACTAATAGGGCGACCCCCTGTCCACTCCGTGAGTCCCTGTCTTCCTCTCCCTGCATTTTTGTTGTGTTTTACCAATCCTTTCACTTTCCTTTTTTCCCATCCCATCAACCCCAGCCCCCCCCCCCCCTTCCACTCTAAGGCCCCTTGCACTAATGTGTGGTATTTTCTCAGTTATTAATTTCCTCGAGATTCCACATCTTGATGTCTGTTCCTTGAATTTAATTGCCATTGCAGGTCATCTCCTGCCGTTATTTGCTCCTGTCTATTTGCATATTTTTCCAGTTCTGGGGAGGGGATTTCTAGTTTGTTGCAAAAGTCCGGAATCTCCTCCACATATCTTAGCCTCGCACTTATTCCGTTTTTCCTTGCTATTAGACATGCTGGAAAACCCCAGTTGTATTGAATTTCTTGCTCCCGGAGGATTCCTAATAGTGGTTTTAATGTCCGTCGTCTTTTCAACGTTTCTTGAGACAAATCTTGAAATATTTGTAATTTACCTTCCGCAAACTCTATTTGTGTTTTCCTCTTTAGGTTTATCCAGATCTGTTTTTTTTCTTCCCATTTTTCGAAGCGTACTATTACATCTCTAGGTGTTTCCCTTGAGAACCTTTGAGGTTTTTTTACTCGAAAGACACTTTCTATTCCTATTATGTTGGTTGCATCCTTTCCCAAGATTTGGTTGAAGAGATTGTTCATTTTTTCTATTAGGTTTTCTGCTTGTTCTGTTTCCGGTAACCCGCGTATTCTCAAGTTTTTCTTTTTATCTCTATTTTCTTGCTCTTCTATTTTATATGATTGTTCCTGTTGTTCCCGTTTTAGTTTCTTTATTTCCTCTTCCAGTTCCTTTATGTTTTTTTGATGTAGGTCTACTTTGATCTCTACTTCTTCCACTCTGTTTAACATATATCCCATGTCTTTATGGAGTGTTGATATCTCTGCTTTTAGGGAATTCTCTAGTGCCGCGAACATTTTTTCCATATCCTGTTTTGTTGGCAACTGTGGCCCTTGTTGTCCTTCCTCCTTTCCTCTGTCTTCCTCTCCCATTTCTGGCTCCATTCTGGGTTCTGAGAGGTGGCTGGTTTCTGTTTGTACTTTATACTGGCCTTTTTTATCCTTGTTGTCCTTCTCTTTTGTATCTATTTGTCTGCCCTTTGAACCCACTTGTTTCTCTCCTTCTCCGATTCCTTGCTGTATATACCTGTTCATAGGGCCTGGACTTGGGCCTAGGCTGGTCCTAGGTGATTTCGGTATTGCTCCCGCACTTCTTGTTGTTTTCCCCTTCATGTTTGTTTCTATGGCTGGATTTATAAGATCTTCGAAGCTGCCTTCCAGAATACCCCTTGGTTGGGGTCTCTTAATGATGAAAAAATCTCCCAGCCTTCTTAAATTGACTTATTTTTACTAATATTTCTTTTGTTCCGTTCTCATACCCACCATCCTCCCCACAATCCAATAATAGAGATAATTAATGAGATATGAGTAGTCTCCGTTTCCCAGAAGTTATGTTACTACCTTAAGTACATTAAGCATTCCTTGGTGCTGTTCAATTGTTTAAACCATAGTATTAAGTCCCCATGCACACGGACATCTCTACAGCTGCTTTTCTAAGCCCTTTCTGCAGCTCAAAAAGGCCTGTCTATGTTAGTCTATGGCTTCATGCCCACCTAGGCGTCTCTGAGCTGCAAGTGGCATAGGCGTTCCTAAGCTGCAAAAAAAAAAAAAAAAACCCAGGCCCAATGGGTTCCGAGAGACGTTTTTCAGCTGCAAAAACGCTCCAACGCTAAAAAACGCTCAAAAACGCTCAAAAACGCCCAAAAACATCATTCTCCAACGTCCTCCAGCGTTTTTGATCCATTGAAGAAAAAAAAAAAAAAACGCTCAAAAACGCTATTGCAAAAACGCTGCAAAAAGCTGAAAAAAGATAAAAAAAGTCACTGCAAAGACACCGGCATCTTCACAGCGCTTTTCTAACAGCCCGTGTGCATGAGGGCCCAGGTGCTCAGCAAAATAATTCAAATGTTTTAGCGATATAATGCAATCTAATTCAAGTATTCAGCAAGATGATTTATATATTCAGCAGTATAGTTCCAGTATGAGCTTATATGTTCCAAATTTTTGTTACTATGAAATTTCTTCTTATTCTATAGTTTGTACTATCAAGCCTATAGTTAGTACCATTTGCAAAAAAAAAAAAAAAAACAAAAAAAAAAAAAATCACAAGAAAGGGAGATACTGCAGCAGCAGCAAGCAGGTGGGGGCTGGGAGACAACTCTTCCGTTGGCTTGTCTCTGTTTCACCTTCTCCTTCTCTTCTCCCCTGTTCCCCCCCCTGTTTTTATTGTTTTTCTTAGCTCACTTGATTCAACTTTTTCAGCTCTTTCGCCTTCATTTACTTTCATTTACTTTCACTTTTCATTCCATTTTATTTCAATGTGTTCTTTCCCTTTCCCTTTCTTTTGTTCTATTACTTTTCCTTTGCTTGTTCACTTCAAAAAAACAATTGCAATAGAAAAAAGCCAAAAGAGGAAAAAAAAAAAAAAAAACGCTATTGCAAAAACGCTGAAAAAAGCTGAAAAAAGTTAAAAAAAGTCACTGCAAAGACACTGGCGTTTTCACAACGTTCTCCCAACAGCCCGTGTACATGAGGGCCCAGGTGCTCAGCAAAATAATTCAAATGTTTTAGCGATATAATGTAATCTAATTCAAGTATTCAGCAAGATGATTTATATATTCAGCAGTATAGTTCCAGTATGAGCTTATATGTTCCACATTTTTGTTACTATGAAATTTCTTCTTATTCTATAGTTTGTACTATCAAGCCTATAGTTAGTACCATTTGCAAAAAACAAAAACAAAAACCAAAAACAAAACAAAAAAAAAAAAAAAAAAAATCACAAGAAAGGGAGATACTGCAGCAGCAGCAGCAAACAGGTGGGGGCTGGGAGACAACTCTTCCGTTGGCTTGTCTCTCTTTCACCTTCTCCTTCTCTTCTCCCCTGTTTTTATTATTTTTCTTAGCTCACTTGATTCTACTTTTTCAGCTCTTTCGCCTTCGTTTACTTTCATTTACTTTCGCTTTTCATTCCATTTTATTTCAATTTGTTCTTTCCCTTTCCCTTTCTTTTGTTCTATTACTTTTCCTTTGCTTGTTCACTTCAAGACAATTGCAATAGAAAAAAGCCAAAAGAGGAAAAAAAAAAAAAAAAATACGGTACTTATCTTTTAGTTGTTGTTGAAGTTGGGACACAAAGGGACGCTCACTACTGCTTGCTGCTGCTCTCTGATGCTGCGAACGCTCAGGTGCTGTTTCTGATGTTATCAATCTGCCCAGGTCTGTCTGACCCGCTGAAGTCGCAGCTGTTCTCCGCTCTCAGCTCTTCAGTGTCCGCTGCCGCTGCTCCTTGCTCCGCTCACCCACCTTCCTGGCTCTCTCCTCCGAAATTCCCCGGTGCACTTCAGCTGGTTCCTCCGCTCTCCGCGGCCGGCAACACCGCTGGGGACTTGAAACAGCCCCCAGCAGCGCACCGTTTTCCCTGCTGCCGTCGCTTCCGAAGCGCTCCGATCTCCGCGGTTTTCCAGTTCTCCTAACCCCCCGTCCTCGATGAGCCTTCTAGCCCGTCCGACTACGGAGGGGTGGGGGGGGGGGGATGCAGGCAGACGCAGGTACAAACTTCCTCTGGCTTACACCGCAAGACAGCTCAGAGAGTGATGAGCAGGGGGGGCGGGGAGGGAAGCTACCTACACCTTCTCATCAGGCCGATCATTCCTCTCAGCTGCAGGGAGAGGGTTCTCAGGATCCTCACGCCGTGCACAGAGCCATTACCAGGCTCCTCCCTCTCCTCAGTTCCTCTATTGAATGCCATGTTGGTGTCCTTTGTACTCAACGACTCTCCCTTCTTGCCGCATCAGGAATAGGCAGACCCAGACTGTCACAAAAGTCCTGCATCTCTTCCTGGAATCTCATCTTATAAGATCTCCCTTCCTTTATGACAATCAGGGATGTTGGAAACCCCCAGCTATATTTCAAATTGGTTCAAAAACGTTCAATATTTCTGCTTTTATAACGTTTTCAAGTTTGGCGAACATTTCCATCATTTCTATTTTATTTGGGGCGAGCGCCATGCTTCTTTGCTCTTCAATATCGCTGCTAGCATACGCTCCTTCTGGCTCTGGATCTTCCCTGGGCCTATCCCCCTGTCCCCCCTTTTGTTTCTGTTGATCTTTCTTTTTATCTTTTGTTCCTGATTGTTTCGTGTCCATTCTGGGGCTCTTTAAGCTTGCTTCTTTAAGATATTTTTGTATTGAGCTGGAGTTTAGACTCTCCCTTGGGTTCTTAGGTTCTGTTGTTCTTTGGGACTGGCCTCTCATGCTTCGCCCTCCTGACGGCTCTTTACCTCTGGTAATTGATATAGATGTTTAACTTGTGGTTTCCAAACCTCCAACTACCAAACGCTGCCACGTTGCTCCGTTGTACTTCATGCTCCTTCCCACCCAGGGCACTAGTACTGCTTGTATTAATTGTCGCAGAGAAGTCCCAGTTTTTCGCCCCTCTTGTACCTGACTAGACTGGTACGCACATGGGGTGCACCCCTGCTCCCCGGTTCCTGGGGTCTAGCTTGCCTAACTCATAGGCTACCCAGCATAATGCACAACAAAAGGAGGGAAGAGAGAAGGAGGGACAAAAAGAAAAAAAAAAAAAAACACGGGAAAGTCCTGGTCTATGATGACCCTTGATCACCTTTCTCTAAAAGCTTTCCTAGTGACTCCAGACTCCAGACCACATCCTTCTTCCTTGTAAGTCTTCAGTATATAGTTAAAAAAATTTTTCATACCTTTTGTCTCCAGCTTCCTAACGCTACACCCGCTGTGGACTGCCTCAATTCGGTTACCTTGAACCAGCTGAAGGGTGGGGAGTAATAGGCACTTGAAGTTGGGGATGGGGGAGGCAAGATCCGGCCAGCCAAGCATCCAGACCAGGCTCAGCGAATGCTGCTGTCTGCTCCAACTTCAGCTCCACAGTCGGGGCTAATCACCTGGCAAGCCTCCACTTCCTCCCTTGCTTTCACGCTGCTTCCAGTCCGAGACTGCTGGGGGCCCGTCTCTAACCCAGCCGCTCCTGCCGGCAGAGGGGGTTTGCTCTGGGCTTACGCCGCTGCTGGCGTTTTCAGGGCTGGGTGGATCATATAGTCCTTTGGGGATTCCTTTCCCGGGCACGCCGCGGGCTCTCACCCCGCTCCTTGCATACCCCGTCTGATCGGTGCAGCTCGTCCCCGACCCTCACCCCAGCGCCGCCATCAGGCCCCTCCCCCCGCTCAGACGTCACACGTCACGTCCTCATCCTGCGTGCTATTTAATCCTGACCCTAATCCCTTTGTGTTACCTAATCCTGACCCCTGAACATTTTGCATAACTAAATCCTGACCCCTGAACTTTTTGAATTACTTCATCCTGACTAGGGATGAGCTCGATGTTCGAGTCGAACGTAAGTTCAACTCGAACATCGGGTGTTCGCCCACTCGCTGAACAACGAATATTATGAGGTGTTCGCGGCAAATTTGAGTGCCACATAACACCCCATAATGCACTGTGAGATCGCAGTGCATTGATATCTGATGATTGGCCAGAGCATGCACCTGTAAAAAAGAAAGAAGGACGGCGCCCTCTAAGTGCAGCATGTATGTTAAAAATATTTATTACAATAGATAAAAACACCTACATTTGGGTTGTTAAAAACCAGCATATAAGTAGTTTCATCCGCGTGCTCTCGGGGGATGTGGGTGTCACGGGGCAGTGGGGGGGTTCCTGGGATGTGAGTCCTGTGACCTGGGTCCTGGTAGCTGTTCCGGTGGTGCCGAGGGTCCTCAGAGCCTCCGGGCAGCCAGGATGTCGGTCATGGATCCTCCATGGAGCGCCGTGCTGACCTGCGTCTTCACTTCTAGGAGCGGGGTGAGGCGGGCGGTGCTTCACGTTCGGAGCATGCATGCTCCTTCATCAGGCTCTGCTCTGCACCTGACCTGCATGCTTTGGCCAATCACAGCGCACTCTGCTGCGAGAGCCATAATTGGCCAAAGGCCAATCACGGCTCAAGGGGACTAAGTCCACGCCCCACGCTATATAAGGCTGCTTACATAGCGGCCGTGTATAGTGTGTGACTGTGGACAGTGATAGATTGAGCTAGATTAGGCAGGCAAGTTAGTTAGTGGCAGTGTATTTAATATATATATATATATATATATATATATATATATACATACATACAGTATCTCACAAAAGTGAGTACACCCCTCACGTTTTTGTAAATATTTTGTTATATCTTTTCATGTGATAACACTGAAGAAATGATTCTTTGCTACAATGTAAAGTAGTGAGTGTACAGCTTGTATAACAGTGTAAATTTTCTGTCCCCTCAAAATAACTAAACACACAGCCATTAATGTCTAAACCGCTGGCAACTAAAGTGAGTACACCACTAAATGAAAATGTCCAAATTGGGCCCAAAGTGTCAATATTTTATGTGGCCACAATTATTTTCCAGCACTGCCTTAACCCTCTTGGGCATGGAGTTAACCAGAGCTTCACAGGTTGCCACTGGAGTCTTCTTCCACTCCTCCGTGACGACATCACGGAGCTGGTGGATGTTAGAGACCTTGCGCTCCTCCACCTTCCGTTTGAGGATGCCCCACAGATGCTCAACAGGGTTTAGGTTCTGGAGACATGCTTGGCCAGTCCATCACCTTTACCCTTAGCTTCTTTAGCAAGGCAGTGGTCATCTTGGAGGTGTGTGTGGGGTAATTATCATGTTGGAATACTGCCCTGTGGCCCAGTCTCCGAAAGGAGGGGATCATGCTTGGCTTTATTATGTCACAGTACATGTTGGCATTCATGGTTCCCTCAATGAACTGTAGCGCCCCAGTGCCGGCAGTACTCGCGCATCCCCAGACCATGACACTCCCACCACCATGCTTGACTGTAGGCAAGACACACTTGTCTTTGTACTCCTCACCTGGTTGCCGCAACACACGCTTGACACCATCTGAACTAAATATGTTTATCTTGGTCTCATCAGACCACAGGACATAGTTCCAGTAATCCATGTCCTTAGTCTTGAATCAAAAAGGGCTGGCAACTTGGATGCTCTTGAATAAAAGTCCTTTATTGGTTACATGGGTACACGGGTACAGGCTATACGCGTCAGCGTATTGCCTGTACCCGTGTACTCATGTAACCAATAAAGGACTTTTATTCAAGAGCATCCGAGTTGCCAGCCCTTTTTGATTCAAGTATTGTATTTGGGGCCTGAACGTCCTGGCTAGAGCACCGGATCACAGCTCGTGGACTTTCATATTGGCAGTGGAGCTGGGGTAACATTTTGTTTCTGTCATGTCCTTAATCTGCTTGTCTTCAGCAAAATGTTTGCAGGCTTTCTTGTGCATCATCTTTAGAAGAGGCTTCCTTCTGGGACGACAGCAATGCAGACCAATTTGATGCAGTATGCGGTGTATGGTCTGAGCACTGACAGGCTGACACCCCACCCCTTCAACTTCTGCAGCAATGCTGGAAGCACGCAAACGACTATTTTCCAAAGAAACCTCTGGATAGGATGCTGAGCACTAAACTACTTTGGTCGACCATGTCAAGGCATGTTCTGAGTGGAACCTGGCCTGTTAAACAGCTGTATGGTCTTGGCCACCATGCTGCAGCTCAGTTTCAGGGTCTTGGCAATCTTCTTAAAGCCTAGGCCATCTTTATGTAGAGCAACAATACTTTTTTCAGATCCTCAGAGTTCTTTGCCATGAGGTGCCATGTTGAACTTCCAGTGACCAGTATGAGCGAGAGAGAGTGATAACACCAAATTTAACACACCTGCTCCCCATTCACACCTGAGACCTTGTAACACTAACGAGTCACATGACATTGGGGAGGGAAAATGGCTAATTGGGCCCAATTTGGACATTTTCAATTAGGGGTATGCTCACATTTATTTTGCCAGCGGTTTAGACAATAATCACTGTTGAGTTATTTTGAGGGAACAGCAAATTTATACTGTTATACAAGCCGTACACTCACTGCTTTACATTGTAGCAAAGTGTCATTTCTTCAGTGTTGTCACATGAAAAGATATAATAAAACATTTACAAAAATGAGAGGGGTGTACTCACTTTTGTGAAATACTGTATATATATATATATATATACTTCCACTAACTAACTTGCCTACCTAATCTAGCTCAATCTATCACCGTCCACAGTCACACACTATACACAGCTGCTATGTAAGCAGCCTTATATAGTGTGGGGCGTGGACTTAGTCCCCTTGAGCCGTGATTATATATACTGTGGCCCCCAGATCCCGCCCCCCTATGTGAATGGGTAGGGGTACAATGTACCCCTACCCATTCACCAAAAAAAGTGTCAAAAAAGTAAAAACGGCAGGAGACAGTTTTTGACAATTCCTTTATTTAAAAACAAAGTGTCCCACGATGTCCATCCATCTTCAATCATGGCGCCCGATGGACCCGAAAAATAGAAAAAAAAAGCTTTGCCTCGATGGGAGGCCTCCTGGCAACTACTGTCTCTTGGCTGTGTAGCACCCTGGAGTTTAGTCAGGGAGCTCCTCACAAATTTACTTGCCAAGAGTAGTTATCTTGGTCAATTGATAGGAATCTATTGATTTCCCCCTAAGCTTGGCCTTGTTGCACTTTTCTCTTCTACCACTAGGTGGCCGGGTACTTGGTGGTACTAGATACGGGAAGGGCAACCCAAGGTCAGGTTATGGGTATGTGGGTGTCCCAGCCAATGGGCAGGGGTTTTCTTGAATCCCTTGGCCTGCTGGGAGAGCCTAGATATTCGGGTGAGGTCAGTTGACCTGTGTTCTGTGCCACCTGGATGGCTGTCTGGGTGGACGTGTGTCGTACGCCCCAGGCTGCTAGGCCAGAGATTGGGCCTATCCCAGGGGCATCTGGCTGCTACGGATGCAGACTCATGTGATTGGGCATGTAATTGCCATCATCTCTTGTAAATTGTACAATAAGAAGAAAACCTCTGTTGTGGGATTTTAAAGGCATTGGAAAGAAATTTTTAGAAAAATTCATTTATTTGACAACATAGAAAATTCAAGCATATAGAATTTAATTGTAAAAACATTGTATATTGAAATACGGTGAAAGGTGATACTTAATCCAACGCGTTTCAAAATTTAGTAGTAGTTAAAATCTTCATCAGGGATACTGAAATCTCTGCAATACTTAATCCTAACCCCTAAACTCTGTGGCTAAATCCTGACTCTGTTTATTACCTAATCCTGACCCTGAAACCTGTGTGCTACTTAATCCTGACTCTTGAACTTTGTGCATTACTAAATCCTGACCACTGAGCTCTGTGTTACTAAATACCGACCCTGAACTTTGTGAAATTCTTAATCCTGATACCTGAACTATGTGCATTACTTAATCCTGACCCCTGAACTCTGTATGTTACTTGCTCCAGACCCTGAACTCTGTGTGTTACTTAACCCTGACCCCTAAACTGTGTGCATTACCTAATTCTGTCCCTTGAACTCTGTGTGCTACTTAATCCTGAACCTTGAATTTTGTGTGTTACCTAATCCTGACTTCTCAACTTTTTTTTTAAAATACTGTTTATTGCAAAAGTACAAAAAATACAGAAGTAAAAAATTATGAATAAACTGATTACAAACCAGACTGTGTTCGGTCTCGACATATCTAGATTCCCGGAGCCGCTGGCAATTTTATGGACTGGGGAACTGCGTCTTCCATGAGACTTACCCTTTTGCCCCTTACAACGCCATTGGTGGTCTTGGCAATTGATGGCACTGTTCTTCCAGGGGGCTGTATCCGCTTCCAGACCCTCCCTGTTAAGATGTCGGTAGGGACACTCCACCAGGAGTGGATATCATTCCTTGTCTTACCTAAGGCTTCATCTCCTATCATATTAGGTCTTCCTTGTTTACGGCTCCATTCTCCACGTGTTGACTGGACTGCTGGACAGATCTTGACTTGGGGTTCCTCCTGTTCCTCCTCCTGCCTACTCAAGGTTACCCCAAAAGAGAAACTTCCTGTTGCCACCATCCCAGTATCTTCTGCTCTTCCCGCTGCATATAGCGATTTCTGGAATGTCTCCTGTAATAGTCGGGCTGAGGCACTCTCTTGGTCGTGTGGCACTCTGGATGAGGAGCCCACCTGTGAACCTGAGCCGATCAGTCACTCCAGTTTGCATGGCCATTTCCCTTTGCCTGTCCCTGGACCCCCTTGGACACACACCCAGGCTGACTCTTCCACCAGTTCCACAGTCGCTACGCCCTGCGATAAAATTCTGGTGGTCGCTGCACCTGGCGATGCTGTTCAGTCGGCCTCTGCACCAGTCCAGCCTATGCCCAGTGAGCTTCCTGCTTCTTGTTCAGGACCTTCTGTAACCTGGCCTCACCCTACTGCTACTACGTCCGTTCAAACCTGTTTAAGAGGCTCAATCCATCCATTGGATAGACTGCCTCATTCGGCCAGGTGGGGTTTTCAATCTTTTGTTCAGGGCTCTCTACATTCTGTTTGTGTTTCAGCTATCCAGCTTAACTCTTGTGACACGTCACCTTCTAACCAACCTGACCTCAGGGATCCACCGACCTCTACCCAGTCTGATGGTCCTGTGTTGGATGTCCAGCTCATCTTTAAGGGTCTAGGGGACCCTGCTCAGACTCCTGATGGTCTTCTTATGCCTTTACCCATTCCTAAGAAGCCTTTAGCCCTCAATAAGTCCTCTAGTCCTCTCCTTACCTCGGTTTCGGTCTCTGAGGATAATCTTAAGTACGAGGTTAGTCAAGTTCTCGATTCCCGGTGCCGTGGAGACATTCTTCAGTACCTCGTACATTGGGAAGGGTTTGGTCCTGAGGAGAGGTCTTGGATCACTGCATCTGAGAACTTTGCGCCTCGTCTGTTGAGGAGGTTTCATCTGGAGTTTCCCTTTAAGCCAGGGCCCAGGTGGGGGAGGGGGAGGCCTCATAAGAGGGGGGGTACTGTCATGGTTATGCAATAGAGTTTTCTGTCAGCTTACCTGTCTCCATGTGTTCATCTCTAAAGACCAGCTGCCTCTCACCTGACTGGTTTTATATCCTCTCCTCTAAGCATGGCCCCACCCCAGGCCCTATCAGGGAATCCTATATTAACCTGTGCACTGCAAGCCAGCAGTGCTGATCAACCATTGTGTGTTAGCTTTCATGTGTACTTGCTGTGTTTCCTACGTCTGATTCCAGTTACTGACTTTGGCCTGTTCTTAACTATTCCTGTCTGCTCGTGACCCTGACCTTTGGCGTGTCCCCGACCATCCCTGTTTGCCTGTGACCCTGAACCTTGGCGTGAACTCTGTTGTCCTTGTCTGCTTGTGGCCCCAATCTTGGCTTGTCCCTTACTTTCCTTGTTGTTCCAGCCTGCTGCCTCCTTCCTCTTCTCCTGTAGTCTACCGTGAGCGTGAGCTGTGAGACCCTGGGGGCCGCGACCTGGAGCCAGACTGCAGCCCAGTCCATCCTCACCACTGGAGGCTCTGGTGAGCACCTGCTGGCTCATAGACTGCACACCCTGGGGAATCTATGCTCTAGCTCCCAGTGAGATCTGTGTCAGTGATCCAGTAGACCTGCTTCCTGAACCTCCCAGCACAGAGGTCAAGCTGGCTAATGCCCAACATGCGACCACCGTGACAGCCAATCAAAGTGGTCACATTAATGCCGATCCTTCTTACCCCCTTGACATTTAGAACTTTTTAAAGGGACGCCATGGCAGGTGGCATGGGGTTAATAACAAGTTTAGGCATCGATAAAACAGGACCACCTGGGAGTAAAGTGCTTATATTTCTGAAGATTCTGAACTAACCCTCTGCTATATACCCTTATATATTTCTAGCAAACTTGCATAAAAACAAATAATCCTGGTTTGCAAATAATACAATACATGTTTAAACTATCTGTTTTAAAGATATCCCTCTATGGCTGCTCTATAGTCTACTTTGCAAAATGTCATATACTTACTTATAGCATGTTTTAATTAACAAACAATATCAATATGGGGTGAAATGACATGATTGGAGGTGAGCTATAGACCCTGGTCAGGTCACTAACCTGCACTATAAAACAGAACTTGGGAAATGTCTGTGTCCAAATCCAAATAGCTTGTAGGCAGGTGCCTACTTTGGGTGAAAGCTTGACCGTGTCTCGTGTGTTCATTTTTGGATTTCTCTAAAATAGGTGCGCTGTCATTTTAAGAATATAATGAAAAACAAAATCAGTATAAAAGATAGGTACGTTGTCCCTTTAAGACATGACAGACAATATCATAAAAACACAAAATTGGTGTACATAATGTGTAGTAATATAACAGTAGAATATACAAACTGTATTATAAAGTCCACCAAGTGCAAACATTTCAGCTCAGAATGCAGGGATCAGGAGTGCACTGCACTCAAAATGCAGGGTTAAGGTGTGCGTTATGCTCAGAATGCAGGATTAAGTAGTGTATTGCGCTCAGAATGCAGGGATCAGGAGTGTGTTGCACTCAGAATGCAGGGATCAGGAGTGTGTTGCGCTCAGATTGCCGGGATCAGGAGTGTGCTACGCTCAGAGCGCAGGGTTAGGGAGTGTTTTAAGCTCAGATCGGGAGTTCGTTGCTCTCAGAATGCCTGGATAAGGCGTACGCTGTTCTCAGAATGTAGGGATCAGGAGTGCGTTGCGCTCAGAATGCAGGGTTCACGAGTGCGTTGCGCTCAGAATGCAGGATTCAGGAGTGTGTTGCACTCAGAATGCAGGGTTCAGGAGTGCGTTGCACTCAGAATGCAGGGTTCAGGAGTGGGTTGCGCTCAGAATGCAGGGTTCAGGAATATGTTAGGCTCAGAATACAGGGTTAAGAAATGCATTACACTCAGAATGCAGGGTTAAGAAGTGGGTTACACTCAGAATGCAGGGTTCAGGAGTAGGGATGAGCCGAACACGCCCCCCCCGATTCGGTTCGCACCAGAACCTGCGAACGGACCGAAAGTTCGCGCAAACTTTAGAACCCCATTAAAGTGTATGGGACTCTAATGTTCAAAATCAAAAGTGCTAATTTTAAAGGCTAATATGCAAGTTATTGTCCTAAAAAGGGTTTGGGGACCCGGGTTCTGCCCCAGGGGACATGTATCAATGCAAAAAAAAGTTTTAAAAACGGTCGTTTTTTCAGGAGCAGTGATTTTAATGATGCTTAAAGTGAAAAAAAAAAAGTGAAATATTCCTTTAAATATCGTACCTTTGGGGTGTCTAAAGTATGCCTGTAAAGTGGCACGTGTGTCCCGTGCTTAGAATAGTCCCTGCACAAAATGAAATTTTTAAAGGAATAAAAGTCATTTAAATGCTTGCGTCTTTAATGTAATGTCGGGTCCTGGCAATATGGATGAAAATCAGTGAGACAAACGGCATGGGCACCCCCCCAGTCCATTACCAGGCCCTTTGGGTCTTGTATAGATATTAAGGGGAACCCCGCACCCAAATTAAAAAAAGGAAAGGTGTGGGGCCCCAGGCCCTATATACTCTGAACAGCAGTATACAGGTGGTGCAAACAAGACAGGGACTGTAGGTTTGTTAAGTAGAATCTGTTTGTAATTTTGAACTGGTACATTTTTAAAGTGTAGCTCTAGCCAAAAAATCTATTTTTAAGCTTTTTGGAAAACATAGGGAAGGGTTATCACCCCTGTAACATTTGTTTTGCTGTCTGTGCACCTTTTCAGAAGATTTCACCTCACTTTCTGTCCCAATGACAAATGTTTTTTGAAAATGTGGGGTTTTTAGTGAAACAAGGATTGGTGATAAAGCATCAGTGAAGAGGAGACTCGTTTTTCCCATATTAACTCTTACAGGAGAGAATTTCCCTTCCTAGGGGTAAATTTCATCTCACTTCCTGTTGTCTCCTTCCGTTTGCAAGTAGGAGTCATTTGTAAGTTGGATGTTTGAAAGTAGGGGCCTGCCCTATATACTCTGCAGAAATTTGGGCCTTAGGTGTTGGTGTTGCCACAATACTATAAGCCCTCACAGTTACTCTTGGTGGGCGCAGGAACGGGCCCTGCTGTGAAATATTAGATCAAGAATTGTAATTACATGCCATTGTTGAACAGTGGTAGAAAAATTGGGCCTTTGGTGGTGGTGGGGGTGATGGTGGTGCTGGTGCCACAACACTGTACGCCCTCACAGTTACTCTTGGGCGCAGGAATGGGCCCTGCTGTGAAATATTAGATCAAGAATTGTAATTACATCTCCCTGTTGAACAGGGGCAGAAAAATTGGGCCTTAGGCACGGGTGCCACAACACTGCAACCCCTCACAGATGCTATAGTTGGAGCGCAGGAATGAGCCTTGCTACAAAGTATTGCATCAAAAATTGTAATTATATGCCCCTGTTTAACAGGGGCTGAAAATTTGGGCCTTGGGCACTGGTGCTGGTGCCACAACACTGCAACCCATCACAGATACTCTAGTTGGAGCGCAGGAATGAGCCCTGCTGCAAAGTATTGCATCAAAAATTGAAATTATATGCCCCTGTTTAACAGGGGCTGAAAATTTGGGCCTTGGGCACTGGTGTTGGTGCCACAACACTGCAACCCCTCACAGATATTCTAGTTGGAGCGAGATAGGATCGTCTGTTTGTTGTTGTTGGTCTTGGGGACCTATAGATATAACATAGTGTAATGAGTGAAGGTTGAATAAAGTAACCAGATATGCTAATAGAATTAGAATTAGAAGTCTTCAAAAGCTCAAGGCTTTGGTAGGAGTAAAAAGAAATGAATGAAATCATCCATGGTTGTGACCTACGCAATGGTTGATTACGGTATTGCAGCCTAAGATCTGTGACTGTATGTCCACTTCATTGCTGGGCTGTTCCAGGCGATCCACCTATGCTATGGCTGTGCAGCATCTCCTGTTGAGCTGTAGCCGTGTTGAACTCCGCAGCATTAGCGCTCATGTATGTGCTTCAGTGAGGTAGAGGTGTAGGTGTGAGCGGCTGCACAAAATATGGCCGTGTGACTCAAATCCCGGAAGTGCTTCCTCCGGTCATTGGAATGCACACCATCATTAGTACAGACGATGGCCAGAGTGATGCATTGACCGCATCAGTGTCCTCTGGCATATCAGAGCCCGGAAAAGCAGTCTGTGGGCAGGCCTATTTGCGTGGTGACCTGCAGGAGATCACAGTACCAACTTATGTGTTGTCAGATGAAGTAAAGTGGGGGAGGAAGGGAAAGACATGTAATGTGTCATTGGTATGAGCCTAGATATAAATATCTGTGTAGGTAAATATGAAACAAGGGTGAAATAAACAATTAGTTATGGAATGATTTAGAGTTGATTATGAACTAATTATAGACTGATGTTATTATTATTGATCAACTATTGATAATTAATGCTGCTGGTGGCATTATACAGTATATTGATGAACTGTTGATGAACTGTTAATGATTTTTGCTGCTGGTGGCACTACATATGATGATGATACAGGATACTTGGTAAACGGAACATGTGTCCATGTGGAAGCGAAGGGGTGTAGTCTTCATGTACATATATATATATAGATATATATCTATATATATATATAGATATATCTATATCTATATCTATATCTATCTATCTATCTATCTATCTATCTATCTATCTATCTATCTATCTATCTATCTATCTATCTATATATATATATATCTATCTATAGATATATACAGTATCTCACAAAAGTGAGTACACCCCTCACATTTTTGTAAATATTTTATTATATCTTTTCAAGTGACAACACTGAAGAAATGACACTTTGCTACAATGTAGTGAGTGTACAGCTTGTATAACAGTGTAAATTTGCCGTCCCCTCAAAATAACTCAACATACAGCCATTAATGTCTAAACCGCTGGCAACAAAAGTGAGTACACCCCTAAGTGAAAATGTCCAAATTGGGCCCAATTAGCCATTTTCCCTCCCCGGTCCGGATGTGAGCCGAGGAGGACGTGCGACTGAACAGCTCCTGAAGCAATCCTTAGCCATCCTCTCCACAGAACACCCCGGTGAGCTAAAATAAGTGCTCTTCCTGCCCCAGGACATTACCTGCCTCTGTCCCTTCCAGATTTTTGAAGCCCAGCCGGCCTGTTGTGTTAATACACAGCCCGCAGCCCTCCCCACGCAGCCAGGGCCTGCTGCCATTTTGAGGCCTGCAGAGCCTCCCGAATCCTCCGCGCTCGGGTGCTGCGATCAGCGGGACGAGCGGTTGCCCCACACCCACAGGTCAGTGGCTACATCCCGGGGGAGTCCGACCAGGGGCACAGCATCAGGGGTTCCCGGGGGGTCCCGCACGGCTGGCACCGCACATTCCGTGACCGCCGCCATCTTGAGGCCTGAGGGGTCTGATATATCTCCCTGGTGCCGTGATCTGTGGAAGAACGGCAACCCCACACTTCTTCCCCTGTGAAAACATCCCTGAAGGGGACAGGGAGTGAGTGCAGCATCTGGGGACTGACACCCGACACCACTAGGCCTCAGTGGGAGATCTCAGCACCAAAACCAGCCACAGGCATCTGCCTCCCCTGCATGCAAGTCTCCTTCTCTGCAATCACAATCTCTTAAAGGGGACAAACCTACCATCCTGTCTTTTTATCTGTACAACCCCATATCACCTGCTCATGCCCTCAAAGAGCAAAACAGTGACCAAAAAGGCGCCAGCCCAGCCTGCCCAGTGTCCCAGTGCCATTTTGGATCAATTTAAAGCGCTGCTGGCGGACATGGAACAGGCAGCGAACCCCACGGCCACCCTACCTCCGCAGGCGCCACCTCAATTGAATAACACCACTGTTATCCTCCATAGAGCAGAGCAGAACCTCCTTACTGGTCCGCATCGACCACCTGGCTGTGGACTGTAACCTCATCAGAGCAGATTTGGACAAATTCAGAGGTAGGCTTTCTGAGACTGAGTCACGAATCTCTACCACAGAGGACCTCACTGCCCGCCATGATGAAGCCCTCTACACATTGCAGTGCACCGTCCAATCACTGGTTGCCAATCTGATGACGCGGAAAACCGCCTTCGGAGTAATAATGTAAGGGTCCTGGGTGGAGGGGGACCATCCAGCTGAGTTTCCGGAAGCATTCTTTAAGTCACTTCTTAACCTGACTGAGGTCCCCCCAACCTATGTGGTGGAGAGGGCCCATGGAGTCCCAACTGGCCGGAGCACCCCTGGGGCTCCACTGAGGCCCTTCCTAGTGAGGTTTCTCAACTACAGAGACCGTGATCGCATCCTCCGTGAGGCCTGCAAACATCCCACCCTTCCCTTTGAGCATACGGTGGTACATCTTTACCCTGAATTCTCCGCGGACTTGCATAGACGGCGCAAAACTTTCACTGATGTCAGAAGGCGACTCCGGGAACGTGATATCAAATACTCCATGCTCTACCCAAGTCGCCTGCGAGTTCAGCATGGTGGTTCGGTGAAGTTTTTTTAATCTCCTGACGAGGCAGATACCTGGCTATTATCTTTGTAGTAATCCATGTGCTTACTTTCTAATCTACATTCCTGACCAAATTTATTTATTATTTTTAAGTTCACTTGGTCAGGTTCTCCCACGGATGGGACACACAGGAGAACTCCTTAACCAGTCATCTGACATTTTCCCCATTCCTGTGACCAACTAATGGAGCTGCCTAAATTACCTGCAGCTGGCTCATGTTATTCCCAGAGTCTCAATGCAGGCCCCTTCCATGGCGGGTGGCGGGTGTGGGGCAATGCTTTCTCCTGATCTTACTTGATCCTTGTCGATCGGAGCTACGGCAAGATATTTCAACATACCTTCTTAAAGACAAGAAGACCACGTGGGGTATCAGTGGATTATCCGGTCCCCTACCGGATGTGATGGATCCACGTCCCCTCGTACTCGCCTACTGTTAAAGGCCAGGCACTAACAGGGATCCTCTCTGGAAATTTGAGCCTCATGTAGGCGATTTTTAGTTGACATAAAAGTTTAGGGATCAAACTACAAGCCTGGTTAAGTTGAGGTATTGGCTAAGTAGTAGTAGGGTGTTATTTACAAAAGTTGAAACTGCTATCACGGCATTGTTTTTTTTTTTTTTGGGTATAGACCACTTTCCGGCCCACCCCATGATGTTCTGGAGGGCGTTGGGAAATAGTCCGATAGGCACCAGGTGCTTGGGAGATGTTAGTATGGTTGAATTGTTTTTATATATGTTTATTTTGTGTCTCACGTACAATGGCTCTTGGTCCACTGCTGCTCACTGGGTGTCGTCTGCTCGACTACTATCAATCTTCCTTAATTATTATGGCTGGAGTGAACATGGCATCACGCGATCAGGATACCTTTTCTGTGGTGTCCTGGCCTCAACTCTAAATTTAAGAGGGCGCTTCTTTTTCAGTATATCAAACAATATAATCCAGCTGTTCTAGTCCTGCAGGAGACACACCTGGTGGGCAGTAAGCTAAGGGCTCTGAACAGGCCCTGGGTACAAAAGGTCTTTCATGCCTCTTACTCGACGTACGCGAGGGGGGTTTCCATCTTGGTACATAGATCTCTCCCGTGTGTCATGGAGGCTCACGCTGTGGCAGGACAGGTATGTCTTTGCTGGCATATATGTGCCGCCTCCTTTAAAGCTGAAATTCTATATGCTATACTGGAGAGGATCGCCCCCTATTGTCCTGCAAAAATTTTACTACTGGGCGATTTTAATGCCATCCTCTCCCCAGACCTAGATAGACCCTTACCACCTAAGTCTTTCACCGGGGAGTTGTCAAACAGGGCTTTATCTGCAGGGGTCACGGAAATCTGGAGGTGGAAATTCCCATCCACCAAGACATTTTCATGTTTTTCTACCTCCTACAATACCGCCTCCAGAATTGACTATGCATTTGCCAACCCCTCGATGCTAACAGATGTTCTAAAAGCTGCCTATTTGCCCAACGGCCTGTCTGACCACAGCCCCCTTGAGATTACCCTGCGCACTTCTGCCTCTCATAGTGGCTCTATGTGGCGTTTGGGTGCTCAATGGATTTCCCAACTTGATATAGCCGAGCAAACCCCACTGGCCCTCTGACCGCTGTATCCCCGAACGCCCCGCTCTGGAACAATCCCAACCTACAACACTTTCTCGAAATACCAGACCCTGTGATATGGGCCAGGTACCATATCAAGGCTCTCTCAGATATCACCTCAGACCTAACGATATTCTCCTTTGATCACTTGATGTCTCAACACAACGCCCTGCTCAAGCATAAATTCAGATATATACAGTTGTCCCATGCTTTCAAGGCTAGGTTCCCTCCAGGTGAAAGACAGATGGTGCAATCATCCGACCTAGAGCGGATTTTGCGGTTTGACTGCACCAAAAAACCCACCTCAGTGCTATATGCACATCTCCTCCAGGTCTCTTCTCCTGAGCTGTCCAGGCTCCATCAGCAGTGGGGCCGGGATGTTCCGGAGATGGACTCTCTTACTCCCGCTCAGGTGCACAGGATGAGGTCTTCTCTCTCTCCGGAATGCTGGCAGTGTGACCATGCCCCTGGGGACTTTATCCACATCTTTTGGTCCTGCCCGGTAATTACAGGTTTCTGGTCACAAATTCTTTCAGAGGTGAATGATCTGCTAAGTATTTCTATTCATCCATCCCCAAGAATATGCCTGCTGGGGCTGGTGGAGGACTTAGTGCCTAGGGTGGCAGAGAGAACCTTGTTGGGTCTCCTGCTGTTCTATGCCAGGAAATCCATTGTCCTATGCTGGAAGCGAAAGGCCCCCCCCTCTATAGGCTTATGGAAAACACTTGTTAACAATGTGATACCCCTTTACAGGGACACCTACACACATGGAGGCTGTCCAAAAAAACATAACAGAGTCTGGAGTAAGTGGTTAGCTGAACTCTCCACTGCTGCAAAAAATTAGGTGACCTCTCTGATATATGATAGCCCTCCTTAACATCCTAATAGACCAACCCGAGTTAATGGGATATTCTAGGTAAGCTAGCTCATTGTCAGTCCACCCATGGAGCAGGAGCCATGATAAACTAGTGTTGTTGCTATACTAAGGTAGTCATAAATATTCAAATGGTCCTTGATATTGTAACGATACCCTGTGACCCCTGCGTGGGTCCCTTCCCTGTTAATAGCCAGATGTTGGCAGAGCTGTTGTGCGTCTGTATTGTTTTGTGTTTGTCAAGAAAAATAAAAAATGTTTTTAAAAAAAATATATATATACGCTCGCGCTAATGGTGTATCAAAAAAAAAAATTGCAGCTGCTATACACAAAGTGCTAATCACTTGAAAAACATAAAAATAAGTATAGCACTTGCAAACACAATAAGTGAAAATTTGTTAACCAAAAAGAATGTCCAAAATAATGTTGTAAGTACCCACTCCCTTTTTCAGTTGTTGTGATCTGGTGAGTGGGGATACATGAGGGGGTCTTGCACACCTGAATTTCTCTGAAGCACCTTATATTTCCTTCACTTTGGATTGGAGCACCTTCAGTCACCCTATTCGGACTTTATTTTCACTTATTGTATTTTGGACTTTCTTTTTGGTTAACAAATTTTCACTTATTGTGTTTGCGAGCACTATATTTATTTTTATCTGTGAGATACTGTATATATATCTATATATATATATAGATGTAGCGCTGGTAGATTTACAATTTACAAGATTTACAGATTAGGTAAATTTAGTAAATTCTACCCAAATCTATCTGTCTACTCCTCACCTCACTCCTTCAGTCTCCTCTCGCATTACTAACTTACTAACTGACATATCAGCACGGATGTCGCACCACTTCCTTAAACTAAATCTCTCTAAAACTGAGCTATTAATATTCCCCCCCGCCCGTGCACCCCTCCATGACTTTTCCATCAAAATCAACAATGCAACCATCAGTCCCTCCCCTCACGCCAGGGTACTAGGTGTAATCCTAGACTCTGACTTGTCTTTTCAGCCTCAAATCCAATCGTTGTCAAAAGTTTGTAGAATTCACCTCCGTAACATCTCTAAAATTCGCCCCTTTTTAACAAATGAAACCACCAAGCTCCTCATTCACTCACTTGTTATCTCTCGCCTTGACTATTGCAACTCCCTTCTCATTGGCTTACCTCTCCATAGGCTATCCCCTCTTCAGTCTATCATGAATGCTGCTGCCAGACTTATCCACCTTACCAACCGCTCAGTGTCTGCCAACCCTCTACTCCAATCCCTACACTGGCTCCCAATCACCCAGCGAATTAATTTAAAAATACTAACCACAACATACAAAGCCATTCACAACTCTGCCCCGAACTACATCACTAATCTTGTCTCCAAATATCATCCAAATCGACCTCTCCGCTCCTCTCAAGACTTCCTGCTTTCAAGCTCTCTCATCTCCTCCTCCCATGCTCATCTCCAGGATTCCTCCAAAGCCTCTCCCATCCTCTGGAACTCACTACCTCCATCTATCCGGCTATCCCCTACTCTTGCTACCTTCAGGCGATCCCTGAAAACTCATCTCTTCAGGAAAGCCTATCATGTCTCCAACTAATCTCCTACCACTTCCACCAGCTCATTCCCCACAGTTACAACCTTTTGTACCACCTGCCCCACCCTATTAGATTGTAAGCTCTTCTGAGCAGGGCCCTCTTAATCCTCTTGTGTTTTATTGTATTATAACTGTATTGTCTCCCTTTTATATTGTAAAGCGCTGCGTAAACTGTTGGCGCTATATAAATCCTGAATACTAATAATAATAATAATAAATTGTGTGTTAGGAAGGTTAAAAGTTCGCCTCTGTTCCAGCTTGGCTGACGTTGTGTGTGCTTCTGTGCTGACCGGTGGGTGTCGCTGTTACCACTGGTCAGTGTTGGAAAGGCAACGTGTCAAAGTGTATAGATGCTCCTCTGTCTCGGAGACAAGCTCGGTGGAGGTGGTCCTCTGAGTTGCATTCTGGGAAGGGGGTATTTATGGGACAGACGCCATGTTCTAGGGTCGTTTTACAGCCACCTGCTGGCCCTCCTGGCTGACAGGTATGCGTTAAGGAGCTACCTCGCGGTCCTCCGATCGGGAGGCCCGCGATGCTACGGCGCAGGGGTGGGTCCAGAGGCTTGTCTGGGGCCTACCACCGCGGCCGAGGAATGGTCAGCTGGACCGCCAAGGAGATCCCAGGGGAGGACCCGTCTTGGAGAGATCACGCAGTGTGCTGGTCTATAGAGGGGCCTGGTGATTCGGTTGGAGGATGTATCCAAAAGAAGTAACCATACAGCATAGTGTTGCCGGTTCGGCTTAAAGGTTCAAGCACTGTGACTGACTGTTCACTGCAGAAAATCTGATACATCCTGTGGCAGAGGATCGTGCAGATTTACCCCCCAAATAAGTCTGCGGCAGAGACTTTTGATTCGTGCTGCGTACTGGCTGCTGGACCGGTGAGAGAGGCCTATCCAGACGAGCAAAGAGTGTGTCCCATGAGGGGAGCGCATTCCACATAATTATCTGAATTCTACCGGGACATGTATCGCTAAGATTTTGTAAGAAGATATTTGAGTTTCTCCTGAAAGTTTCCTTTTCCGTCTCTTTCCTGCTACTTCCTAAAGTTTGACTGTTCAATAAAGCATTGAAAACGTACTCCAGTGTTGGTGCGTGTGTCGTCCAGCAGTAAACTCAACGGAACCCCTAGACCCGGTGCCGGTGAAACAGAGGGAAGCAAAGTGAAGGTAACAGAGCCGCTTAAACCAGCAGCTCCACCGTGAGTTAGTGCTACATAGATATAGATATATATCTATATATATAGATATATATACACACACACACATACATATATATCTCTCTTCCCACATGTCTACACCTGGAGAACAGACAGGGCAGAGCCAATCTCATGATGGACAAGGGGGTTAGGGGAACACTCCCATACCCATTAGACTACACCATGGACCTCTAGGTCATTCATTCCATCAGGAACCAAAGAACCAAGGGTGAAGATCCAGAATGTCTCTCTCTTACATAGCTTCTGGAATCTTCTCCCTCCATCAGAATCTTTGTCGATGACTTCAATGCCGAACACTTGTTGGCCCACAGGGTTCCCATTGTGGCAGTCTTTGAAATGACTTGGTACTGAGTAATTGTATCTCTTTTTGATTTTAGTGTTGGGGTTGTTCACATTGCCATTGATGATATTGCATTTGTGTTCACTGAACCTCACCCTTAATGGGCGTATAGTGCGTCCAACATAGGGAAGACAGGATGGCCAAATGATGCCATAGATCAAAAATGAGGTACCACACTTAATGAGTTGTCCAATTCTGTGACTGTGGCCATCCAGCCCACCACCTCTTTTTTACAGTGTGACATAAACGTACAGGCCCCACAGTTCGTGACCCCACATTTATAGTTCCTTTTTGGTCAAATATTGATGACCAAGGGCCGGTGGGGATCTTTGTTGCATTCGGGGCTTTGCATATTCTGCTTGGTGCTATGAGGCTTCTGAGATCTCTGGGTTTATGAAAGACGACTTCTGGTCTAGAGGGAAAGACTTGGCTCAGGCCTGAATCTTGTTTCAAAATATTCCAAGTGCATTGGATTACTCGTTGGATGTCAAACGTCTTGGTGCTAAATTTGGTGCTGAATCTAATGGAATTGGCCCTATCCAGCCCGCTGCAGATCTGTTTGTTCTTTGGGAAGGTTCTATCATCTTTCTGTATGCCATGTGGGTGGCCTTCATCTTACTGCATTCAATATTTAATGAAGGTCTTCTTTATACCCCTTTTCCAAGAATTTCATCTTAAGGGTAGACCCCTGCTTTTCCTAGTTGCTCTTTCTGATACAGGTTCTCCTTGAAGAATTGCCCGTATGGGATGTTGTGGATCCGTTTGGGATAGTGGTGACTTTTGGCATGGAGGTATGAGTTGCCTGTGCTAGGTTTAAAATGAGTCATGGAAAAAATGTTGCACTCTCTATCAACCTGTAGTTCTAGTTATAAAAATACAAGTGAGACTTTGTCTACGACATAGGTAAAATGATATGCCAAAAGGGTTGGAGTTACAGTACTCAATGAAGCTGTTCAACTCTATTTCTGATCCGTTCCAGATGATCAAAATGTCATCTATATATCTTGCGTACAGAGCAAGAGGGGCCTTAAAGGGGTTATTTGCCCAGATTGCTAGGTCCTCCCAGAAGCCCATGAACAGATTTGCATAGCTTGGAGCAAATCTGGCTCCCATGACTGTCCCTCTGACCTCCCTGTAGAATTCTCCCAAATAGGAGAAATAGTTGTGAGTCAGGCTGAACTCTTCGGAGTCAATGAGGAACCTGGTTCGTAGGGGATGCAGATTGCTCTTGGCTAGATAAAGTTCTACTGCCTGGACACCAAATTTGTGTTCAATGGACATGTAGAGTGATGACACATCCAGCGACAGCCACTTCAACTGGGGGTGCCAGGTAAATGTAGAGAGGATCTCAAGCATATGTCCTGAGTCTCTGACATAAGACGGGAGTTGTGTTACCCAACAGGCCAACAGACTATGGGAACATCCTAATAAAAAAATAAATGAAGTGAAGCCTTTTCAGCTGCTGACACCAATCACACTCCCATATGTTGTGTCAAATCAATAAATAAATAAATGTTGTGCCGCGCTGTGTAAATGTTATCTCTCCATCAATCCAACAAATTAATGTCCAAACATGATTTCAATCCTTAAAGTGCCAATGCAAATAATAAATAATAAAATCAAATTGTAGTGCCACAAAGTATACATTTCCTCAGATGCTTCAATAGTGATGTCCTCGATTCATATATATATAAGAAATAGGCTGGATAGTGTGATATCGCTTTAACTCAAAATTTATTGTATAAATTAAAATCAGTGATCCCCAATCCAAGTGGCAAAGAGATTCTGTGCTTCTAGCAGCCGTGTTGGGAGATCAGCGTCTCAGCTGGCTCCTCCACTATCCTATCCCCTCCCCATCGTGTGCCAACACAGAGCTTGTCACATGTCTTCCTCAGGGGGATTCTATTGGACGGTCAGTTTTGATAGAATTTATAATGGCCCGGAGGCCATTTTATTGTAGTTCAAATCCACGCCAAATTTCACCATTTTGTTGTAGATATATTACACTTCTGCACTGTTGCCAAGCAGCGTGAATGCAGTACTGTAAGAATGCAAATGGGAGAAACATATCGGTAGGACAGGTAGAGAGGCACAAGCAATGCCTCATGGATTGGGTGTCACAGATACAAGTATTAAAAAAGCCTAATGAATATACAGTGGGGACGGAAAGTATTCAGACCCCCTTAAATTTTTCACTCTTTGTTATATTGCAGCCATTTGCTAAAATCATTTAAGTTCATTTTTTTCCTCATTAATGTACACACAGCACCCCATATTAACAGAAAAACACAGAATTGTTGACATTTTTGCATATTTATAAAAAAAGAAAAACTGAAATATCACATGGTCCTAAGTATTCAGACCCTTTGCTCAGTATTTAGTAGAAGCACCCTTTTGATCTAATACAGCCATGAGTCTTTTTGGGAAAGATGCAACAAGTTTTTCTTACCTGGATTTGGGGATTCTCTGCCATTCCTCCTTGCAGATCCTCTCCAGTTCTGTCAGGTTGGATGGTAAACATTGGTGGACAGCCATTTTTAGGTCTCTCCAGAGATGCTCAATTGGGTTTAAGTCAGGGCTCTGGCTGGGCCATTCAAGAACAGTCATGGAGTTGTTGTGAAGCCACTCCTTCGTTATTTTAGCTGTGTGCTTATTGTCATTGTCTTGTTGGAAGGTAAACCTTCGGCCCAGTCTGAGGTCCTGAGCACTCTGGAGAAGGTTTTCGTCCAGGATATCCCTGTAGTTGGCCGCATTCATCTTTCCCTCAATTGCAACCAGTCATCCTGTCCCTGCAGCTGAAAAACACCCCCACAGCATGATGCTGTCACCACCACGCTTCACTGTTGGGACTGTATTGGACAGGTGATGAGCAGTGCCTGGTTTTCTCCACACATGCCGCTTAGAATTAAGGACAAAAAGTTCTATCTTGGTCTCATCAGACCAGAGAATCTTATTTCTCACCATCTTGGAGTCCTTCAGGTGTTTTTTAGCAAACTCCATGCGGGCTTTCATGTGTCTTGCACTGAGGAGAGGCTTCCATTGGGCCACTCTGCCATAAAGCCCCGACTGGTGGAGGGCTGCAGTGATGGTTGACTTTCTACAACTTTCTCCCATCTCCCGACTGCATCTCTGGAGCTCAGCCACAGTGATCTTTGGGTTCTTCTTTACCTCTCTCACCAAGGCTCTTCTCCCCCGATAGCTCAGTTTGGCTGGACGGCCAGCTCTAGGAAGGGTACTGGTCATCCCAAACATCTTCCATTTAAAGATTATGGAGGCCACTGTGCTCTTAGGAACCTTAAGTGCAGCAGAATTATTTTGTAACCTTGGCCAGATCTGTGCCTTGCCACAATTCTGCCTCTGAGCTCTTCAGGCAGTTCCTTTGACCTCATGATTCTCATTTGCTCTGACATGCACTGTGAGCTGTAAGGTCTTATATAGACAGGTGTGTGGCTTTCCTAATCAAGCCCAATCAGTATAATCAAACACAGCTGGACTCAAATGAAGGTGTAGAACCATCTCAAGGATGATCAGAAGAAATGGACAGCACCTGAGTTAAAAATGAGTGTCACAGCAAAGGGTCTGAATACTTAGGACCATGTGATATTTCAGTTTTTCTTTTTTAATAAATCGGCAAATATGTCAATAATTCTGTGTTTATTGTTCTGTCAATATGGGGTGCTGTGTGTGCATTAATGAGGAAAAAATATGAACGTAAATGATTTTAGCAAATGGCTGCAATACAACAAAGAGTGAAAAATTTAAGGGGGTCTGAATACTTTCTGTCCCCACTGTATATGTATATACAGATGTATGCATAAATGAGCAGTGACTGATGACATGATAAAAAATGTATTAATTAAACGATAAATGCACAAAACCTCAAAATTAAAAAACAACACAGACACCTCATGTATGCTAATGCGATAAAAAATTCTGTGCTCCCATAATGAACAACACTTATAGAGTATATTATTCCAATAAACCAAGGTATGATAGCTAACAAAAATATAGATTGATCACATGGGAGTACCCAGCGATAAATCCATAATTTCAAGGGCTCACTACACACAAAGAGAACCCTTAAAAATTATATAGAGCATATTAAACCCCCACTTAAATATAAATATTATAAATCTAATCTACCCCCAATGTAACACCAATCCCAGAGGGTAGTGGAAATATTTATATTTAGGTGGGGGTTTAAGGTTGAGGTTCTGTTTGTGTGTAGTGAGCCCTTGAAATTATGGATTTATCGCTGGGTACTCCCATGTGATCAGTCTATATTTTTGATAGCCATCATACCTTGGATTAATATACTCTATAAGCATTATTCATTATGAGCGCACAGATTTTTTTTATCGCATCAGGATGAGGCGGCTATGTTGTTTTTAAATTTGAGGTTTTGTGCATTTATCGTTTAATACTTTTTTTATCATGTCATCAGTCACTGCTCATTTATGCATACATCTGTATACACATATATATTCATTAGGCTTTTTATTAGTATCTGTGACACCCAATCCATGAGGCATCACTTGTGCTTCTCTCCCTGTCCTACTGACATGTTTCTCCCATTTGAGTTCCTATAGTACTGCCTTCACGCTGCTTGGCAACAGTGCAGATGTGTAATATATCTACAACAAAATGACCTGGTTCGGCACGGATTTGAACTACAATAAAATGACCGCTGGGCTATTATAAATTCTAGCAATACTGACCGTACAATATGATCCCCCTGAGGAATACACGTGACAAGCCCTGTGTCGACACTCGTTGGGGAGGGGCTAGGATGGTGGAGGAGCCAGCTGAGATGCTGATCTCTCAACACTGCTGCTAGAAGCACAGAATTTCTTTACCAATTGGATTGGGGATCTTTTTTTGTTTATGTTAAATATGGAGTGGTGCACTGGTAGCACTTCTACCATGTGAGTACACTGGTTTAATTTTATACAATACATTTTGAGTTAAAGCGATATCACACTATACAGCCTATTTCTTTATATACCATATATACTCTAGTATAAGTCGAGATTTTCAGCCTTTTTTTAAGGCTGAAAGTGCCCCCCTCGACTTATACTACATGATCAGCGTGTCATGCAGGCAGATGGCGGCCAGCGTGTGATAATAAAGTTTGGAGGCTATTCCAGCTTTCAAAAGCCGCGCCTCCTCCTCGTCTGTGATAGGCTGAACACTCCATTTCCCAGCAGTCAGTGTACAGCCTATCACGGACATTCTCTCATCCTCATCCGTGATATGAGAATGAGAGATTGTTCATGATAGGCTGACTGCTGAGTGTTCTGCCTATCACAGACGAGGAGGAGGCGTGGCTTTTGAACAGTGAAATGGCAGCCGAACTGTATTATCACACACTAATCGGAGGATGGAGATCGCCACAGGGAGGATGGAGATTGCCACACGGAGGTTGCACAGGACATAGGTAGGCTGCACAGGGACACAGGACACAGGACACATACACATGTACAGGACACATGCACATACACAGGGACACAAGGACACATGCACATGTACAGGACACAGGGCACATGCACATGTACATGTACAGGACACAGGACAAATGCACATGTACAGGACACATGCACATGTACAGGACACATGCACATGCACAGGATACAGGTAGGCTTCACAGGACACATGCACAGGACACAGGGAGGCATGCAGCTGCAGATGGGAATTGTTTACCCTCTTTTTCCACTTACAGTAGCTGCTGCATTTCTCACCCTCGTCTTATACTCGGGTCAATAAATTTTTCCCAGTTTTTTTGTGGTAAATTAGGGGCCTCGACTTATACTCGGGTCGACTTATACTCGAGTATATACAGTATATGAATCAAGGACATCACTATTGAAGCAGCTGAGTTAATTGCAGAGTCCATTAACCTTGAGCCCAGTGTTGATTCTACTGCTTGTCTGACCAAACTTAGCTGTGCGGTCACAACCCCCGAAGTGAGCACAATCACACAGGGGGGAGCACGTGTGAAGTCACTGAAAGCTGTAACTTTGAAGCACCATCACAGGTCACTGAGAAATTGCTTTGGAGCACTATATATAGCATCTATTGATCCTTTTAAGGACTGAATTTGACGTTTACTAATGAAGATTTTTTTACTCGTGTAAAATTTTATGGTTATTAGTTGTTTAACAATTTTGACAGTTTGCACATTTATAATTGATATCATCACTACTTTATAGTGTTTGCATTTGCACTTTATGGTTTGGAATCATGTTTGAATAATTATGCAGCATTGATGTAGAGTCGTTTACACTTTGTGGCACTACAATTTTATATTATTATTTGCATTGGCACTTTAAGGATTGAAATCATGTTTGGACATTAATTATGTTGGATTGACGGATAGATAATATTTACACAGCATAGCATTTATTTATTGTTTGGGACACTATGTCACCCTTATTCCGAAAGGGGTACAATTTATATGTGGACAATTTTTATACAAGCGTGCCACTTTTTAGACACCTCTTTCACTTAGGAATTGGCGCATGTGGCACCATGCGATCTAATCACCAGGGCTTCCCCCAACGGCTTGTAGATACCCAACTTAGATGAGGGGAGAGAGCCTGCTTGAGGTCCAATGAATTGCTTGCAGTGAGATGGAAAGACAAACGGAATGTATTTGCTCTGTCTTCCATTCACGCAGACATGGCAGTCCAAGTTACTACGGCAACTGGTGTTGCCCCTCTGTGTCTACGAATACAACCTTAAAATGGGAGGGGTGGACTTCAACGACCAGATGATGGCGCCGTACTTAATTGCCTGTAAGGCCAGACGCTGGTACAAAAAAGTGTCTGTATACCTATTCCAGTTGGCTCTGTTCAACGCTTATGTACTATAATGTACTATGGATATGGATTAGGGATGAGCCCGATGTTCGAGTCGAATGTAAGTTCGACTCGAACATCGTATGTTCGCCTGTTTGCCGAATAGCGAACAATTTGGGGTGTTCGCGGAAAGTTGAAAAGCCGCGGAACACCCTTTAAAAGTCTTTGGGAGAAATCAAAAGTGCTAATTTTAAAGGCTTATATGCATGGTATTGTCCATAAAAAGTGTTTGGGGACCTGAGTCTTGACCTAGGGGACATGTATCCCTTGCCACTCAAAAACTCCATTCCATACAGGCAGTATCTGCATCTTCTCAGGAACTGCTCGAATAATGCCCTTTTCAATGAAGAAGCTCAAAATCTCTAAAGCAGACTTTTGGCACGTGGTTATAGCCAGTCGTGCTTACGTAAAGCAAATAATAAAACTGTTACCCAATCACGATTCGAGCTATTGTTCAAGCATAAGGTGAGGGATGATTCTAACTCTGATTCTACTAGGATAATCCTGCGCTTCTCTAGATAACACAATGCAATCAAACAAACAGTCTGCAAACATTGGACTGTACTTACTGATGATCCCAAAGTTAACACTTTCGTGCCAACTAATCCCTCCATTACTTTTAAAAGAGCTACCTCGATTAAGGACAAACTTGTTCGAGTTCAAAAATGAATCAAAAAGGAAAAAACATTGTCCAGCCTTTGGTTCATTTCCATGTGGTAATTGCTCGCATTGCCCCCTCATAAGAAGAGAAAATGTTTTCTCTCTTCCGAATGGGGAGGGCCTTTAAACCCTCACATTTCGTGAATTGCCAAACTTGCAGGGTGGTGTACCTCATGGTTTGTGAATGTGGTGCCTATTATATAGGCAAGACCAAACAGGTGTTTTGGCGTCGTATATCTCAGCACGTGTTCAGTATGCAGATTGGAAATCGCCATCTCCCAATCGATAGACATGCCGTGCTTGAAAATAATTACAAAGTACCAAAAATCTCCTTCACTGCGCTCGATAGGGTTCATATTCCCGATCGAGGAGGTGATTGGAATAAAATCCTACTCCAATTAGAGCAAAGATGGATTTTTAGACTACAAGCCACCTCCTTCCCAGGTCTAAACAAATCAATTTTCTTCACCCCCTTCCTAAGAGGTTTTTCCTCTGGAAAAACCCATTGAAATGATTCTACTATATTGTATGAATTGTCACAATTTGTTGGTGGATTATGACATTACTCATTACTAATGTCAACATTGCACAAATGGTGCACAACTTCTGTGATCTTTTTGAAAAACATTTTTTCATGTAATGTTATATTTGATAATTTACAGAAATAGATATATAAAGAAATGTGTTTATGACATTGATATTGCCACATATGATGTTGTTATATTGTATGTTTAATTTTTAATTGTATGTGCATTGCCAGTCTTACACCATTTTTGCTATAATATTATTCCTATATCTGTTTTTCAGACTCCCGCGTTGCCTTCTTGGTTGGGCTCCCTTGGTTGGTGGCGTTCCTCCTCTGTGCGCCTTCTGGCAAGGGGGGAGCATAAATACCTGCACTCCCATTTTTCTTCACTAGGTGGCCGTTTCTTTATTTCGGCTGCTTGTGTGAATGATCTCCTTGCCGCGGCGTCACCGATCATTTCTGGACGTCTCAAGTCGTGCGCACGTGCGTGGTCTCCCCGCGGGTGCGCACAACGTCATGACATCACGTGTTTACGGTGGAAGTGATGACAGCGGTCGGGGACTTCCACCTTCCGGAGCTCACACATGCACCGCTTGTCTGGCTGCCATAACCTTCCTCGGCCTGTCAGGTAAGTGGGTGGTGGTCATCAACACCTGCGGCTTGTTCTTAAGGTGCTTTCCTAATTTAGGACATTATATAAACTTGGGGAGGTAGGTTGATCTGGAGATGATCCCTTCACATCCCTCTTGGATGGTCAGATGCCTTTCTTTTTACCACAGGAGTAAGTAATATGTGTTCATTAATTTACTATTGTCGGCCATCTGCCATGCTTCGCTAGGCTATGTCTTAATATGACATCCTAACCAGCGATTTTTATTAATAGGCACACTGGCCACAGACTTTCCATATGACATTTATTCTTGACAACACAGTTACTTTTGCGATGGCACTATCATTATCCAACCAGTAAGGTTAAGTTCTCAATTGTCTAACTTATACACATGTAGCATGCACATATTTTCCTTTCATTTAACATATATTTTTTTCCCACATGTCCTCATCACTCAATCCTCATTTACTTTTTCTCATCATCATTTCCACTTTTTTATTCATTTATTTCGTCCTCTCTTCTGCCCTTGCACTCACTCATTCTCACCACACTTCATTATTTTTGTTCACTGCATGCCTTTTCCTCCCTTCTCACTTCACACTATTTTCCTCACTTTTTTCATAATATAGTTCACCTTTTTTTCCAATTTCACTGTGCCCCACACCCACACGTATTTCTCTTGTCGTTTTCCTTTTTTGTTTTTCATTTCTTTTCCTTTTTCCCTATTATTTTTAATTTATTTCACTTAATTTGCATCCATGCCGTCTTCCACTCACTTGTTTTCACACACACCCCCTTTATTTAAATTTATTTTTGTTCACTGCATGTCTCTCTCTCTTCTCACATCACAGCACTTTTCTTCACTCCTTTCATATCACAGTTTACATCTTTCTTCCTTCACTGCGCTCTCATCATTCACACGCATTTATTTTGTCGTTTTCTTTTTTGTATTCTATTTCTCTTATTTTCACCACATTTTTATTTTCTTTATTTCACTTTATCTGTATCTATGCTGTTTTCCACCCACTTGTCTTCATTCTTTTCCCTTTGTCCCTACCCCATTTTTCTTTTTTTTTTTTTTTTCTTTTCCTTTTCCCTATTTATTTACTTGCTTTTACATTATTTTCTATTGTTTTTACACCTGGTCTTTTCTTTTTCCTTTTTTCTCATCTTCTTCACTACCTTTTTTACCTATTTATGTCATGCCCCTGTGCCTTTTATGATTCTCTTTCACACTAACATTTTTATTCATGCAATAATTATTCATATTTTTAGGATATTTATATAACATAGACAATACTACTTTGGTGGTTTTTCTGACCGTTCAATAATAAAATTTAAATTTAATATGGATACAAATATGTTATATATCCCACGAATTTACGCTTTGGAACTTTGCCGCAGGTGCCGATCCCACTTGCCCTGCTGAGCCTTGAGAGGGGGTGTCTAAACGTGTGACTCCTTGTAAGCCGCACTCAGTGAGATGCCGTCTCCTCCTGGGGTCCTGCCTGACCTTGAATCACGCGGGATTATCTGACAGCTTTTAAGGAAATTCTGGTTGGGAGGTCCCTGACGCATACATTGGTAATTATGTGAGATGGCCACTTTGTGTATATACAATTATTTATGCATTTTTCAATCTGATATGCTAAATGCAGTTTCTTTGCAGCAAACCTCTGAGTCCTCTGAAGAAGACCCTATTCGAATGGGTCAAAACACATCAGGCTTTGTCATACATTAGACATTTTGTCATGTAATGTTATGTACAATTCTGTGTTTGCATCTTTTGCACTTTTGGGCATGCCCCCATCAGAGCTCATATTTTAACTATTATGGAAACATTGTCTGCTAATAAATTTTTTAATAAAGAATGCATTTTTCTAAATGTATGTATTCCTTGGCTGCTAAAAAAACCCCTCTGGGGGAACCTTTGCATATTATATCACCCGGGTGTGCAGCACCACTATCTTTCTATATATGTGTTTTTCCCATGCTACATAACTTGTGTAAAACTTTTCTCCCAGCGTAAGAATAGGCAAATGTTAAAGCCGGGAATCAGCTAGCAGCGCATAGGTAGACTGATAATTAGGTATCTGTTTGTAACGCTGAAACTAGAAACAATAAAAATAGCAAAAATAATATAAGGGGTTAGCGTTGCCCTCAAAGGGTGCCTCCGGATAAAATCTTGTGAAGGTCAGGGTTCCCCGTCAGGCAACACTAACTATGGTCAGTTAAACGAACAGTAACATAACATTTCAAAGGTATTGGCAATACAAACTGGTCAAATGACTGGATGGCGCAATTGCACCTCATTTATTCTATCCCTCACAAGGGTGACCACTCCGAGATCTCACAAATGTGGGGGGAGCATTTCCACTCAAACACATGGGTGACCCTGTCAGGGACTAACGGTGTGCCCTGGGGACAATGCCATCAATTTTGGGTTTCTTTTATAGAATAGTCCCTACAAAACTAGGGATTTTGAAGAACCTGTGAGGTGCCAGTATTTGCCCACCCCCACATATAAGATCGTAGAGGCCTCCCGATGGAGCATAAACAGTTAAGCCCATACACAACCCCCTATTGAAGCTAGTAGGATCCAATAAGGAACACTCGAGTGAGGTTCTACTCACCATCCTGGAGCGTTAGGCAATATGCGGACCAGTCTTGGTGGCAATGGCCTCGGCACTGGGTTTCCCAGAAATGCTCGTCCCTTAGAACGAGTTCTGTTCTACATAAAAACTATGCATCCAAAAATATAGAAAATTTAACAAATCAAATCATTATTATTCAACCAAAAAATAAAATAAAAGCCTCTTTCATGTGTCCTGCTTCTTAATATAGGGGTCAACAATGCCAAGAGTTGGTGAAAGCAGGGGTCCGTCATCCGGAGATCATTCAAAAAATTATCTGGATTATTCTCCTGGAGCTTCCACAGCAAAGGCATACGACATAATTAATCACGATTAATAAAGAAACCAATTTTTGGTCCAAGAACTCCTCCTCCTCCTCCTGTTCCTGGACTGGACTTGGGTCAAAGCAATAACTCCAAGGCAATAATAAATAATATGTTATCTCCTCCGATTCCACAACATGTTTGGTTGACGAATGGCTGTTCAGAAACAAACTGAAAAGCACGAAATGAAAAGCGCAAAATGAAAAGTGCGAATCAACACTCACCAAACTTCTACTAACACGAAATTAGCAGAAGGAGCCCAAAGGGTGGTGCTAAAGAGCTGAAAAGCACGTAGTACGTCACTACGTTCGTGTTTGTTGGCCGACAATTCCTTGCCATTTGTATGCAAGATACAATTCAATTGTTGGCCAACTGAGCGTCAGATTTTTGTCTTAAGCCTCGTACACACGATCCAATTGTTGGCCAACCGAGCATCAGATTTTTGTCAAAAGGGCGTGTGCCTGGATCTTGTCTTGCATACTAACGGTACACAATGGTCGGACAACAAACACAAACGTAGTGTAGTACTAGACTTACTACGAGGAATTTCAGCTCTTGAGCGCTACACTTTGGGCCCCTTCTGCTAATTTCGTGTTTGGTGAGCATTGATTCCAAGCATGCATGTTCGTACTTTCGATTTTTGTGTGATGGACTTGTGTACTGACCATCAGAAAATCTGACAACCAACCGTTTAAAAATTTAAGCCTCGTACACGCAATCAGATTGTTGGCAGGGGATTGTCTGTTGACAGAATGTTGTCCTAAAATCTGACTGTTAAGCCTCGTACACACGATTGGATTTTCCGCAGACAATGTGTCAGACTTTTGTTCAAAGGGCATTGGCCATGAACTTGTCTTGCATACAAACGGCACACAATTGTCGGCCAACAAACATGAACGTAGTGACGTACTACGTGGCTTTTCAGCTCTTTAGCGCCACCCTTTGGGCACCGTCTGTAAGTTGTTCGTGGAAAATTTATAAGCCTGCCATCCAATATTTGTCCAATGGAGCGTACAGATGGTTGGATTTTAGGCCAACAGTCTTTCAACACACAATTCCCGTCGGAAAATCCGATCGTGTGTACGAGGATTTAAGCCTCATACACACGATCAGATTTTCGGCAGGGAATTGTGTGATAACAGACTGTTGGCCTAAAATCCGACCAGGATTTTCCACGGACAAATGTTGGATGGCAGGCTTATACATTTTCCAGGGACAATGGTCTGTCGTCAGATTTTCTGATCATGTGTACACAAGTCCGTTAGACAAGTCCAAAGTACAAACACGCATGCTCGGAATCAACACTCACCAAACACAACATTAGCAGACGGTGCCCAAAGGGTGGCGCTAAAGAGCTGAAAAGTCACGTAGTACGTCACTACGTTTGTTTGTTGGCCGACAATTGCGTGTACGAGGCTTTAGTGCGCTCCATTTGACAATTGTTATCCAATTTTCTGCCAACAAATGTTGGATGACATGCTAATAAAGCCTCATACACACGATAAGATTGTTGGCCAACAGAGCGTCAGACTTTTGTCAAAAGGGCGTGTGCCTGGATCTTGTCTTGCATACTAACAGCACATGTCGGCCAACAAACACGAATGTAGTGACGCACTACGTGAAATTTTGTACTTTTGTGTGATGGACTTGTGTACAGACGATACGAAAATCTGACAACAGACCGTTTTCCGACGAAAATTTACTTTTGTTGGCCGAAAGTTGGACAATTGTCTGAAGGAGTGTACTGAAGGTCGGATTTTAGGCAAACAGTCTGTCATCACACAATCCCCTGCCAACAATCCGATCGTGTGTACAAGGCTTTAATTTTCAGTGGACAACGGTCTGTTGTCATATTTTCTGATGGTCAGTACACAAGTCACATAAAAGTTGAGAGTACAAACACGTATGCTCAGAATCAATGCTCACCAAACATGAAATTAGCAGAAGGGGCCCAAAGTGTGGCACTCAAGAGCTAAAATTCCTTGTAGTACGTCACTACGTTCCTGTTTGTTGGCCGACAATTGTGTACCGTTAGTATGCAAGGCAAGATCCTGGCACACGCCTTTTTGACAAAAATCAGACGCTCGGTTGGCCAACAATCTGATTGTGTGTAAACGAGGCTTTACTAGCATGTCATCCAACATTTGTAGGCAGAAAGTTGGACAACATTTGTCAAAAGGAGTGTACTAACAGTCAGATTTTAGGACAACAGTCTGTCAACAGACAATCCCCTGCCAACAATTGGATTGTGTGTATGAGGCTTTAAGGGCATGTGCCTGGATCTTGCACAATAACGGTACACAATTTTCATGAAACAAACACGAACGCAGTGACGTACTACAAGGAATTTCAGCTCTTGAGCACCACCCTTTGGCTCCCTTCTGCTAATTTCGTGTTTGGTGAGCACTGATTCCGAGCATGCGTGTTGTACTTTCAAATTTTGTGTGACGGACTTGTGTACGGACCATCAGAAAATCTGACAACCAACCGTTGTGCGCCGAAAATTTACTAGCATGTCATCCAACATTTGTTGGCAGAAAGTTGAACAACAATTGTCAAAAGGTCAGATTTTAGGACAAGAGTCTTTTAACAGACAATCCCCTGCCAACAATCGCATTGTGTGTACGAGGCTTAAAGCCTCGTACACACAATTGGATTGTTGGCCAACAGAGCGTCAGACTTTTGTCAAAAGGGCGTGTGCCTGGATTTTGTCTTGCATACTGACGGCACACAATTGTCGGCCAACAAACACGAACGTAGTTACGTACTAGAGGTACTACGAGACTACAAAGAGGAAGTTCATTTCTCAAGCGCCACCCTTTGGGCTCCTTCTGCTAATTAGTTAGTAGAAGTTTGCCGAGTGTTGATTTGAGCTTTTCAGTTTGTGCTTTTCAGCTTGTTTCTGAACGGCCGTTCATCAACCAGCCATGTTGCAGAATCGGAGGAGAGAACAACGTGCTATTATTGGGCTTGGAGTTATTGCTTTGACCCAAGTCCAGTCCAGAAACAGGAGGAGGAGGAGTTCTTGGACCAAAAATTGGTTGCTTAATGGTGACCAATTATGTTATATGACATTGCTGCGGGAGCTCCAGGAGAATAATCCGGATGATTTTTGGATTTATCTCTGGATGATGGACGCCTGCTTTCACCAACTCTTGGCATTGGTGACCCCCTATATTAAGAAGCAGGACACATGCATGAGGCTTGCCATCACTCCAGAGCAAAGGCTCATAGCCACCTTGAAGTACTTGGTGACAGGGAGAAGTCTCCAGGACCTCAAGTTTACCACTGGGATCTCAATCCCAGGCTTTGGGACTCATTATTCCATAGACCTGCTCAGCCCTTATTCAAGTACTGCAGAAGGACCATATTAGGATAAGCTTTTACCTTTAACCACTTCAATACCAGGCACTTAGACGCCTTCCTGCCCAAGCCAATTTTCAGCTTTCAGCGATGTCGCAATTTGAATGACAATTGCGTGGTCATACAACACTGTACCCAAACAAATTTTTTATCATTTTGTTCCCACAAATAGAGCTTTCTTTTGGTGGTATGTGATCACCTCTGCATTTTTTTATTTTTTGCACAACAAATAAAAAAAGACAGATAATTTTGAAAAAAAACACCTTTTTCTTTGTTTCTGTATTTTTGTAAATAAGTAAGTTTTCTTCTTCAATGACAGGCACTGATATGGCTGTACTGACGGACACTGATAAGGCGGCACCAATGAGGTGGCACTGATGAGGTGGCACTGATAGGCACTGATTATGGGCACTGATAGGTGGCACTGATGGGCACTTATAGGTGGCACTGGTATGCAGCACTGATGGGCACTCAAAGGCGGCACTGATGGGCACTCGTAGGTGGCACTGATGGGTACTTATGGGTGGCACTGATAGGTGGCATGGATGGGGACTGATGGGCACTGATAGGTGGGCACTGATGGGCATGGATGGGCACTGATAGGTGGCACTGATGGACACTGATGGGTGGCACTGATGACACTGATGGGTGGCATTACTGATGTTACATCTTATATAATGGTGCCAGTCAGTGTCCATTTGTGGGCACTGATTGGCACAGATTGGGCATAATTTGCACATGTGGATGGCCATGGGGTACATACCTGGCCATCCACATGTTGCCCCCCTCCCTAGGTGGGCATCCGAGGGGCGGCTGTGCTGATAAACAATCAGTGTAGACACCCCTGTCAGGAGAGCCGCCGATCGGCTCTCCTCTACTCGCGTCTGTTGGACGCGAGTGAGGAAAAGCTGATCAAAAGCTTTTACTGTTGACATCGTAATCAGCCGTGATTGAACATGGCTGATCACGTGGTAAAGAGCCTCCGGCGGAGGCTCTTTACCAAGATCGGTGTAGCGGTGTGTCAGACTGTTATTGTTGTCCTCAAATTCAGGCAGGGTGCAAGAGACCATTTTTTTGGCCCCCAAAAATGCTAAGTCAACAGATACAAATACTCTATCTGCTGACTTTGCAAAACCTATACACACTATCCCTCATTTGTGTTTATATTTCTGTATAAATTCACCAAACCATGTAGTGCAAGGGCCTGCCTGATTACCTACAAATTGTAACGTGGAACGTTTTTGTCTCCTATTATATTGCTAGGTATTTTCAGAATGTCAAAATGTACTGCAATTTGTGTTAGTGTTCAGGTGGTCTAGGGATGTGTAGACCCTCGATATCTCTGTATAGAGTGTTCTTTCAAACCCAGCAGGAATTCCTGGAGATCCCCTTGAGAAACTTGGAGACACACGCAAGTTGGTTTCTCAAAGTTATCTAAAGTTTTATTATCTTAGCTTCAGTATATAAGGCAGTAGAAAAAGAATTTTTCAGAAGGTTCAATAAAACAGAGGCACAATCGAAAAACGAAACTTAATGTGTTACATCATTTATAATAAATCACATGACTTCGGGGAAATAGGAAATTGGCAAGTATAACATACTGCATCATACACAGGAAATAGAAACTGATTAACAAAAACAGTGTGAAACGAAACTAGATTAGCAAAAGCAATACGTGTGCAACCTTATATATCAAATGGAGTACAGAAAAACATAAAATGGAAGCGAACAAAGCTTAATATTCCTTCAATTTGATCGAGTAGATTGGTGCTTCATGATGGAATCACTTTGAAATATAGGACTGGGACCAAGAATTATGAGATGGATAAGCAATCTATATAATAACCCAACAGCCAGGGTGGGGGTTAATGGGAGTATGTCATCTACCTTTGAGATGTACAAAGGGACAAGACGGGGTGCCCGTTGTCGCTACTCCTGTATGTAATCGCACTAGAACCTCTATTAACAAAAATCCAAAATAATGTGGATATAAGGGGAGTAAAACTGGGAGATGAAGAGCATAAAGTTGCAATGTATGCAGACTACATACTCCTATATATGACCAAACCAAAGCTGTCATTACCCTGTCTAATTAAAGAACTGAAGGATTATGGAGCTCTATCGAATTTTTAAATAAATCCCATAAAAACTGTAATATTGAATCTAGGAATAAATAGAAAAGAAGAAAAACTATTACAACAAGAATTCCCTTTTACGTGGGAAAAAGAGGACATAACATACCTAGGAATTAAAATTAACATCTACTGAAGATAAATTATTTAAAGCCAATTTTATTCCACTACTAAATGAAATTAAAACAGATAAAAAATATAGCTAGGAGACCAATTTCATGGGTAGGCAGAATAAATATGTTAAAAATGGTGATTTTGCCAAAAATAATATATAAATTCCAGATGCTCCCGATAGGAATACTATCAAGTTTTTTTAAGGTAATTAAAACAATATTTCTGAAGTATATATGGCAGAACAAAAAACCTAGGGTAAACAACAATTTGCTAACTAGGAAAAAAGAAAAAGGGGGGGGGGTTGGCACTCCCGGACGTGGGTAGGTACAATAAAGCAATAACCTTAGCTAGATTGGTTGAATGGACCAATTTAAACACTAAAAAGAGATGGTAAAAGATGGAAGATACACTTTATGGGACACAACTTCAAAAAATGATTTGGATACCACCTAAATACAGAATGTATAGTAAAACGACACAAGATAACTAAAACAACACTTAAAATATGGGTTACACTTTATCGTAAAGAAAAATGGAAATATAATTCTCCATTAATCTCACTTGCGGGCACAAATTTTTTCACACCATGGAAAGGATCACGGATAGGAAAACAAATGGGAAACGCACAATTAAAAGATATTACAGTACAATGGAAAATTATGACAAAGCAAGATTTAATAATGAAGCACAGGTGGTCTTACTTAAAAGACTGGGAATACCTAAATTAAAACACTTTGTAAACACAATCCCTCAACCAATTAGAGATGAGAAAGAATTAACACCAATAGAAAACCTTTGTAATATCAAAAATCCTGCAAAACACGGCATATCCCAAATGTATGAAAGCTTAATGGGAACAGGATTTTGGCCTAAAACTGGATGAAATGCAAATGATAAGTGCAGTATACAACTATGCATCTGATATCTCCTCGATAGAGGTAAATTATAAGTGCATGGTGCGTTGGCACCTGACAGATAGAATCAATAAAATACATCCAAGCAAGTCCCCACAATGTTGCAGGGATTGTAAACAACAAGGAACAACATTGTACATGTGGTGGGAATGCCCAGAGATAAAAGAATATTGGAGAGGTACCGTATTTATCGGCGTATAACACGCACTTTTTTCCCCTTAAAATCAGGGGAAAGTCGCAGTTGTGTGTTATACGCCGATCCCCGCCGATCCCGAGCTGTCCAAATTTCAAAATCGCGGACCGCGATTTGAAAATGGCGCCGCCGGAGCCGAAGTACACAGAGCCGGTCCTCGGCTCTTTCCGGCGGCTCTCGTTTACTTTCGGCTCCACTCGTAGTCCCGAGCGGAGCTATCCGAACCTACTCGGATAGCTCCGCTCGGGACTACGAGTGGAGCCGAAAGTAAACGAGAGCCGCCGGAAAGAGCCGAGGACCGGCTCTGTGTACTTCGGCGCCGGCGGCGCCATTTTCAAATCGCGGACCGCGATTTTGAAGCCCTGGAAGCAGGGACAGGGGATCCCAGGCTGCACTGGGGCAAGGCTGCACTGGGGAAGGCTGCACTGACAAGGCTGCACTGACAAGGCTGCACTGGGGAAGGCTGCACTGACAAGGCTGCACTGACAAGGCTGCACTGGGGAAGGCTGCACTGACAAGGCTGCACTGACAAGGCTGCACTGACATGGCTGCAATGAAGGGCATTTAAATGTAAGTTTTTTTCCCTTCAACTTCCCTCCTAAAAGTTTTTTTTCCTTAAAATTCCCTCCTAAATTGGGGTGCGTGTTATACGCCGGTGCGTGTTATACGCCGATAAATACGGTATTTTAAATCATATAGAGATAATAACAGGAGAAAGGATTCCTCAACACCCCTGGAACTGTCTGTTCCACGGAACAACCAAAACAAGGAAACATTATAAAAAGACTTTGGTCCCGTTCCTGCTCAACACGGCAAAAGGTCTTATCCCTAAAAAAAATTGTTGTGCACTAAGAAACCAAGTATTAAAGAGTGGTTACCGTGAGTTGATCACATTAGCAATATGGAGTACTTGTGCAGCGCGGAGCAGGGATGAATAGAAAATTATAGGGCAACCTGGGCGACTTGGAGAGCATTTAAAACATCAAAAAAAATTTGCAGGTAATGGCAGAAATAGGTTAATGTAAAACCACGTTGAGGAAAACAGATCAAGAAGATTTTGAAATATGTGATACAATGATCAACCTTAAGATGTGATTTGATGATTTTTGTTTGTATATATAAAAAATTAATTATAAAAAATTCAATTCTTCTTTGGGATTGTGACATAGATTGCCTGATGATTCTTCATGTATGTCATGTAGGACAGAACCTTATCATCAGGAGATTGAATGCGTGCAATTATGCAGGTACAACACTTAAAACAGAAGTAAAGAATCAGGGCAAGGATAAGAATCATAACAATGACAAGGACAATGTCTTTCAACCAGGAAAATATACCTCCAAGCCCAAATCCTGCATTGTCAAATGGACTCCATGTTTAGCAATGTCCCTAGTTTCCTGCTGGAGCTGGCCTACTTCCTTTCGGTGTTGTGCAATAATATCATAGTAGTCAGGTACTTTGACACTTGTGTTATAGATCCAGGTACAGCACTCATAGTCCTCAGTC